>NC_067138.1:106663828-106963828 GCF_903995435.1 Acomys russatus | reverse complement strand
TTAATTAATTAATTGATTTATACATATAGTACTCTGCCCACGTGTATGCCTAGATGACAGAAGAGGGCACAAGATTTCATTATAGATGGTTGTGAGCCATCATGTGGTTGCTGGGAATTGAACTTAGGATGTTTGTAAGAACAGTCAGTACTCTTAACCTCTGAGGCATCTCACCAACACCCCAGCCAATGTTCTTAATTGCTGATCTATTTCTCTAGCCTCAAAAGATGCATTTTTAATAGTAAAGGGATTGGCTGAGTATTCCTAATAATGCTGTGCAGTAATTAATATTAGCTCATGTATGTGTATATAATTATGTATATGTACATACACACACACGTAATTAACCATTAAACTATCTCGTAGAAGAGTACAGATGGTTACAACATGGGTTAAAATGAAAGCCAAAATATAAACATTATTTGCACATACTTGTAAGAGATAAGCATTGAAATATAGAGAAAGAATTCAGAAATGTTACATGTTTGGGTGGTTTTGAGACAGGATCTTGTGTAATCCAGGCAGTCCTTGGGCTCAGCTATACAGCTGAGAACGACCTTGACCTCCTTCCCGAAGAATCCACCTCCCCAGTGCTGAGATTATACGCACACACCACCACAGTCATCTCAGAAGTTATGCTTAATAAAAAAGAATAACAACACTAACCCAAACTTACGAGATGCCTCTTATGTGCCAGCCACTGATCTAAATGACTAGTTCACAATGATGTTTAATCTTCATCACTCCAGAGGCAGTCCCACCGCTCTCTCCTTTCACACAGGAAGATAAGGACTCTCAGGCCAAACAGGAACTCACCAGACTCCCACAGTTGCTGTGTTAGGGTTTATAGCTAGCCATATTGTTCCAGAGCCTAGGCTTTTACTCACTACATTTTCAAATTAGTTACAGCAGTTACATCAAATTATAAAATGATAAGTGATTTTTTTTGTTTATATTTATGACTGCATTTTCTAGATTTTCCATGCCTTGCAGCTTCACAATTTAAAAAATATTTTATATATAATATACATTATACAAAATAAAATACATACAAAATAAAATATATTTTATATATAATGTAATAATGTGTGTATATAATGTATGTAATATGTATATATAATATTATTTGTACAGTATTCTTCCCATGTGTATGCCTGCATGCCAGAAGAGGGTGCCAGATCTCATTATAGATGGTTGTGAGCCACCATATGGTTGCTGAGAATTGAAAACCATATATATATAATATAAATTATATATAATATAATTAATATATATTATATACATATAATATATATTATACAATATATTTTTAAACTTCACAGTTAAAGATATAAAATAAGAACAATAACCAAGTGCTATGCTATTAGAGTTCAGTACACAGCTGTGGGGCCCTCCCTCTCCTCTGGTGGCCTCTGAGAAGTAACCACGCTTACTGCAACGTTGCGGTGGCTCTCATGCCCTAACTGCTGTCAAGCCGGAACCCTACTGCCTGAGATTGTATGTAATGCCTGCTCTAGGACCTTAAGCATAGAGAAGTGATGGCAGGCAACACTGGCAACAATCTCAGGTGTGAGGCCATGAGCCTTCCTTGGGGGGTCCTCTAGGCCTCCATAAAGACACCTCCAGAGTCGTCCCTCTGTCTTCTTCCCAGGAAGCCTCTATCCTTGGGTCTAACAACCATTATTGTCCAGGGCCAGCCAGTTACTTCAGTAGCACTTATAAAACCAACTTTGCTAATAGAATCTGATTGTGGTTACATTCTTTTTCACTAGGGAGCATTTTCCTTTGTGTTTGTTTTTCAAAGCAGGGTTTCTCTGTGTAGCCTTGGCTGTCCTGTACTCACTTCGTAGACTAGGCTGACCTCAAACTCACAGAGGTCCACTTGCCTCTGCCTTCTGTGTGCTGGGATTACAAGCATGCACCACCATGCCTGGCTGTTTGTTTTTTAAGTGTCACCATGCTATACTTGTCACCTGGCATCTACCAAATTGGTGGGTGTAGGAGTGAAATCCTAGACCTCAAAATGCCTTGGCATGCAATGCCAGCTCCTGCCCCAAGAACAAGCCATGCTTTTTCTACAAAGCCTGGCCAAGAGCAAGGAGTCCAATGTCATTGCCACAAAAGGCTTCCTTATCCCAAGGTAACATATTTCAGCTCTGATTTCCCAGCAATCAAACAAACAGATCATGTAGGCATAATAACTAGATTCCTTATAAAAGAACCGAGTGCCTTGGGTTCCATAATCATCTTTCCCCCCTCAGCCTCTGCCAGGGAGCCTTGAAGGAGGGAATATGGACTCCAGGGAAAGATGTCATATACTTGAGGGTTGGTTATCCTACTTAAAGCCTAGGTAAGCTGGAGCATATAATTACATTTCCCCTAGGACTCCTTCTTCCTGTAAAACGGAGCCAATTAGGAGCAAAAACTTTCCTGCATGCCTCGTGGCACCAACAGGATCAAAGGAGACCATGTATGGTGGTGGTTTTAAAGGGATAAAGCCTTTTGAAAATGATCTGGGACTTCAATCTGCAGCCTTAGAAATTTACCTGTCATGGTAAATGATTGCAGGGCTTGCCTACAACAGCATGGCATGGCGGAGACAATGAGTAGCCAGTATGTGACATAAGTGTGACACATGCAAAAATAAATAAAATTGATTCCAGGGATTGCCTACAACAGCATGCCTGAGAACACAGGTAATCAAGCACACAAAATGAAAGTTTAATACATGCGTAAATAAAATTAAGCAAAAAGTGTTTGATGCTCCCTATGCCAAACAAGGAGGTAGAGACTAGACAAAGCCGGCAGCATTAAAACTCAGGCTGCTTATTAGTCAGAAGGGGTTCAGATCTCACTCTGCTACTAGAAGGGTGTGTGGTCTACAGGCACTAACACAACAGTTTCCTGACCCACAGGGGAGAAGCACCCACAGAATACCACAGGCAGCTGTGGCAGGACCGTGAAAGCTCAGGCTCTGCAAAGCTCTTAGCATATGCCTGGCATATTGTGAACAGTCAGCAACAGTCAGCAGGCGCTGTGGAGAAGCCACAGCCAATGCAGCCACATCGCTCTGAGTCATAGTGGGAACAGCCAGCTGAGGAGGGATACGGCAAGGGAGGGCTCTCTCTTTCCAGAGGTCCCAGACACTGTGTGTGTAAAGCTTTCGCTGCAGGGATTCAGAACCAAAACTGCTTGACAGATGCAGAACTTTCTAGATCTCTGAGGTTCTCCTTTCCATCTTGCAGAGCTCTGGTGTGGGGAACGTAATATAAGCTCTTGGTAGAACACTGGTATTTGGGTGCACACGGATTTGTTGTCACTATTTGTTTTTAAATACTGTGTGACTTCTGGGCTATTTGGCCCATAGTGCAAGCCATTAAAACAATTCACACTGCTGAACAACAGCCCTGAACAGTTCTAGTGAGTGACTGCCCAGCAGCCACAGAGAACAGGGTGGAGTTTGCGGTACATTCAGGCCTGGTCAGCAAGGGCCCAGAGCTGGTACTGACCCTGGTTTTGAGGGTTCAGGCTGTATAGAAAGTGTGGGTACACAAGTGCATAATGGTTCTTGTAAGTCAGCCTCAGCCAGCCTGCCTTGCACTGGGATAGGTAGAAATCAGTTTAATGAACAAAAGTTCCACAAGGATCTGCTTCTGTTCCTTTACCCAGCCACAGCCTCAAAATAGACGAAATTTAGCTGGCAGTCTAGTCTTGAAAATATCCAAAAGTCAACGGGAAAATATTGGAAGTTAATGATAAATAATTCACTTTACATTACCTGGCAAATAGTTATACTGCATATGTACTCATTTTTGGTTTTTTTAAAAACTAAAATGGGACTATACTTTTTAATGCATATGTTGTATCAACTTTTAAATATTTATATCTCTACAGATACCACAGTATCCACAAATAGGCTATTTCTGCTCTCATTTGTCATGTTTCTGGTGAAAACTGCTCTAGATTACAGGTCCGTGTCCCCAGCTCTGGCTCCTTACCCAAGCTGCGGGCCCAGGAAGATTACAAACTCAAGGTCTCACAGAATATAAAAATATGGGAATGAATTACATGATTCCCTAAGTCCCCTCCAGTTCTAAAAGCCTTTGATGACATCCTCATTATAACAGATTATAACAGAAAGCCTTCCTATCAAGCAAACGCTCGAATCTAGGCATTCTATTAAGTAGTTCCCATAAACCACAAAATTAGACCCTTGTGTTATGGACAGGGACACGGAAGCATCTGCCGTAATCAGCTTGACACTTTTAGGAAGACGAACACTCAGCTGAGGACTTGCCTTCATTGGATTAGCCTTTGGGCAATTCCGTGGCATTGCCAGATTGCTATAGGGGGGCTCAGCCTGCCGTGAGCGGGAACATTCCCAGGACTGTGGGCCTGGAGCAAGCAAGTAAGCAGCACCTTCCTGAGACTCTACTTCAGTTCCTGCCTCCAAGTTCTGCCTTTGAGTTCCTGCCCTGGCTTCCCACAATGACTGCTATAATCTGGAAGCTGAAATAAGCACACACACACACACACACACACACACACACACACACACACACACACACACACACACACACGTTACTTAGCAACCCCATCTCAGGACTCAAAGCACACTGGTTTGCATTGGAATCACTCAACTCTTCTGACTCAGGACTCCAGGAACACTGAGCCAGTTTCACAGCTCACTAGAGGCCTAGAGGACCCACACACTATAAGGGCTCAGTGCACATATGGGATACTAATGTCAGGCTAGAGGACCGGAAAATAGATAAGAAGAGCTAAGTAAAGAAATCAAAACTAGCCACTCTTTCCCAATAGGTTCCATAATATTGAAAAAAGAAAAAGAAAAGCCAGGCATGGTAGCTTAACCCTTTAACCCCAGCACTCAGGAGGCAGAGGCAGAAGGAGCTCTGAGTTTGAGACCAGCCAGGTCTGCAGAGTGAGTTCCTGGACAGCCAGGGCTACACAGAGAAACCCTGTCTCAGGGTGGAAAAGAGATAAGGATATGGAGAACAAGAAACACGGTGTGAGTGGAAAACCACACTGAGCCCAAATTTTGAAATCAGGCTGCGACTGCTAATCCAAACTACCCAATAAAGCCTCACATGAAACACTATTCAAGTGGTGTTAAATTGCGCATAGTCAACAGGCAATTTTTTTTTAAAGCTCAAATAAACAGATCCCAAGATGCTTCCGGTGCTGGAATTAGCTAATGTATACATTAAAGCTCATAAATATTTTCAAAGAGCTCAAGAGAAATAAGTCTTGAAAAAGTAATCAGGAAGGAGAGGGAGAAGGAGAGAGTCTAGAACTGAAAGCTGAAAATTAAAAATGAAAATTTTGTTAAATAAACTTGACGGCAGCTTAGAAAGCTAATCACGGTGGTGGTGGTGGTAATGGTGGTGGTGCTGGTAATGGTGGTGGTGCTGGTAATGGTGGTGGTGCTGGTAATGGTGGTGGTAGTGGTGGTGCTGGTAATGGTGGTGGTGCTGGTAATGGTGGTGGTGGTGGTGGTGGTGGTGGTAATGGTGGTGGTGCTGGTAATGGTGGTGGTGGTGGTGGTGGTGGTGGTGGTGGTAATGGTGGTGGTGCTGGTAATGGTGGTAGTGGTGGTGCTGGTAATGGTGGTGGTGGTAATGGTGGTGGTGCTGGTAATGGTGGTGGTGGTGCTGGTAATGGTGGTGGTGGTGGTGCTGGTAATGGTGGTGGTAGTGGTGGTATATGTCTATAATCTCACCACTTAAAACAGTGATTCTCAACCTTCCCCAGGCTGCGACCCTTTAATACCATTCCTCATGTTGTAGTGACCACCCCAACCATAAGGTTACTTTGTTGCTACTTTATAACTGTAATTTTGCTACTGTTATGAATCATAATATAAATATCTGGTATGCAGGATACCTGATAGTGACCTCTGCGAAAGGTTCATTGGACCCCAACACTGCACTCTTGAGAAGTATTGTTGACCTCCACTTACTGGATCATAATATCATCCTCTACCCTAAGTCTCAGAATATAGAGCCATGGATACTTCCAGACAAAGCCAAATGTTCCCACGGACAGCAAATGTATCCTCAGTTTAAAAAACTGTTATTAGGCTGTTATAGCTGAATGTGGAAGCACATGTCTCAAATCTCAGGACCCAGGAAGCTGAGGCCAGAGGATAGCAAGCCCATGGCATGGCTGAAGAGATTCTATCAAAAGAATGGAGACAAAAAGAAAGAGGGAAAAAGGGAAGGAAGGGAAGAGAGGAAGAAACTCAACAAACCCTAAGCAAGATAAATCAACAAGGAACCAACTGTAGACACTACAGAAATCAAGAATAATGGGACTATCCTAACAGCCAAAAAAAAAAAAAAAAAAAAAAAAAAAAGGAGCAAAAAAAGAGACATACAAAGGACAATGACATAAATAATGGCCAACTTTTAATCAGAAGCAATTGAAATTTAGAAACATAGAATGAGTTCCTCACAGAAAACCATCAGCCAAGAATTATATGGATGGCGAAATCTCCTTTAGAAACAACATTTCAGGTCGAGCGTGGAAGCACTCAAAAGGTGGGAGCAGGAGCACTGTGAGTGCAAAGTCAGCCAGAGTCACACATTGAGAACGTGCCT
The DNA here is from genome assembly GCF_903995435.1 of Acomys russatus. Taxonomy (NCBI): domain Eukaryota; kingdom Metazoa; phylum Chordata; class Mammalia; order Rodentia; family Muridae; genus Acomys; species Acomys russatus. The sequence continues at coordinate 106,957,208 of NC_067138.1, read as the reverse complement.
CAGTAATTTGTTACCTAAGAGTCTGCATTATGAAGAGTGCTAAAAACAAAAACAAAAAACAAAAAAGCAAATAGGAACCTGGTTTACAAGAAACAGGTCGCAATGCCAAAATAATGTGTGACTAACACAAAGGATTATTTTTCCTCTCTCAATCCATTTGAAAGACAATTGTTCCCAGCATAAGTAAGATTACCAAGCTCAATTTTCATTCCCAGCTAAGGCCTTCACCAGGAGAAAGCTACCAGCTCATCTTTGTGTGATCTGTGGCTCTTCAATCATCCTTGCTGACTGTCACTATGCACCTAAACTGTGTTCCTTACACAACAGTATACAGTTGAGGAAACATGACCAACTTAAAAGAGGAAGATTCACTTTTGGCTCCTGGTTTTAGAGGTCTGTGTCTAGGTCTGGCAGGCTCCTTTCCTTTGGGCCTGAGCATCATGATCACCAGTGTTGTAGTTCTCCCAACTTCCACAGCTATACGACCTTTCTATAGGACTAATGATTATCAGAGCCCTCATGATCCAGTCATATCACAAAACCCATTAGCTGGCAGCCAAGCGTTTAGCACTTTGCCTTTGATGCCATTTTAGATTCACCCATAATGTTGGTCTTGCTTTCTATATATACAGTCTAGTTATCTGTGACTTTCAGTAATAGTATATAGTCTATTTATACACAGGGCAATTATAAATGGGGTTAGAGGTAAGCCTAATGTCTTAATACTTCTTTTTCATTGATCTCTTTTCTTCTTTTTCAGATTTATTAGGATTAATCATATCATTTTGATACAAAGTTTCAATTCTGCTGGCTTTTTGTCTATGTAAACTTTTATTTTATTTTTTAGAGATTTACTTATTTATTTAGTATACAATGTTCTTCCTGCATATACACTTGCATGCCAGAAGAGGGCATTAGATCTCATTATACATGGTTGTGAGCCACCATGTGGTTGCTGGGAACTGAACTCAGAACTTCTGGAAGAGTAGTCAGTAACCTCTGAGGCACCTCTCCAGCCCCATGAATTTTTCTTTTTAAAGGTGGTTTCTTCATGAGTTATAATAGCCATTTCCACTTTAAGCATGTAAAATAAAAACATTATGGAAGGATTTGATTCACTCTCTACTCTTCTTTGTTACTGCTTTGTCATCTATTTTACATTTGGTCTCAGAAGAGAGAGAGAGAGAGAGAGAGAGAGAGAGAGAGAGAGAGAGAGTCTATGTGTGCATGTGTGTGTGTGTGTAATTGTTATACATACACATCCCCACGTTTGTTCTAATTCATCACTCGTCCCCCTGCTCTCCCCCAGGGCCTCTGCCACACTCTGGCTGCTTCCTTTCCAACTCCTGTTAGTGCCCAGCTTTCATGTTACATGTGATCCTTGTCTCCCTGCACAAGACTTCCTCCTTTAAGATCTTTCTCTCCTTCCATGATCACTGCTTACTTCCATGGTCCACATACACACACATATTAATACTATCCACACATATGTAATTTTAAAGTTAGGGTCTACCTATATTCTTTGTTTTCCAGATCTGATGAGATTGTTTTTGTTTTGTACATCATGATTTCCACTTCTATCCATTTCCCTGTTGATATCATTATCTCATTTTTCCTTACTGCTGAATTAAAATTCTATTATGTAGACATACCACATTGTCTTACTCCACTCACCTGCTGATGGACAGATTCCACATCCTGGCTACTCTCAACAGTAGATAGGTAGGTGCCTCAGTAATGTGTTGACTGAGAGACCAGGAGTGGTATAGCCGGGTCACGTGGTAATTCTAATTGTAGGCTCCAATAAATAATCATCACTAAGAACCAACTACACAACACAACCTGACACTTTCAAGATATGGTAAAACAAAAGAACAAACCATCTTCTCAAGTGCTCACATGTGCTAAGGCACTCAGTTTACAAATTTCAAGAGATTAAAATGATACATATTTCTAGGGGTCAGCCCAGGAATGCTGAAATATATAATGGTATAATAAGAAAATCAAGTTACCCAGTGTGAAGCCACAGGCAGACCAAGGACATGAAAGTGACTTTACTTCTAAAATTCATATCCCCTTTTGCCATCCTCGTAGATACAAGCATAGAAATATTGGAGGTCCTGTACCCACAAACATAGAAATAAAGTCATATTATACTGTCTTGGGCCTGCTAATTCTTCTACTTAACAATGAAATTTAGTATCAACCATGCTATTAGTGATCAAGCATGCTGTTCCCGGGACACCCAGGGAGGTCAAGACAAGAAGCCTGAGTCTGAAGCCAGCCTGGTCTGCAGCGTGAGAACTATCTAACAAAAGAAAAGGTAGCTGGGCACAGTGGCACACGCCTGTGATTCCAGCACTTGGGGAGGCAGAGGCAGACGAATCTCTGTGAGTTCGAGGCCAGCCTGGTCTACAAAGTGAGTCCAGGACAGCCAGGGATATACAGAGAAATCCTGTCTCAAAAAACCAGAGAGGAGGGGGAGGGAGGGAGAGAGAGAGAGGGAGGATGCCAGGCTGAGGAGATAGCTCAATGGGTAAAGTGCTTGCCACCCCTGTGTGACACCTGAGTTTGGATCCCTAGAACTGATACGAAGACAGTTAAATAGTGTGCATCTGTAGTGTAACTGTAACCACAATGCTCCTATGCAAAATAGGAGGTGGAGACAAGAGAGTTCCTAGAACTCATGGGCAAAAGCCAAACACATACACACACACAAACATACACACACATATACACACACACATACACACACACCCCACACACCCTGTCTCAAACGGAGAGGGAAGGTGAGGGCTGGTACCCTGAGGTTGTCTTCTGACCTCCACAAGTGTGTCATGGCACACACATAGACACACACAATGATTAGTGCTTTTCCTCTAATATCTCTCATGGGCTTCATCGTAATCATTAGATTATTCCAGGAATTCTGATGCCCAGATGCACTAAAGGTTATGATAGAAAGGAATAGAGAGAAGAAAGCTTCATGTAAGAGGAGGTGTCCAAATGGCAGCCTGAGTGCAGCTGTGCTGAAGAGCTCCTCGACCTGAGCCCAGAAACAAGCAAAGGTCAAGAGAACACTGAGTAGAGGTGAGAGCTATCATAAGCAAGCACCCGCTGCCACTGTCACACTAGGGGCCCTGCCAAGCTCAGCCAACACTGAAGAGTGGGTGTTGTGTTCCCACCGAGCAGATGAGGAAAGGGGATGGCTCTGAGATGGCAAGTCACATTCACCAGCACCTCCTGCTGTCTCCTCGGGGACTGAGGGGAAGAAAGGGTGCCTTGATAGGATGGACTAAACTGAGAGGGTGAGTGGGTGTCCCTTTGCTTCCTGAGGGCTTGGAGGTCAAACTGAAGAGTGTGAACTTTTGACCAAACTCTTCGTGCAGCTGCTGGCAGAGTTTGGTTTTTCTCACTGACACACAAATGGCAAAGCACAGGGATGAGCAGATTCACACAAAGAGCTGATGATAGAGCAGGATGCTCTGGCAAGGGGTTTCCCCAGGGGTAGCACGTCCTTCAGTGCAGCAGTTCTCAACCTCTGGCTGGTGTCCCCTTCGAGGGCTGAACGACCCTTTCACAGGCTCACCTAAGAGCACCAGAAAACACAGATGTGCACATTACAATTCATAGCAGTAGCAGAACTGCAGTTATGAAATAGCAATGAAATAATTTGTGATTGGGGGATCACCACATGAGGAACTCAATGTGAGGGTCACAGCATTTAAGAAGGTTGAAAGCCACTGTTTTAGAGTCCATTTCAAAAGCCAGGATCTCATCCCAAGGCACCTGAAGGAAATTTCAAGGCAGTTTTTCAGCACCCAGCTCTCTCAAGCAAATGCGGAAGTACAACCCCGTAATCGTCTGTGGTAACTCATACAATGCACTGAAATGTTGAGTGAGGCTCAGCGAGCTGCAGAAAGACACAGCCATGTGCTGACTAAACAAGGAAGGTGAGATGTTGGAAAAAAGCCCACAGCAAACACTTGGAAGGAAATCTGCTATTTAACTACAGACAGAAGTGGCTACGTAGCACATAAACACCCCTGACAACCACAATCCATCAAGGGGACCCACATGATAGATGGTATGAACTCACATGACTCCTCCATGTTGCCTTGTGACCCCCACATACACTCTATGACATATGCATCCCCACATATTCACGCACATAAATGTAACTTAAAAAATTTTTTTTAAAGATAATTTCATGTGTCTCAATGACAAAGCAAACTACCATTATCTATGGGTCTAATTTCTAGCATGGCTGTGGTTTATGGAAACACTCTAATAAATGTCTTCTTATTTCCTCTATGTGGACACAGCAATCGCTGAGCAAATTCAGTCAGTGACCAGGCTGTTGCACTTCTGGGCTTAGCCTGACTGAGTAGACTACTAGTTCTAATCCCTACTCACAGCAGCCAGGGGCACACCTGCACCTGCTGGGTCGCAGAAGCTTGGTTCCCATCTTCTCTCCAGGCCCCTCCCACCCCAAGATGGCATTCTGCACACTACTTTCCCCAAAGAGTCTCAGCTTCAGTGACAACTCCCTGAGAACCAGGAAAAGAGAAAAGGCATTTGCTAGAAGCATCGTATGTTTAAGGGGCCTTGGCAGTACCTGCTGCTAGCAGAGCACCTGAGATGCTGGGAACACTGAGGGATTGAAAGTGAGACCTGGTTGACTTTACCTTTCTCATCCCTTTTGATGGGGAGGCCTGGTGGCACTCAGCAGAAGGATAACAGGTAACCAAGAAGAGATTTGATACCCTATGAGAATATACAGGGGGAGGAAATCCCCTCAGTCACAGACATAGGGGAGGGGAGTAAGGGGAAAGAGGGAGGGTGGACACAAGGGATGGGCTAACAATTGAGATGTAATATGAATAAATTAATTTTAAAAAAAAGAAGAAAGTGAGACCTGGGCTGGAGAGATGGCTCAGAGGTTAAGAGCTCTTCCAAACGTCCTGAGTTCAATTCCCAGCAACCACATGGTGGCTCACAACCATCTGCAACATGATCTGATGTCCTCTTCTGCAGATAAAGCACTCATATACAATAAATAAATAAATCTTTTAAAAAATAAAATAAAATAAATAATTTTTTAAAAAATGAAAGTGAGACCCTGCCTTGAATGAAAGGGGAGGGGAAGAGGGGAAGGGAGGGGAGGGAGGAAATCTTTATGAGCAAACAGACCTGGATAAACAATGCTTGCCTTCCTTATTACCTGTGTGCTGGACAGATTATAATCTTTTCAGACCTCAGTTTTTCCAATTACAAACTAGAAACATATGATATCCTCAGGTCATTACTTGATGAGGACCTAATGAGAAGATGGATATGAACCCATCAATCAACTAAAAGGCATCACATACAATTCTTGCCTTCCTATGTAAACCTGTGTCAGAGAAGTTGGGGGGGGGGGGATCCTTAGTAGAGCAAAAAGGAAAACCAAAAATGCCACAAGGAAAGGAAAGAAACTGAGAAATGGTGTGTATCATGGGACTGCCACACCCTTCATCCTTTTGTGGGGTGAGGTTGGGGGTGGGGGTGGGGGCACTTGGCTGTGGTGTGACCATCACTAAGAGAAAACAAGACAGTCTTCCCTGTGGAGCACTCACAAAGGTAAATCTGTCACATCTAAAAGGCACGCTGTCTGCTGTATTTACAGCCCAGCCAAGGGTATCTTGAGGTGCAAATGGATGTGACAGCACCGGCTCAACTAGACAATACTCAGAGAGCTCATCAATTGGGACACTCCAGGTTCTCACTCAGCTGGAAGGTTTTATGGTGTGTGACTCTAGAGAGTAGAGAGGCCACACACTCAGGAAATGGTCCTGCAAAAGGACGTGTGTGTGTGTGTGTGTGTGTGTGTGTGTGTGTGTGTGTGTGTGTGTGTGTGTGTGTGTGTGATCCTGCCAGGCCCCTTACCAATCAACGAATGGAGTCTCTTTCCTGCTCCTGCTGTCAGCTAGCTGATCTGGCTGTCTTCCTTGTTTAATTATGCTCGAATAACCCCCGACAAGGCTGGCTGAGCCTTGCTGTAAATCATGACATTAGAAATCCTAAAATAAAAGCAAGATTAACGACGTGACCTCAATCTTGACATGAAGGTCCATTAATTGGAAATCATGGCCTTAATTGAATTCCAGGCACAGCATTGCCATCTGGATTAAATTTTCTGAAACCTGTTTTTCTTTTTTTTTTTTTTTGCACCTCTATCAAGATAACTGACATGTGACAATGACAACTAAGCCAGATATTGAGCCCTGTAGAGGGAAGCAGGTAATTGGTTACTTCCCTGGCATGCCAGTTACCCAAATATCAGATCAGTCTGAAGCCACGTTTTAAAGGGGCCATCACCATCACCTCGACCACTGTTTCCTACATACTCAACATGTGATGTGACCTCTCTAAACCTCTACTTTGAGATAACACATACTGAAAGAATGAAATAGACACACAAACACACACATGCACACACATACAAACACATACATATGCATATACAAAATGCTCAATAAGAAATGGCCATTATCACCCCATCTTCACTATTTTTTCCTTTTTTATTAATTTATTCAGATTACATCTCAATTTTTATCCCCTTGCTTGTCCCCTCCCGTTCCTCCTTCCCTCCCTCTTTCACCCTGTTCCCATCCCCTAGGTCTGTGACCACCATATGGTCACAGCCTATCAAGTCTCATCTTGGTAGCCTTCTTTTTTTTTTTTTCCATTTTTTTATTAATTTATTCATATTACATCTCGATTGTTAGCCCTTCCCCTGTTTCCTCCCATCCTTCCCTCCCTCCCATTTCTCCCCTTCTTCCCTCCCCTATGTCTGTGACTGAGGGAGACCTCCTCCCCCTATATATGCTCTCAGAATATCAAGTCTCTTCTTGGTAACTAGCTATCCTTCCTCTGAGTGCCACCAGGTCCCCCCATCCGGGGGACATGGTCAGAAAACGCTCAGAGAAAGAATAAGAAGGCTACCAAAGTTTGTGTGAGAACTTTGGTAGCCTTCTTATTCTTTCTCTGAGCACCACCAGGCCTCCCCACCAAGGGGGAGTGGTCAAGTATGGGGCACCAGAGTTCATGTCAGAGTCAGTTCCCACTCTCCACACGACTGTGGATAATGTCCTGTCCCTTGGCTAGATCCATTTTCACTATTTTTATCGTCAGTTATACAAAAATCATGGGTGGGGGATAAAGCTGTGTGACCTTTTTGCTACAAGCTGCACCCTGACTGTCTGTAAAAATGATACCACAGATAATATTGAATAAAAAACCAGCTATGCCCAGCACCTCCACGAGCTCAAGGCCGCATCTGTCTCTGACATTTGACTTGATTCCAATATGTCTCTTCCGTTTCCTGCGGTCTGTGTTTGACTTTGAGACAGACACACATGCCAGCACAGCGAGGCGAGTAAAGGGGAGGAAGGCTGGAGACTGTCTAGGGATGTGTCACATACATAAGATGTTGTCTTCAGCACACACTGAAACCCAGACGTCACAGCGCTTCTTCACAGAACTGGGCGTATTGAGTGTGAGAGGTGAGGCTGAGAAACTCAGGGATTCTCAGCCCCAGGAGGCTGTGAGGCCACACCGACCTTCAGAGGAGACAGTGTTTGGAACCACAGGGAGGGGTGTGGAGATGACTGTTGAAGGCTTTAGGACAAACTTGAGCATAGCAAGAAGCGCTGAGTCAAGCCTTGATGTACGTAACGCATCCAGCAAACACTTTCCAGTGAGCAGCCTAAAGGATGCTAAACTGTTCTGAACGGAACCTGTCAGAAAACCAAAAGCTCTAACTCAGTTTTCTTTTTCTTTCTTTCTCTTTTTCTCTGTTGAACGTATATTTGTCTGTGGTATGTGTACATGTTGCTATGGGCATGGGCACATGTAGGAGAGTATATGTGCAACTGTGTGTACTTGCACGTGAAGGCCAGAGGTGACATTTCCCAATCTCCATTATTGTTAATTTTCTCATTACACTATTCTTTTGTTTGTTTGCTTATCTACTTATGTGAGGTGCATACATGTGTGTCAGAGTGCACATTTAGAGCTTAGAGGACAACTCAGAAAAGCCATGCAGGACCTGAACCAAACAGGTCTTCAGGCTTGGAGACGAACACCTTCACCTGCTGAGCCATCTCATCAGCCCTGCCTTGGCGTGTGAAACAGGATCCTGAGCCGGGCATGGTGGCACACACCTTTAATCCCAGCACTCCAAAGGCAGAGGCAGGCTGTGAGTTCGAGGCCAGCCTGGTCTACAAAGTGAGTCCAATGCAGCCAAGGCTACACAGAGAGACCTTTTCTCAAAAAAAGAAAGAAAAGAAACAGGATCCTTCACTGAACTTGAAGCTTGTTGATTGGCTAGGCTGGCTGGCCAGTGACCTCTAGGGATTCCCTGTCCCCGCATCTTGCAGGACTAGGGTAACAGACATGTGACACTGTGCCTGGCTCTTACATGGGAGCTGACAATCTGAACTCAGTTCCTTGTGTTTGCGTAGTAGGCATGTTGTCAACTGAGCCATCTTCCTAACCCCTCAATTCACTTTCTAACCACACCCAGCCACGCAAAAGTATAACTGTGTGCTAACAACAGTGGCCACTGCTTATTAGGCACATCTTCAGTGCTTCCCAGCCACAGGCCTATATCCATTATCCATTATATTTTCAGGTTAAGTTTTAGCATTCCCTTTTAAAGAAGAGCAAACTGAGAACCTGTCTGAGTCTGTCTGAGATGCTATAACAAAATGTCATAAACTAGGTGGCCTACAAACAACAGAATTATACTCCTCTTAGTTTTGGAAGCTGCAAGGTCTAAGGTCAGGTGAGAGAATATTGAGAGACAGCGAGAGCCTGTGTCCTCACATTATGAATGAGTCTCCTAGAGTTCTTTAAACAATATATATATATATCACATACATACACACCACAAGCATGCTGTGCCTTCAAAAGCCAGAAAGAGGAAATCAGATCCCCGAGGACTGGAGTGACAGATGCCTATGAGCCATCATATGGATGCCAGAAATCGAACCCAGGATCTCTGGAAGAGCAGCCAGTGTTTTTAAGCATGAAGTCATCTCTAGCCCCAAGAAACCAAGCCCAGAGCTCTGACATCATGACCCAATCATCTCCCAAATGTCTATTACCATATCCTATCAGCTTCAACATACAGCTTTTGAGTTAGGGAGCACAAAACTGCAGGTCCCAGAGCCAGGCCTCCTCTCCATGTCTGTCTCACTCCAAAGCCTGTGCTCTTCTCACGGCAATACTGCTTCCTACGTGTGTGTGAAAAGCCTAAGACACAAAGGGAAACAGGCAAGCACAGAAGGCCTACCAGCAAGTGGAGATGTGATCGAAGGATATTTTCAAGACCAGACACCCAGCACGGGGACAGCTGCTGAGGATCAGTGCCTGGGAAGGAAGACACAAATTAATAAAAATCTACCAGCTAGGACTTTAATAGGCAGGATAAGAAAGGGGGCCTCTAATCATGGCACCTCCTTTGGAGTCACAAGGCATAGGGGGCAGGGCAGAATGCTTTTCCTAAATGAGTTTCTTTGAGCTGCCTAGGCCTACTACACACACACACACACACACACACACACATACACACACACACACACACACACCACTGTCTTTAGGGTTAGCATCCATTCAGACTTTCAGTCTTATGTTCGCCAGATGCAAACATGAGTGTTGTCAGTGTGGCAGCAGAGCATAGCAGGGTAAGAGCAAGGATCCAGGGAGGAAGCTGAGATGCACAGCATGCTTCCTTCCCTCTCCCACCCACCCACCCCGGACTGGCTTCCTTCCCCCCAACCAACCATTCTGCCGGCTTTGGAGACTGAAGAGTGCTCACTGTCAAATCCCTTTGAGGTAGAAAGCACATTGGGACTGACAAGCCCAAGGCCAAAGCCATCTTAAAGGGAGGTGGCTGCACCTGAAAAAATCCCTGAGTCATTAGAGGAATCTGGTCTCCCTCTGAGCCCTTTAGATCCCAGGTGACATGACTGGGACTCACAGGCTCTGGGATTCAAAGGCTGGCATTGACGACCACAATAGGAGTCTGGGGACAAGGGGGACATCAGGCAAAGTTAAAAGCTTGTGCCTTTCCATCTTGCACAGAGTGTCCTCTGCAAAGAAAGGCAAACGTGGGTTGCCAGGCACTTTGTAAGGCTCGGTGTCCTTCAAAAGGAAGAGTGGAGGTTTCTACAGAGCCTTTGTGGACAAGCCTGTGTGTTGCCTATAACTATACACAGCCACGCATGGTGATCCAGGGGAGCTAACCCTCCCTGGGCTCCCGATGTGTGCAAAACAAGAAGCTGCATGCACGGCACCTTCCTTCACTCTCTCAAAGGCTTGGCAGCAGAGCTGGCACTAGGTGTGAAGATACCGCTCAGCAGATATAGAGCAGGACTGAGCCAGGAGGCCTGCAAGCCAAGGAGTGAGGACCTGCCACATCTGATTACAGATGCCCTGACTTTGATGAAGTCGTACTGCTGTGTCCAAATAGCCAAAGTTCCAGCTAAACACGGAGGAGGGGTGCGCTGCAATCCCAGCATTCAAGAGGCTGAGGCAGACCGGGCTCAGTTGAGGCTGCATAGTAATAAAGAATGTGTGTGGTGTGTGGGTGTACACAGGTATATGTGTATACATGTGTGTGGTTAGTATGGGTGCATATGTGTGTATGTGTATGTGTGTTGTGTGCATGTATCATGTGGTGTATATGTGTGGTGTGTTTGGTATGCACATGTGCATGTGTAGTGTGTGTGTGTCTGTGGTATGTGTGTGTGTGTGGTATGTTTAGTGTGCATGTGTCTGTGTCTAGTGTGTTGTACATGTGGAGTGTGTGTGTGTTTGATGTGCAGATGTATATGTGTAGTATGTGGTGTGTCTGTGGTGTGTGTGTATGTGTGTGTGTGAGTATGTTTAGTGTGCATGTGTGTGTAGAGTGTGGTATGTGTGATGTGGGTGTGTGGATGTAGTGGGCTTGGTGTGCAGATGTGTATGTGTAGTGTACGGTGTGTCTGTGTGGTGTGTGTGTGGTATGTTTGGTGTGCACATTGTGTGTGTGTGTGTGTGTGTGTGTGTGTGTGTGTGTGGCTTTGTTTTCTGAATGAGAACCTGTACAGATGAGGCTCAGTGTCTGCTTGTGATGGTGGAGAAGCGTGGGTCACAGCCTCGGCTCTGTCATCTCACCTTAGCAAGAATCACCAGCCCTAAGTGCAGGGCCAGAGGGAACGAGAGAGCGCTACAGAGGCACTGCCATTTACCCAGCACTTTTCATCTGCTGAGTACAGTAAATCACATTTAATCCATATAACACCCTGCCAAGGCAGATCTTTTCATGCTGATATATGAGGGGGAAATTGAGGTTTAGTAAAGTTAAATAATTAGATAAAGGTCACACATCTAAGAATTACAAGGTCAGAACAGACCCAGGTGTGCCCGGCTCTAAAGCCACACACTTTTGCTATCATATCGCTTGGCAGAGAGAAGTGAACCGGGCTCGCTACAGTCACCAGGTATAGATGAATGGATGGCTGCAGAGGAATCTCTGCACGCTATGAAGCACATAGCAGAAGTGGCTGCCTGCTGGAGGCGTCCATCTGTCCCTTCACCAGCCACCATCACTATTCTGCAGAAGCCAGCACAGCAGCGCAGCCACAGCCGACCTCCCAACACTTCCACATTAGATGCCCAGCACTGTCGCACCTGAGTGCAGACCCATGAGAGCACTGCACAGATCCAAATCCCAAATGCCAGGCTACCCTGAAGCAAGTAACTCTTCGGATGGAAAAGGGAACTGAATTATCTGCTTGCCAAGATGTCCCCTGTTTTCTCAGACTACATAACCCAAGACTATAAAATCAACTACAGGACAAGCATGGCTAGGAACATCACTGAAGTGAATGTGGGGTTGGTTTGAATTGCCATTGATGGCACCATTGTCTGTGGAACAACATTCATGACTCCTTCCCGGTTTTTGTTCTGTGCTCGGGAAGCCCTGGTGAGGACTATTATACACAGGGTTGGCCAGTTGCAAGTGCCTTCTGTGCATTTCCCTGCACCCAGCACTGACCTCAACCGACGGCCTGCTGCTGACCTCTGCCCAGTGGCCCTGCTTGCAACCTTTAACCACAAACACCTTGCCTGTAACTCTTGGAAGATGGGTGGGTGCAAAGTGTGTACACAGGGGTCAGACAGGCAAATGTGCAGTGCCCCGGCGCGCTCAAATGGGAGAGCACGTGGGAAAGCAGTCAGGGCTGAACAGCCTCAGCATCAGGCAGCCTGCCAGACTGCAGCTCGGAACTTTGCTAGCCGTTTCTTTTTCTTCTTTTATTCATTTTGTTGAATAGGGTTTGTTTTTTTTTGTTTTTTTTTCTCACATAATACATCATGACTATGGTTTCCTCTCCCTCCACTCCTCCCAGCTCCTCCTCAACCCCTCACATCCAGATCCACCCCCTTTCTCTCTCTCATTAGAAAACAAAGAGCCTTCTAGGGGATAATATAATAATAACAACAACAATAATAGTAATAATAAAAACAAAAAGGAACACATGAGAATTAGACAAAACAAACAAAAGGAAAAGAGTCCAAAAAGAAGGCAAGAGAAACAGAGACCCACTAGTTCTCAAAGTCGGGAACCCTGTAAGAACACTAAATTGTTGAGATGTAATATGAATGAATTAATAAAAAATAAATTTTAAGAAAAGAACACTAAATTGGAAGCCATAATATACATGCAAAGAACCTGTAATATTAAAAAATATGTGTAAATATATGTTTAATATAATATATAATAAAAATAAAAGATAACTTGTAAAGGAAAAACCCTGACATGATATTCTGAGACAAGGAGCCCCCAGAAATGCTGTGGAGTTTATTTTCTGCTAGCAATCTACTGCCGGGTCTGTGGCTTACCCTTAGTGAGACTCCCTTGGAGGAAACTAAATTTTCATTTGCCAGTGGCTATTAATGGGGATTGCTTCTGAGTGAGAGATGGAGGCATGTGTCCGTTTCTCATTTCGGGTAGCTGTTTCTTTAGATAAACTGTGTAAGCCTTTCTGGCCTCATTACATGGCCTGGGAGATGAAAGAACGTCACTTTCCTCAAGGAGCTATTCTGAGGATCAGAGATAAGTACATGTCACTGAACCTCGTGCTGGGCTGGGAAGGCTGCTCAGTGGGTAAAGAAATTGCTGGGCATCGCGAAGACCTATGTTCCATCTTTAGAATCCATGTGAACAAAAGTCATGTGTGGTGGCACAGTCATGTCATTACAGTTCTGGAGAGGTGGAAACAGGAGGCTAGCCTACTGACTGAGCACCAAGCTAAGGAGAGACCTTGTCTCAAAAAACAAGTGGATATTTCCTGACAAATGACATGCAAGGTGGGAACATCAGCCTCTAGATCCACGTGCACATGCACCTGCACATGTGTATGCTCACATAAATGTGCCCCCACATGCACACACACACCACAAAACAAAGGAGAAGAGCCCACCATTGCACCTCCCTGCTCTTTGTGTGTATCACTGAGTCTCTCCGGTGTGGAAGGCTCTGATAGGCAGTGGGAAGACAGAAGGACAAGGCATGGCTGCTGCCTTCAAGCTTTGTATAATCTACAGACTGGGAAATATAAACAAGAAAGGTGCATGATGCTGTGTAGGAAGGGCAGTGCTTGAGCACGGTAGCCAGAGGAGCTCAGCAGAGGGCGCCTGAGGACAAGGACAGAGAGACTGCGAGGATGAAGAGTCGGCCACGTTGTCCCATTCTTCCAATCAATCAGTACACACTGCTAGGTATCAACCTTGATCCCATTCTCAGGTCTTGTATCCAACACTTTAGAAAATCCTGCCTGCTTCACCCTGAAGTGCTGGTCACAGAACTCTCCGTTATCTGAAATGAGGCAGAGGAGATAGGAGCTGACATATTTACATAGTGAAGAGACACACTCTAACTAAAAAAAGCCACCTATGAGCACAGAAACAGGGTAGGGAGACAGCTATAAGCCAGGTTTCTTTTAATACAATTGTTATAAATTGGAATCTGGAAATGTATATAATAACTATTCTACATAATTATAAATGTAAGTTTTAAAATAGCTCCCCAAAGTAATAGCAACATGAAACAAATGAACTCAGCAAGTAAATGGTGGATGATATGACCATATGGAGAAACAGTCACAAAGAACTTGAATAAATACTTTACTAAAATGAAATCCACTGAGCCCTCCTAAAGAGTATGAAGCAACTTAAACTATCTTGAGTTGAACTGAAACTGTTTTCTATTGCTATGTATTTTTTTTAAAGTAGTTACAGCTATAGTTAAGATTTGTGAAATGGGACATACAAGAAATCTATATCATTAGGAATTTATGAGGTGTTTTATCTTTTAAAGGTTATTTGTAATGTTGTCCACTAAAAAGGCCTAGACACTGCTGCCCATAGAAATTGTGACCTCAAAGCATCACCTCCCTTTAAAAGAACCAAGGGCTCTTTGGAAGCACAGATGATCCTCAGCGAAGCAGAGCAGATGCACAAACCAGACACTGCAAAGGAGCGAGGAGCCAGCAGAAGGGGCTTGCACTGGCCAGGGTCAGTCTTTTTGAGTATCAATGAAGTGATAACTAAGGTTGAATAAAACAAGTGTTCTGTTTTAAAACACAGATCCATAATGATAGTAAGATAAAGAAATCCTCAGTCACCATTAAAAAGACAAGGGAATCCACTTTTTAATTTTTGAAAACGTAAAGAACAAAGTCAAGCCTTTTCCGAAACTGGTTTTTCTAAGTAAACTGCTCAAATATCTGATGAGGAAGACTCTCCCCTCACTGAAGTATGCCATCTGTTCTAGCTTTGTTTCTGTTGCTGTGATAAAATAACCTGACAAAGAACAGCTCGAGAGATGAGGATTATTTTAGCACTATTTCAGGAAGTCACGGCTGGGAGAAGGAGGTTGAGAGAGCTGGTCACATCCCATTCATAGTCAAGAGCAGAGAGATACGGATGCAAACAGGGCCGCTTGCTTGCTTGCTTACTACTCAGCTTCATTTCCCCACTCTTACAGTTCAGGAGCCCTCACCCCTGCCTAGGGAACAAAGCCACCCATGGTGGGCTAGGTCTCTCTACAGCAATTAACTTAAGACAATCTCCAACAGGCATGCCACAGGCCAGTGCAAACATGGGAATGATTCTCAGGGGGAAAAAAAATCTGAGAACTTAAGACTTGCTCTTGACCAGCAGTGAGCCACCTTCCTATGAACTGTTGGTCAGGGAGCCTCCTGAGGCTCCCACAATACAAGCTACCACCACTGCTATTGCTTGTCCACTATTGGCTGCCTACTAGACCAGTAGATTATTGCTAAAGACACCACACACTGGTTGCAAGACACAAAAAAAAAAAAAAAAAATCAAGCTACAAACTTCCTGCCTGCTGACAGGCAGGAGGAGGGAGAACAAGAGACAGGGAGAGAGAGGGAGGGGCGAGGAAAGAAAAGAAAAAAATGGCAATGGAAAGAAGAGTGGAAGAAGGAGAACAGCAAGAATTGGGAAGACAAGAAAGGGACTATGAGGGTGAACCTGATAAAAGCACATTATATTATATAGATGCTTGAACTGTCCACCATAGCACCAGAAACGGCCCCACAGACTCCTGAAGACAGTCTTACCAATCTTGCTCCTTTATGGATCCTACAAGTTGCATTGCTGAGCGGTGGGAACTGGCCCCAACTGGACTGCCTGCCTGTCTAGCTGTTTCATGTCCTATTTTTAGCAGCTTCTGTGTCTGTGTTTATGTTGGTTAGATAGTCATGTTTACTGTTCTGAGAACGAATCCCTCCCCTCCTCGGGACTTTCCCTCCTGTGTGCAATCACCTCTTGAGGGATTTCACCTGCGAGTGGCATTCCTGCTTCTCTGCCTATAAGAAGGCTCTTTGGACACTGAATAAAAGCTGCTGCTGCTCTCTTAGCACGAAGGACCCGCTGGGTGGGGTGTGTGTGTGTGCGTGCGTGCGTGTTAAATCCGCAGTCCCTCGCCCTTGACTCGGTACCGGGGTGGTGCAGGCGCTACACTGAGCGGCTGAAGAAGCAGGCCTACTGGTGCAATTGTGGCAAGGGCATCATAGGGGTAGCCAAATGCTTATGGCTGGACGTGAGACCTGCTCAACAGGAGAGAAGACGCATCTAGTATAGTAAGCTCAGTCAAATGCCTCTGCCTGGAGAAGTCACGGACCTGAGCAAGAACCTGCTCCTCCTGTTTTGTCTGCTAGACATGACAAGCCTGTCAAACCGTCTTATCAATATTTTTGTCTGTGCCCACAGTGCTGTTGCCAGCTTTGGCCGGGGGCTTATTTTTGCAGTGGACGGCAATTACTGCAGAGACTCAGAACTGATCCAAGTGCTGAGAATACCCGATTGATGAAAACTAAAGTGAATCTGTCTAACCCCTTCCATAGCTCACATAACATCACAGAAGTGGAGGTGGAAAGAACGTAGGAGTTGGAAGGAATGGTGTGTTGGGAATGCTTTCTTCAGGCCATGATATTGTCACTGCAGTCTTCAGCTCTTAGCGGCTACGATACCAGCACAAGAGTGGGTCTGGCACCGTTCTGTCACAGGGGGAGAGGGCCTCGTGAGGAAGCACCGTTCCCTGGGAATGCAATACAGTTAATGGTAGGAAGAGACCTTTTCTTCTGTTGTACAGCTACTGATAAGGGGCTGCAGAAAGATAACCTGTCACCCATACTCCTGTAGGGGAGGGGGAGGGAGGAAGAGAGAAAAGAAAAAGTTACAATGGGCAGAAGAGTGGGAAGAAGGGAAACAGCAGGGGTCGGGGAGATAAGAAAGGGACTGTGGGGTGAACATGATTAAAGCGCATTGTGTACATGTTTGAAATGTCCTAGTGGAATCCACTATACATAATAAATATATTCTAATAACGTTTTTAAATTAAGCCCTGTAAGGACCATGATCCTACAGCAAATAAGGCTGTGCGGCAAGAGGGGGAGAATGCAAAGAAACCCAAGAGTTACATTTCTCCACTCATTGTTCACAGGAAATCCAAGCCCCAGCTCACTTTTCTTTCATACGCTACATTCTTACTACTAGCTAGAGCCTCAGCCCAGGCCACTTCCCTCTTTATACATCTACTACCAGTCAGCACCTCATTGCAAGCCCAGCCGCTAACCAGTACTTCAGTCTAGGCCATGCCAGCTCTGTACACCCCTCCCGGTTAGAATCTTAGTGTCAGCCATTTCCCTCCCTCATCTCTGACTACCAGCTAAGTGGCCCCTGTAGCCTGCTCCGGACCCCACCGCATGGAGGTTGCTATAATGCAAATCTTATCTCACAAGTCTCTTCCCAGGAAATTCCAAGGGTTTATCATCCTTCAGCCCTTTGCTCTAGTCCCAGGAAACCACATGGAAATGCCTCCTTACCCACACTTCCTTTCTTCTAGAACAGTGGTTCTCAACCTATGGGTCCTGACCGCTTTGGGGGTCAAATGGTCCTTTCACATGGGTCCTATATGAGTTAACCTGCCTATCAGATATTTACATTAAATTCAAATAGCAGAAAAATTACAGTTATGAAGTAGCAATGAAAATAATTTTATGGCTGAGACACCCCAGTGTGAGAAGTTGTATCAAAGGCTTGTAGCATAAGGGAGGCTGAGAACCACTGTGCAAGAACCTTTCACTTGCTCCAGTGCTCTCCATGGTGGCAGGAGCATCTTGTAGCATCCTCTGTAGCAATGTCCTGCAGGTAGCATGCCTTATATTCTGTGCTTTGCCCGGAAAAGGCATGAAAGAACACACTCTTCGGCCTTGCCAAAAGCTGTCAAGCTTAAAGGGTTTTGTTGCCTGTATTCTAATCCCACTGCCAAACGTAGTTATACCTAACATTTGCAGTCGTCATTTCTGCCTTAAATATTTTGTGAGTATAATAGTGTCGCCGAAATTTCCTTTTCTTTTGACATGGTTTTGCTATTGTGTCCACAAAGAAATGATAGCTGCGTACCCTAATAACAAAATCACCACATTGCTCTCAATTATGGTGTCTGAGAAATTACTTAGTAATTTGTATAATAGTTTTGGTTATTTCTTTTCATAAGGATGCTGCTTATTTTAAAAGGCCATAGCAAATTATTTCTGCTT
Source organism: Acomys russatus (assembly GCF_903995435.1). Lineage (NCBI taxonomy): Eukaryota > Metazoa > Chordata > Mammalia > Rodentia > Muridae > Acomys > Acomys russatus. The sequence goes on along the minus strand of NC_067138.1, from coordinate 106,939,044 downwards.
TCAATATGACGTGCTCAGGCACAAGAGAACATTGAAGACTAAAGCTTGAAAGGAAACATCAAATAATCCCAAGGTGTTCTGGTTTGTGGGACATTCCAAAAAGGCTGAAGAAAGAACAACCTTTGAAGTTTTTTTTCCTTGAATGTTTAAAATAATAGCCATGGAGGAAATGACCCTGTCAGTATTCTAATGGTGACAGTGATGTTTTGGAAGATGTCACACTGCTCCGTTTCTCAGTAGTACCAACCACCTGCACAGAGGCATCTGGGTGGATCGACTGCTATGCTGTGACCTTGGGTAGCCAACCCTTGGGAAGCTGATCTTTTTACCCATAAAATGAACATGCTCACAGGCTGTTCATGAGCCGACTAGAAAATTGTGGGAAGTGATGTCCCTTGTCTTATACACTAAAAGCAAGGCATGGGTGTTTTTATTGGGGTCCCTGCCAAACAGCAATACAACCAGAAGACAATGCTCTTCCAGGCTTCAGTATTCTACCTAAGAGTCTGTTCATCCTACCCAGTTGGTTGCTTCGTTGTACTGGGAAACACATCAAAAGGCTCTCTGCTGAGCCCCTGCAAGGAACAAGTCCAGAATGTACTTGTAAATTCCTACCATTAGGCTTGGGTTCTTTTTGCCTGTTTTTAAAGAGCCTGTTGATTTGTTAAAAATCCTTAATACGAACAGCTGAATTAACATTAGATTTAAAACCCAAATGCCCAAACTGAAACAATGTCCCAATCTGCTAGTTATTGATGGCCAGTGGCCAGCCACGCACATCTGTGAGGCTGCCACATTGTAAATGGAAGAATCTGCCATTGTTTTCAGAACAGCTCAGCTCCTCTGTCAACAGAACACTCTTGAGTTTTCTATAAATTCTAGGTTTACAATTCTGATGTGATCATTTAATTTCAAACCCATTAACTCTTTAAATGGCTTTTAAGTGGAAACAAGAATCCAAGTACGTTTACAAAACATTACCAATACTGAAAACACCATAGTTTTCTTATAGTCAGAGACCCAAGAGGCCCCAAAAAGAAGTCCCAAAGGAACACTGTTGATTTAACCATGTCCACGGTGAATGTGATTAAGTGAAAGAGAGCAGCACTCCATCAAGGCAGCTAAAGACCGTTCTTCTAAATATGTCCAAAATAGAGTTTGACGAATGTGATAGCATTGTACTCAGTTTCACTGAGGCCCAAACAGCCACTGATGCTTGGAAGTGGAGGTTTCAGTGGGCAATGACAGTTGGCCTTGTGCATCGATGCTCCCGACCTGTAGCAGATGAGTCCTAAGATCCAAGCCTCAAACTCAAGCTAAATGACTTGTCTCTTTCCCATCTCCTAGGAATCTGTGCTTCCTGTTTTTTTCAGGGATCTCTTCCTGGCTTTTTGCATGAACTAATCCTTTCTGGCCTCTAGCTTATACCCTGTAAATGTCTCTACTACCAGAAGGTGTGCGCGCACGCGCACACAGACACACACACACACACTCACCAGTTACTGAGATTTTTGTTATTCTGAAACATCTAGCTTTCCAGTACCCCTTCTAAAGAGTACCTAGTCCTGATGTGGGTTGGAAAATTCAGTTTACCATAGAGATGTGTCTTCTTCACAGAGTACCCCATTCTTGATTTTGGATGCATAACCCATCCACCAGGTTGGTAAAGAAAAAGCCACAAAATGTAAAACGCGAGGCTATCATCAAAGAAAAGTCTATGAGCAATCAGAGCTTATGATCTTTAATCAGTGCAGCAAGGCCAGCCACAGGCCTGGTACCTGGTCCCAGGACATGCTGAGAGGCTTTATAAGGCCATAGCCACTAACATAATGGACATGAGGCAGCAAGCAAACCAAAACTTCCAACTTGGCATCATTTCAACATGTGGCCAAATCCTAACTCTTCTTCATTTATCTATAAGATGCCTGTGCCTCAGCTTCCTCACACACACACAAAGAAATATCTCAGGCTAGCAAGATAGCTCGGTGAATAAAGGTACTTGTTACCAAGCCTGACAACTGGAGTTTGACTCCCCCAGAAATCACATGATGAGAGGAGAGAGCCAGCTCCGGAAAGTTGTTCTCTGACCTCCACATACATGTTACGGCACACACACACACACACAGACATAAATAAAATGTAATCTAAAACATTTACAGAGAACCATCCCAAAGAACACAGTACAAGGTGGAACAGAGGAATAATAGACCGTTTGTCAGTTGGTCTTATTTCATCTGATCTGAGGTCACACTCAGCAAACGGGTCAAAAGACACGACCTTTCAACTTGGGCTCATGAACTATTTAAACAACACCTCCTGTTCAAGTTATTATTGGAAGAAGTGTCTAGTTATTGTGGAAACACAAGGAGACTTTCTGAAGTGTTAATGAGCAGTTCTGAGTTGTTTGGTATCAAAGTTAGTGGGCCGTGACCTGAGGTTCCCTGGATAAATACATAGGTGTTCCCTCATGTCCCCAATTAATGACCTCAGACAGCTACTTTACCTCTCATGAAAATTTGATCTATAAGTTGAGGGTTAAAAAAAGTAGCTACCCTCTAGGATTCCCCTAAAGACTAAATAATGCATCGTAAGTATTAAATAAACCCTAGAAAATAAGTAGTAAGCCCCAAAATAAATGGCAGGTGTTCTTAACATTGCAACCTTCTCGGGAATTATTCTGAATTGTAATCTTTTGCGGAATCCTGATCATTTCTAGAAGGCCCTTTTGCACTTTTTCTAGAACTCCACATGCTTGGCAATTTTGTTCTTCTACCAATCAACCAAGGCTTGTAGTCCCAGAACTGACATAAAAAGGAGACAGCAGAGACATGTCTGTGAGTTCAAATCCATTCTGGTCCTGTGGCTTCCGACAATAAAAGACTACATTTCCCAGGCTTCCCTTTGGCTTGCTGTGGCCATTGTGATTAAGTTTGACCAATAAGCTTTCAATTTGCAAACTGTTTCTAGGTGAACTGGAAGAGTACCATCCCCCTTTGTCTTCACACTGGCTAGATAACAAACACATTAGTTCCCCATCCTAGATAAATAAAGGTGATAAAAATAGCAGCCTCTGGGTTGCAAAGTGGCAAGAATGGAGTCTGGGGCCCTTCCTACTTTATAGGGTAGAACATCCATTCAGAACAGACATTTACATAAGCAAGAAATAAACCTACAATCATGATGGCTTTTGCTACATGCAGTTAAACCTACTACATGATAAATACAGTAGACAATGTGGAAAAGGCCAATGTGTAGGTGACGGTTATGACACCGCCTTGGCGCAGAGTAGGACCTCGTAACACATGTAGAATTTCTGTAGGACTCAAGGCAACCAACTCCAAATTTGGACAATTGAGGTCAGCCCCAAAGGCTGGAAAATGACCACAGAATGAATAGGTGATGAAAGGTCAAGAAAACCCATGTCACAGGGGAGGACTGGAGCGAGAAGGGGGAAGGTAAACCAGGGCGACATGATAAGGTTGCAAGTCACCCAAGGGTGGTAAGTTGAACAGGGTTCCTCTCTGCACTCAAATTTCCTCATCTGAAATAAATAGGTAAAACAAGACGATGGCTATGCCAGGGAGGGTCTATAGAATCTATACACTCACCAAAATTTGTTTCAGCAATGGCTAGAACAACAGCCTGCATGGATATCACACCGAGCATGGGTAAGGGCAATTTCCACTAAACATCTGACCTTCTTAAAATCAGGCTGGGCCAGGGGCAGCATGTGGATTCTCTCCCACAGAGCCAGTGTTGACTATTGGATGTTCCATGGAATTAAGCATTTCCAGAGAACTCAGCTCCTGTTTGCAGACTAGGAAGGGCAGCGGCTGGGAGAACGGCACTCCTGAACTTGGCCTTGTCAACTGGTACATGATCCCAAACAGGTGCTCACTTTTGCATTTTCTCACTTTAAAACCAGAGGTTATAGAGCACAGCATGAAGTAAAAAGGGTAACACATGCCGAGCACACAGCCCAGTGCCAGGCTCATGGCTACTCAGAGCACACAGCGTTGTCTTACTCCACAAATGGAGAAACAAAATGTGATGAACTCGAAGGATAAGATCCGGGTGTTCTGATCGAGGTATGAACAGGTAGAGAGCTGGAGTTTCCAGGCAAATAAGTGGCCAAAATAAGTCAGAGCTCACTGTAAATACATCGTGGTAGAGAAGCAGGAAGGAGGGGCTGGAGACACAGTTCAGTGGTAGAGCGTCTGCCTACCATGCTTTGGGCCCTAGGTTCAATCCCTACTGAGACACAGAGTGGGAGACAGAGACAGACAGACATAAGAGAGATGAAAGACCATTCAGATCGGGAAGAAGAGAGAGCTAACGGCTCCAGGCACACGTCGGAGGCGTGGATGTGGGTGTCGTGGTGTTGTGCACGTGAAGCCTAGAGGACAGCCTTGATTGTGAGCCTTCACCCTCCACCTTGTTTGAGACAGGGTTCTGTTTTTGAGTTCAGGGACTGTCAACTCGGGTCCTCAGGCGCCTTACCCACTGAGCCATCCCCAGCCTGGGGTTCTACCTATGTGCCATGACCACATGAAGAATGTTCTGCAATAAGATACGGCACATAAGCCGGGCGTGGTGGCGCACGCCTTTAATCCCAGCACTCGGGAGGCAGAGGCAGGCGGATTGCTGTGAGTTCAAGGCCAGCCTGGTCTACAAAGTGAGTCCAGGATGGCCAAGGCTACACAGAGAAACCCTGTCTTGAAAAAACCAAAAAAAAAAAAAGATACGGCACATAAGCAGGACACCCAACTGAGCCTCAGAGGACCGGATAAGAGCTTGCAGGGGAGGAGCGGGGAGAGAAATCAGGCTGGTGCTGTTTCTGGGTCATGGTGGGTAATCGCTGTCCTTCTTCACACTTTAAAATGTTCGTATTCTCAGTGACCACCAAGATTTCAAAACCTTTCCCTACTAGGTTCTAGAATCTTGGCTTTAGATGAAAAGCTAAAATAAAGAAAGAGCCCGATTATTAGTATTAGGTATAAAATAATAATAATAAAAGAAATAATTATGTGGGTGTGGTTAGAGAAGAGCAAGTCCAGTTTCCTTGCGGTTTTGAAATTGCTCGATATTGATTGTGGTGGCAGACTGTGAAACCCTCAAATGCGACATAATATAGGACATAACACACACTCAAACCAAGTAAAGCCAGGGCAATCTGATGTCAAACAAACCAGTCTCAATGTCCTGGATGTGGCATTACACTACAGATTTGTAAAATATGACAACTGAGAGAAATAGGCAAAGTTTATAGGTATCTTTCTGCACTGTTCTGCAGACCCGCAAATGAATGTGTAACTATCACAATAAAAAACTTCAGTTCACAACTAACTATACAAAACACAGCTGGGAGTGAGTGGTGCACACCTTTAATCCCAGCACTCAAGGAGGCAGAGGCAGGCTGATCAACGTGAGTTCAAGGCCAGCCTGATCTACAAAGAATCCAGGACATCCAAGGCTACACAGAGAAACACTGTCTCAAAAAAACAAAAAAAGAAAAGAAAGAAAACAATAGCTGCATATAATAACACAGTATAAAATATAAATTCACTGTTGAAATTTAAGTAAAAGTTGTACTGATCAGTGTTTTACCACCCAAATAGTTTGTTTGTTTGGTTGGTTGGTTTTTTTTTTTTTTTTTTTTTTTTTTTTGGTTTTTTGAGACAGTTTCTCTGTGTAGCCTTGACTGTCCTGGACTCGCTTTGTAGACCAGGCTGGCCTTGAACTCACAGCAATCCACCTGCCTCTGCCTCCCAAGTGCTGGGATTAAAGGTGTGCACCACCACCGCCTGGCTTCCAAATATTCTTTTGTAATATTTTGGTCTACTTTCTTCACCTTTTAAAAGGAGATGCATTTTCATAATGATTATTCTTCTCTGTGTATATGTGTGTAGTTGAATTTAATATATATAGTTTGTTTCTTCTTTATTCTATTTTTATATCTTATTAGTTTACAACTTCCTTAACTATTGTAATGGCTATTTAATAAGACTTTATACACATATCTTAATTTTCTTAATCACTCTCTTATTGCAGAAATGTTAGACTGCTCTAAGATTTTCCTATTATAAGTAATTCTGTAGTGAATTCCATACAGCCAGTATATAACTGGAATCAATGATAACAAATCCTCCCTTGACACAAGAGTTAGAACATAGTGTAGAGAGCATCCAACCAAACATTTCCCCTAAAACAAGCATACACCCACCTACACACCAGTAATTCTGAAGTCACATAAATTGCATGTCTGGCCTCACTGTAGGGAAAGCAGTGAGCAGATTCAAGGCTGAACACCAACCTTGCCCGGGGCTACAGCTGACCGTGTGGAATCAACAGAGAAGACAGAAATGAAGGGAAACAACAGAAAATCTGCTTAAGACGTGAGAACCAGATAGACAAGGGCTTCTATCCCCGCTTTCTGAACTGAAGATGTACCTTAATTACTTTAATCCTGTTTTCATTTATAAACATATGGACTTGTTTCTGGGCCTTCTGTAAGTGCCCGTCTTCTAAGTGACAAGATGAATTGCTGGTGTATGCAAATGCCACTGTTCTGCATACAGGCAGTATCCTTTCCCCTGGGAGCTCTTGCCTACACTTCAGAGTAAATGCTAGCATCGGTCTTCAGGATGCCTCCATTAAAGCTCATCATCACTTCTTGCCCCTAGTAATTACCTATCTCACATCTGGTCACACCTACATACACACCTGTCTCAACTGTTCTCAAGGGAGCAACTTGAGGGTCAGCTTGTTCCATTTTCAATTTTAAGGAGGTCTCTGCCGACTGCTGGTACCCCAAGAGAGGCTCCTCACCCCAGCTATCCCAACTGCAGCTAGTAGGCAATAAACAGACAAGCAATGCCTAAAGCCTATCAGATCCCCTCCTCCTGGGACAGACAGATGATGAGAGCGCTGGTTGCAACATGCAAACTAGGGATCTTGGGGGCAGCCATATACACAGAGAAGATAAAGCAGTTTGTCTACAGAAAGGAAGAACAGAGCACAAAGCAAATGTATGGAGAAAGAAGTCAGGAGGCACCACCACCAGGCTCGAGGCTCCACCATCAGAAGCCAGGCTCCATGCTCCGGCCCCAGGGGGTTCATCACAACTCCCTTCCTTTGGCTTAGAAGTAAGACAATTCATATTGCACCCAAAGATGATTATACTGAGACATGGAAAAGACTCGGTGTTTTGTATTGTTGTTGTTTGTTTTTTGTCTTCTATCTTACCACTCTATTCTTTCTTCTCAAAACATTCTTTCCAATTTTTATCAGAAATGCTTAAGTATCACTCAGCATTTCAACCGACCCCAGGTACAGCCTAGCCGGGAAAAGCTCCCCTTGCCTGTCAGGTTCTTCTGAGCATGGTGTCTGTGCTTGACAACTGTTCCCTAGCTATTCCTGAACTTGCCTTTCCAGCTAGGCCTCAGTTTCCTTACTCTAACCCACTCAAAGTAAATCCGCTACCTCACATGACCTACCTCTTGCAGAAATGGCAATAGAAAAAAAAAGATAAACAGAGACAGGGACTCAATACATAGTCCATGCTGGTTTAAGAAAAACAAGGAATTCCCTGCCACACTTATAAATAGATACCACTTTCTCTTTCTCCTCCACAGGTCCTGCTTCAAAGGGGGTAGATTAGAAAAAGTACGGTGGTGAAACAGGATCCAACGAAACCCTGGATATTACAGTCATACATTACGTGCTATTGAGGAGGGTAGGCTAATCCTCTAAAAGCAGTGTCCAGCCTCGTGCCTTTACTTAATGAGACTCATCCTGTTTTCATATACTTTATACACATAGAGGATAAGGCTTTACTGAGAAAAAGAATCTGTTGCCTACAAATCAAATTTGGAAACCTTAGAAAATCTGCAATACCTCAGACCAGCAAAGGCAACGCAATATATATATATTAAAACTGAGATTGAATATTTGTTATTTTTATTATAAAATCAACTAGCCCTGGGGTCAAGCTCAGTGAGAAGCCCTCGCCTAGCATGAGTAAGGTGCTAGGCTCCATCCTCAGTTCTGAACAAATAAAAAGGACTTGATAACAGAGAACACAATCCACGTTTGAGTTCCTAAACCCCATTGGGGCAGATAGCTCGGATTTTTTTTTTTAATCATTTCATAGTATTTGAGCTTTTATTCTTTGTGTTTGCTAAGTGAATGAATTTGTGAATGGAAAAGAGAAGTCCAACCTGGATCCCATAGAAGCCATACGCTTGAAGCTACCATATCTCAGCTGCCTCCAAGTCATAGCCCAAGCCAAATGGACCTAAGCCCTTTCTACATCAGCTCTCTGCAAAGCCAGAGCCCATCTTGAAGCCAAGAGAAGCTCCTTCTGGCTGGTTTAATGTGTGGTATCATCAACTTGATAAGTCCAAAGACATGCCCACCAGCAGGCTCCTAACCTTCAGCTCATAATCACACCTTTCCTCTCCTGAGGCTTTCCAGATGGAATTGGCATTTTTAACAGATTTCGTTTTGTGAGGAGCTACATGGGTTTCTAAAGAATGCTTAGCAAATCCCAGTCTTTAACCTAGTAGGTGCTAGCAACAGCCACGTGCGCGCCCGCGCGCGCGCGCGCGCGCGCACACACACACACACACACACACACACACACACACACACACACTATTGTGATGACCAAAACTGTTTTTAGATATTTCCAAATGTTCCAGGGAGAGGGAGCAAAACAGCCCCTTCTTAAAAAGCACATAGTCTCAATACATACTCCAAGCTGGTTTAAATGTGATTTCACGGGTTACTTACAGGCTAGGTTACATGTATGTACCTAGCAATAAAAGAATGCAGGGAAAATACACACTCATACCTAAAATAGTTGCTAATTTCCCTTTCTTCTAGGAAGTTCTGCCTTCTGCCTTCAAATTTTCCGCTGAATTAGGCTATGCAGGGCATCCCATGACATAGCGAGCATTGCCTAAGTCTGTCTTGACTACCCATTGGCTTCTTCAGCCAAGTGCTCCAGGAGTAAGTGTTCTGAAAACAGATAGCAATTCAAGGTGTAAAGTGCCCCAAAGCTTACAAAGAATGCCAGGATGACTATAACAAAGAAACTGCTCAAATCCTTGAGAATAAAACAGCGTTGGAAACCCTCAGAAGAGCAAACATCCACCCTGTGGAAGTTCACTTGCGCCTCTTGACCAGTTAGCATGTACCAGCATCTTGCACAGGGCAGGGAGTTCACTGGGTCTTTTTTCCACCTGAACTTCCTCACAATCTAACAGGAGGTGTTGCCATCTTCTTTACCAAGTGAGAAGCACGGGCTCAGGGGTGAAAATTAGTCCCCCCAGGTCAACACAGATCAGCAAGCTTGACGTTGACATGTTACTCAAGAAAACTGGAAGCCATGATCCAAGAAGATCCATGAAGTCAAGAGAAAAAAACCTTCGCACTCACACTCCAAGAGTTGATAAGCAGCAGGACAGGACAAATGCTAACCCCACAGTCACCTTGGGGAGCACAGCTACGCTCTAAGCAGTCTTCCATGAATATGCAAATTGTGAAAATCCATACAAATGCGTGCAGATTTCCTCAAGTCACATATGTGCGCATGTCTATTCGCTTGTGTGTGACTTACTAATGAAATAACAATCACATGTAACAAAAATAGTTCCTGGAAATACCAATACTTAATGACAGTTTGAACCTAACCATTATCACTCACCACAGACCAACAAAGATTAAGAAGTGCGCCACACTCAACTCTGAGGATACGATAAGACAAGTATCCTTATTAGAGTTGGTACTAGGTTTTCAGCAATACAGCAAACTATCAGTGTGCCTGCCTGTGTTCCTCTGGTTTCCAATTCTGGTTCAAAAACTTTCCCACAGGTACAATATACAGAAGAGAGTATATGCCAGCTCTACAGATCCCATTATAGATTGTATGTGTGTAGTCAAATGTCGTACTATGCTTCATAAATATGTACAATAATTGTGTGTATATTAAAGGTAATTCTGTCCAAAGACACTTGCTGCCTACCTACAAACATCAGAGCAGTCATTAGAGAAAGCAGGGTACATCCTTAGAGCCTAATTGTGGAAAGTTGCCCATAATATCACGTTAAGTAAAATTTGAATTTTTATAGCAGGACACAAATGAATGGACTTCACAACCTACATGGACATGAGGGGAATCTGCATGTGTTTGTGGGCTTGCACACTTTTGTACAAGTATGGAAATTTTTCTAAGTGAATGCAGAAACCACAAATATTGAGACTAAGGCTGGGGAAAAAGGAAACGGGTTTTCACTTTTACATATTTTTCTGACTGTTTTGCATTTCCTTTTTACAAACATGCATGTGTCCTATTATAAACTGAACCAGGCTTGTGGGAGGCAGGGGTGGGCGAGGGTGGAGCTAGGAGACAAGAAGTCTGGTTCCTGTGAAATGGCATAAGGTATAAAAACAAAGCCAGACACGAAACAGGGAGTGGGTCTGTTACAACTGCTCACAGAACGAGACCGTGTGTGGATTCTGCAGCCTCTGTGTGCCGGTCACAGCACTGTCCTAGCACATTCAGAGACAAAGGCAGCATCCTATCCCCACCGGGGGCTTCAATGACTCCATTTTAAAACCAAGAAATACAGTGAAAATTCAGCTCTATTTTCAAGAAAATCTACACATTTTCCTGGCAGTTAAAACCTGATTTTCTGTGTACCCAGGGTCTTGACTCTTCTTGCCAGACCTCTGTCACAGCTCATTATGTCTGAAGGCCTACGCTTCCTCCTCTTATGTCACTCACTCATTTCCCCAGTGTAAGATCTAAACATGACAGGGCACAAACCCATGCTGAAGATGGTGGGGATCCTGCTGACGGGGCGGCTACACTCGTAGTGGGGAAGGGAATTGTGCAGGATACCTCTCTCCATCTTCCGCTCAATTCTGTAATAAGTAGTAAATATTTCTCATCCCAAAGGAGCTGATTGGGAAATAACAAGGAAAAAACAGGTTCCGTCTGACTAAAGCAAGACCATACTCTTCGTGAGACTAGAACCCAAATGCCCTAAAACAAGTCAGCCTTGAAGTTCATTTCTGTGTATGAAGGAGAGCGGTGAAAAAGGATGAGGCAGAGGATAACGACGTGTGTGTATGACTCACAATACCATTTCTTTATACGCTCTAAAGGCAACCATGACAGTGTACACCTCTGATCCCAGAATTCAGGAGTCCAAGGCAGAAGGATCATAAAGCTGTTCTGGGCCATATAGTGACACCTGACTCAAAAAACTTAATTTAAGTCTGACTTCTAATGTAAATGTATGTAAATCACTGGCTATCTGTAAAGCCACGTTTTTCAACCAAGCAGTCGACATCATCTCTTAAGAACACCGCATTTGTTAGCACACCCCCCCCCCGCCCCTCCCCGTTCACCAAGTATCAGTGTCTCTGCCACATATCCTTCCCAAAAGCTGTACCCTCCTCCAGATCATGTACTCACTGTTGTTATGTAGTATGGTCATGAACACATGCTAGAGCTCTGGGTAACAACAGGCGACATCATGACAGTAGTTCCCAAAAATTTATGTCACCTCAACACCATCTTAGCTTGAGCAAACACACTATGATACTCATGATCATCAGAAGCTCTCAGCCTGCACCCATGAAGGACAGTGCAGCCACCAAACCCCTTCTGCCTGCTATTGTTTTTCCTGCCTGCCTCTTTGTCAGTTTCTTGCGTGTTAGTTCAAAGCATGTCTCCTCAGAATGAGCCTTCCTGCCTCCCAAAACTGAGTTCTTCCTCAGCATAGCATATAGCCATTTATCCAGCCCCAGGGAAACCCATAAAGGGCAAGCTTGACCTCACAGCAACTTCAGCTTCTCCACAGCAAACTAGAAGCCAAGAGATGGCTAGGGATGAACAGATGAGGTAGCACTGCCTGTAAATGGGAATTCTTCCAAGGTGATTGCTCTAAGTGACAAAGCCAGAACTGAAATTGGAGTTTCTGACTCCACCCTCTATATGCAACACACACACACACACACACACACACACACACACACACACACACACACGAACAGCATCCACAAATCTGGACTTTAAGAGAAACTTCTCCAGGCCTCAGCCATGGGTGGGGGAAGGAGGGCAATGGTTTGTTTTCTTGCAAAGATGAGGGAAGAGAAGGAAAAGTGGGAATCTGTAATCAGCATGCCTTGCTTGGAATGAGTGAGCACACTTCCTCCCTTCCTCTGATTGAACACACCAACCCTCTGGGACACTTAGGAAATTGTTCTTCACCAGGTCATAGTGTAGAACACTTTGCTAATTGAAGCAGCAAGTGAAATTGTAAGGAGGTCAGATGCAGTTACCCAAATTGGAAAGTAACACTTGTGTTTACTCATGTCAGTCCATAAGCTGCACGTTAAGGGCCCAGTCAGTCACACACACACAGACACACACACGCACGCATGCACGTATGCACACACAGACACACACAGGCACACACATGCACACATGCACACACACATGCACACACAGACACACACACATGCACGCACCCATGTACACACACAGACACACACATGCACACACGCATGCATACACAGACACACACATGCACGCAGGCATGCACACACACAGACACACACACGCACACACATGCATGCACACAGACACACACACATGCACACATGCATGCACATACACAGACAGACACACACACATGCACACACGCACGCATGCATGCACACACACAGACACACACACATGCACGCACGCATGCATGCATGCACACACACAGACAGACACACACACATGCACACACACACAATGAGACTGTGCACTAAGTCTCCCAAACACACTCTCACTGAGAGGAAGGAAGGAGACACACATAGGAGAAGGGGAGGGGAGGAAAGAAGGGAGAAAAAGAAAAGTAAAGACACAGAAGAAGAGAGAAATGAGGGAGCCAAAGGTAGAAGAGGATGGAGAAAGAAGAAGGAAAAAAGTTAGGAGGGTCTGTAGAGCATGGAGAGAAAGGCAGAAGAACTCCAGGAAAGAGAAATAAGGACAGCTGCCCCACTAAGATTTTTTGCCACAAAGCTCAGGCAGCCAAATACTGACTGGTACAGCCAGTCCTTGACAACCTCTAGGATCAGGGTCTGTTTCCATGGAGACCAGAAATCCATACTCTCAATAACTATCTTCCATGCTTCTCTGGTGTTTCATCTTTCTTACTGTGACTACCATCACCAAGCAAGGAAGCAGAGCCCCGTGCTTAGCTAGTGAGAACAAACAAAGGACAGCCACCCTGCACCTGCCCAGCTCCAGCCAGTGCCACAAACTCAGTTCTGGCATCTCCACCTATCAACCCTGGACCAAGTATTCTCATTTAGTAAGCAGGGAAGCTGAGGCGTACTAGAGACCAGCACAGCCTTTGAGAACTGCCGAGTGACAGTTTAGATGATAACCTAAGGGGCTGGAGACACAAGCCAGGGTAGTACCAGCTGGCCTGGGAAGATGAGGCAGACCTACAGTCATAGCACGGGAGAGTGGATGCTGAGGACCAGATTGTGGGGGGCACAGGGGGTCTAGGAAGGCAGCAATTCCAGCTGGCCTGGCAGCGGGAAGCAAGGCAGCTTCTGGTGAGGCAGCGGTCGTCTCTTTCTCTACCCAGTGATGTCTGGTTTCAGTTGTCAACAGTGGCCCTGCCTAGCCCTCCTATTGAACAGCGACTCTTTCTTCAGCATTCTCAGGCAAAGCTGCTATTCCATCACACAGTTGCCTCGCAATTCTAGGGTGAACTTCTTTCCCAGCAGAGAACTCTAAAGTCAGGGGCAATTAGCCATGTACACCAACCTCCTGTCAGCTCCCAGGTGCGGCTCTGCCCTACAAAACAACAATCATTTTCTGCACAGGCAAACCTAACAATAAGTAGACTGGTTGTGGCCTTTGTATTGTTGATTCTACATACGGTTGCATTTTCATTCAGTTTCTATCTTGAATGCCTTTTAAAACAATATCTGGATAAATTATTGAAATAAGATATTTTAGATCTAGATTATGATCTGTGATATAAAGCAATAGAGGTGGGAGAATTTGCCAGGTCCCTTAGCACAAATCATGAGATTTCCCAACTCCTTGGACCATGGAGGAGTTACTCCACAAAGGCTGTTTCTCCATCAAATTCTCCAGGTAAGTCTTAGGAAGAATGATTTCATACAAAACAATGGGGATCTAGTTTCTCCATAACTTAGAAATTTTGCAGCAAAGGAGCACATGGTCTTATCTCGTAGATTCTCTTATTTACTTCAAAGTCACAGTTTTTCTCAAAAAAAAAAAAAAAAAAATCAGATCTGTGGATTAAAGTCATCTCTGGTCAAGAAAGAAAGTGAAAGAAAAGGTGACAGAAAAAAAGAAGGGAGGAGACAAGTTGTGTCGTCAGTAGGTGTGGAGATTAGAGCCACAATCCTTGAGGTGGTTTGCAATGCCCGTCTAGGAAAGAAAGTTCGCGTTAAGTGCAACACCAAAGACACCGTCGGGGACTTGAAGAAACTGATAGCGGCCCAAACTGGCACCTGTTGGAATAAGATCGTTCTTAAAAAGTGGTACACGATTTTTAAGGACCACGTGTCTCTGGGAGACTATGAAATCCACGATGGGATGAACCTGGAGCTTTATTACCAGTAGAGGGAAGTCCTCCACCTGGCCCCACCCCGCCTTGCTCTCCCACCCTCCACCTGGCCCCTCCCCGCCTTGCTCTCCCACCCTCCACCTGGCCCCTCCCCGCCTTGCTCTCCCACCCTCATTTACACTGGTGTAGATGTTCATTTATAACAATTGACGTGAATAAAAACTTTGATGCTGCTTTGCTGAAAAAAAAAAAAAAGAAGGCAGGGAAACAGGGAGGGGAGGAAGGGAGAGAGAAAGGGAAGGAGGGAGAGAGAGAAGGAGGAAAGGAGAGAGGGCATTTTAGTTACTATTTTTCTGTTTACAAAAAGCTACCTTTATCATGCCAAACAATATGTTGCAAGTCTTTGGTCAGAAAGCACTCCTCAGATATAATGTTTATTCCATTTCTGCATTACAATGCTCTTGAGGCATGGTGGTGCACGCCTGTACTTCCAGTACTCTGGAAGGCAGAAGTAGGCAGATCTCTGTGAGTTCAAGGCCAGCCTGGTCTACAAAGCAAGTTCAGGACATCCAAGGCTATACAGAGAAACCCTGTCTTGAAAAACCAAACAAACAAAGACACTCTTGAGAGCCTGTATGTGTCTTAACCATCTTCCTTCTCTGAACTCTTGTACATTTAAAAAAAAAAAAAAAAAAAGCTCATTATTGAAATGGTCAAGTTTCCTGCCACAATTTCACTTAAGTGTGGACTCATTCCTGATCAAATTTAGCTATATAATTATTTTTAGGTTTGCCTGGGAAATTTCCATTATAAATGTCCTTTTTAAAAATTCAAAATCTGTTTCTGCTTTGTATTATTCAACAACTATTTGTCAGGCTGCTAAAACATGCCAAGCAGTGAAAAGAACACAAAAGTGACTAAGAGACTAGGCCTCGCTCTGAATGTTATCTACAGCCTAACTGGACACAGCCACACAGTGTGTCACAGTTCAGTACCGTGAAAGCCGTTCCGGGATGGCCAGGCTGATGAGGTACAGGGACTAGGAGTACCACAGACTACCATAGAACCAAGGAGTGATGGCCGACAGGAGCCTCCAGATAGTGCTGGAACAAGATGCTCAAAGCTGGGGTGGGGCAAGTGTTTGCAAAAGATCAGAAGGAGGTGGGTAGCATCCTCCAGCCTAGGACAACAGTGAGTGCTGCCAGGCCGGTGTGCAGGGGTCCCACTGGGCTGCTGGTGTCCAGTTCAGAACACCATGCCTTTCACCCCAAGAGCACCAGGGATTCATTTTCCTTGGCAAGGTTTTATTCCATCAATTTTAGAGACCTGCACCAATTACGTTACTCTCAAAGTGTCACCTCGAGGCTTAAACAGCCTCATTCTGGGCTGCTTCAGCTCTGTCTCCCTCACGCCTGCATCTTAAAAATTCCTTATGCTATATGTAAATAAAGACGACATATTTGTCACGTTGGAGGAGATTCAAAATGAAAAACAACTACACTCATTCCAGTTCCTTCAATCATTCGTATTCCACCTTGCCTCAGAGAAAGAGACAGACAAAGGGAACTGGCCACAAGCCCTCCTTTGTGCTCTCAGGGGCATCTCCCTCCAGTGTTCTGCTCCCTGAGGAGTAAGTGAAGCCATCTACCCAGAGACAGCTAGCAGAACCCCTCCACACCTCAGTCACTTCCAGCCAGGTAGGAGGAAGGCAACTACTGCTCTTCTCTCTCAAGCAGTTTTTTAACTACATTTTTTTTTTTTTTTCACTAGCTATTTGGCCACAAGACAAAGAAATGGCTTTCACTGTGACATCATGCACACTTATTACGGTCTGTTTTCCCTCCCACTTGGCTGCCCTGCCCATGACCTCCATCCCCATCCTGCTAGTTCCCTTCAACCTGCCCCCTATAGTTATCTCATCCAGCTAAAGATAACCTGGGCATTGTGCTCTCTGACTCCCCACCACACATCACACAGTCCTTTATGCATCTTTCTTCCCCATCATAGTCCACTTTTTCCTTCCATGTCCTACATTTATAGAAGAAAAACATGCAATATTTTCCTGAACCTGACTCTTTTTTTTTTTTTTTGCTTAACAAAAATGAACATAAGTTCCATCCATTAAACTGTAATAAAATCACCCTGTAAAATTAACAACAAACTTAATTTTTCTTTACAACTAAATAATATTACATTGTAGTGTGTGTGTGTGTGTGTGTGTGTGTGTGTGTGTGTGTGTGTGTGTGTGTATGTGATGTCTGTCATGTGTATGTCTGTGTGTGGGGTGTATGTGTGTGGGGTGTATATATGGGTGGATATATAGTGTGTGTATGTGGTGTGTGTGTGGTGTCTGTGGTGTGTATGTATGTGTATGGTGTGTGTGTGTGTGTGTGTTTGTGTGTGTGTGTGTGTATTCATTCATCTGTTATAGACACCTATGCTGGTTCTGTCACAGCTATCAAGAATGATACGTGGGCTGGGGAGATGACTCAGTTGGTAAAGTGCTTGCTTTACAAGCTTGAGGACTTGAGTTCAAATCCCAAGAATCTATTAAAAAATAAAAGCTGGGCAGGGTGAGTAGAAGAGACAGATAAAGTTAGTCGTTGGCCTGGAACTTGACTCGGTTTTCATTAGTTGTTTGGTCAGCATACAAAGAAATGGTTTCTGTTGTGACATTTTCATGCATACGTTTTATACTTTGTTATTTTCCCCCTCCACTGCCCTGCCCACAACCCCTGTCCCTGCCTTGCTAGTTCCCTTACTACCTCACCCACTTGACTTAGTCAGTCTCAGGCCAGTGAGAGACCCTGCCTCCAAGGTGGAAGAATCCTGAGGAATGACATCCAAGGTTGCCCTCTGACAGCAACATAAACATGCACACATGTACTCATGTGCACACGTGCACCCATCTATACACATACACACATATAGTGCAGCAATTGCATGGCTGTGCAAACATCACTGTAGTAAGTTGACTTGCAGTCCTTCATGCCTATAGCCAGCAGTGGTGTAGCTGGGTCATGTGGTCATTTTGTAGTTAGGATTTTTACCTCCACACTTACTTCCATAGCAACCATATCAGTTTACATTCCTACAGGGTGGTAGTAAGGCTTCCTCTTTCTCCACACTCTTGCCAGCATTTATCGCCATTTCTCCCTTTTGTAATTCTTATGAAGGTTAAAAAATGCCATATGTACAGTATTTATCATGATGCTTGAATCCTATCCGTTTTATTATTAAGCATTACTGGATAATGTAAAACACATATATAACTGGAATAAAATTAGAATTTGCCTTTTATTAAATTTTTAATATTATGTATAAATGTGTATATACTATATATATTTTATGTGTTGAATGCACACATATGTTATATGTTGAATGTCCCTTTAGAAACCTCTCATTTTAATTTTCTACTGTTTGTGTTTATGTGTAAATGCAGGCATGTGCTTGCATGTGGCAGGAGTGGGGGGGGTCACAGGACAATCTTGAGGAATTAGTTCTCTCTTTCCACCTTGTTTCTGCCACAGTGCATACTCCAGGCCACCTAGTCTGCCTCCCTTCTCTCTGTAATAATGCTGTGATGACAGATGCATGCCACCAGATCTTGCCGTTTTACATGGGTCCTGGGGGCTAAACTCAGCTCACCCGGCTTGTGTGGCAAGCAGGCACTCTTCTCCCACTGAGCTGGACCCCAGAAACATTCAACAGGGGCTATCTCTGAGACCACAGCCTAAGGAGCCAGAGATGAAAAAAGATTACTTTCCATTTCTCAGTTTGCTCCTTTCTGTAATCTTTAATTCTTTTTTTTTTTTTAAACCAAGAGTTCCAGAACCATTTATAATGAAAATCCCATTGGACAAAAATCACAACTATGACTTTTTCTCCAATCTTAGAATAATAATACGGAAATGACTTGTGTGGAAAACAAACAGGTGAAGAAGGTGGGTTTGATTGGTCCAAAAAGACCAGGCCAAGAGAAGTCTTTGTTCTCAAACTGTCAAAAGGCACCACATGAAAGAGGGGTTAACACTTCCCCTTGATGAGGGTGCCCAGTGGCACTCAGAGGAAAGGGAAGCAGGCTATCTGAATGAGACCTGATAGGCTGTGGTCATGTGGAGGGGGGAGGAGGTCCCTTTCTGTCCGAGGTCTAGGGGAGGGGAATAAGTTGGAAGAGGGAGGGAGGGAGGGTGGAAAATGGAAAGAAGATACAAGGGAGGGAATAACAATCGGGATGTAATCTGAATAAATTATCATAAATTAACATTTAAAAAATAAAAGAGGGATTAAATTTGTTTTATAACTGAAGAACAGAAAGGTTACTTCTGCTCCAACACAGAAAGGACTCCAAGAGCAATCTAAAGACACCGCCTCTGGAGGCCAAGCATGCTCCGCGGGGCTACAGGGCTGTGCCCAGGAATCTGATTCCTTGAGAGCTCGTTTGGAGGCTTGACCAGGAGCATGCAGCTGCTTTTACATCCCTGAGCCTGATCAAAGACTGGCCCTCTTCTATCAGGAAAGGCCATCCATCCTCTTCAGTTGAGCGTGCCATTTGGAGAAGGATGTCCATGCAGAGGCGAGGGAAGATGTGGACACCTGCCTAGCCAGCCAGATCAGACAAATCAAGCCCAGTAATCAATTGGATGAAAGATACCACAGCCATATTGCCCTCACGTCCAAGAAAGTTCAGCTCCTAGGATTCTCCTCCCAATTCGAAGAGTTCTTGCAGGACTAAGCACTGGAAATTTGAACATATTTTGCTCATTACCTATCCCATAACTAGTGCATAGGGAGATTTGCCTTCAAAGTATAAAATCTCTACATGGAATCAAATACAAAAAGAGTATTACACGTATATTTATTCATATGACGTATAAAGTTACCCAAATATATATGCATTTCATGATACTAAAACACAGTTCAGAATGTGAATACTACATTTAAACACCCTGAACATATAGTGTTTACTAAAGATAATTTTTATTTCCAGATAGATTCTTACACTCAATTTTTAAAAAAAGTATTTTAGCATTCTTCCTGTATTAGTCACTTTGTGTCACTGTGACAAAATTCATGGTGTAACTACTAAAAAGGGCAAAAGGTTTATTTGGGCTCGTGGTCTTGGAGGTTTCAATCCATAGTGGCAGGGAGAATGTGGTGGAGTAGAGCCACTTAAACCATGGCAACCAAGAAGCAGAGAGAAGGAAAGGGCTGGCCCAGGTGGGACCACCAAAGGCAGAACCATGAAAACTACACCTGTGACCCACTTCCTCCAGACAACCTGTGCTTCCTAAATCCCCCCAGCCCCCAAACAGCACCAAGTGTCCAACACATGAGTCTGCGAGAAACATTTCATATTCAAATCACAGAACTTCATTTTCCTTATTCTTTTCAATTTCACTAATATATCCCATATTTTAAGTGGACTGTCTTTTATGGCCTATCAGTGTGAGCTTGGCACGTTGGCCTTAACTGGCTGAATCTAAGGACCTTGACTTTTGTGAGCTTTATTAGCTCTACCTTCCCTCGAAGGCAGAATATACACAAGAGAAACGTGGAGTTTCTCAAGCAGTGTAGTGGGATAGCCCCGGTGCCTGGGACATGACTTTGGAATGACAGACCTTTCAGGCAATAATCTGAATGAACTGAAAGCCAGCCAGCCAAAGTAGAGGACTCAGGGTGACATCTGACGGGAGACTGTACTGGACTCTAACACTTAAGAAGCTGTTGAGTTACAAAGTTATTACAGTCCTCAAACAGCTGCTGTCCCTCTTTTCTTTGAAAACAGAAGGAAAATCAAAGTTGATAAGATTGATTTCAACAATCAGTTGACACTGTGCCTACACAGAAAATCACTTTAGTTCGGCGGAGGAAAACTCAGCCCATGGAGACAAAAGACTGAGTACCCCAGAGGCTGAGGATAGAGGATCACTACAGTCTAAGGCTAGCCTGGTCTACATAGTGAATTCTAGGCTGGCCAAGGCTATATCTTGAGACCCTTTCTCCAAACTAAACAGCACCAGCAAGATGGGCCAGGAGGTCAAGACACTTGCTACCAAGACTGAGGACCTGAGCTTGAACCGGTAATCCACATGGTAGAAGGAAACAACTGACTCCTGAAAGCGGTCTTCCAACCTCCACATATGGCACACACACACACACACACACACACACACACACACACACACACACATATGCATAAAGACACACATAACATACAAATAAAATGTAACTAAATGGAGTAAATTTCAAGAAGAAGACGATGACAATGACAATAACCAGAGTCTCTAGGTTGCTTTTTTCAGTAGATAAGTCTTTAATAATATCATCATCATCCTCATGCCATAATTAGGGAACACACAGACAGCAGGGGTAAAAAAAAAATTTGCAACTTCAGCCATATTGCTTTGAGCTTCAGCTAAAGCTGCGTGTTAAGAATGTCTACTTGTTTCCTCTTTTGCAAGTAAGGAACAGGTTTTAAACCTGGGTTTTCCAGTTGGTAACAATAGTTCTGAGGTTTCACTCCCATGCCACTCCAGTCTCAGGGAACACGCGCATGAGCGCGCGCACACACACACACACACACACACACACACACACACACACTGCCACTTTATCTGTTTAACAGCATTCTAGAGAATGAAATAAGTGTCCAAGAGGAGTTGGGTATATATTGTCATATATGTCTAAGGTGTGATTAAGCTTTGCATTTTTTTACAGGGGCATCCACATATTTTTCCAATTCAAAAACATTCCTGCCAGAACAAAGCCCTTGAACCAACCTCCTACCCAGCCCACCACGGCATACACAATCAGCTGGATAAATGGGCAGATGACTGCTGCATTAGAAATGATCTATGAGTTTAATTAAATGTCTTAACAAATGGATATATATATACAGCGCAGGCCACACTTTGAGCCTCTTAGAAGAAAGAGTATAATTAAGCAAGACGTACAGTTGCACTAGGAAACAAATACGGTTCTCAGAATCTAATCCCACATCCAAACCAAACATTATCACTCTAAACCATGTTTTCAATTGAGAACATGCCTCAAGTCAACAGTCCCACCAGCCCGCTGCAGGCCAGCCTCAGCATTCCACAGAGCAGATGCGGGAGGGAAGGGGCGGGGCAGGGAGCCTTGAAGAGGGAGGGGGCTCTTGAAGCAGCACTAGTTTGATGAGTACTTCAGAGATAACCTTATGGTACCTTCTTCTCCCACCCTATCCTCCCACCCGCTCCCCCGCAGTTAACAAGGCATTTCACTGTTCTCTCCACCTACTGAAAAACCTGAGTTAGGGAGGCAGGAAAAGCCAACCCTCAAAAGTCCAGGACCTACCTAAAACTTCTGTGCTAGTATGGCTGTCCCTAGCAAAGGATGGACCACCGGAGGCCCAAAAGATTGTATTCTCAACTGAACTCTCCCAAAATGTTTAGTCTTGTGTTTGGATATCACTGAGCCCAGGAAATATATTTTTCCTATAAAAAATATGTATTTTTCTATAATATGACATACTTTAAAAAACAAACCCCCCACTCATAAAATGATTCTTGTGGGAAAAATGCATTGACTCATTTTTTTTTCCGCATCTCTGATGTGAGGGCTTCTCCACACTTATCTGAAATGTGTTCATTTCAGTTATTTCAACGTGTTCCCCAAATGTCTATGGGTCAGAGCACAAGAATCTGTTAAAGATGTGAAAGAGGGCCATGCCCAGTCAAAAGATAAATAGCAATCATGTAACAGATCTAGAAAATGCTCAAATAATCAAACATAGCATCACTCCCCAAACCCTGAAAACAGCAGTCCACTAGGGACAATATGTTTATAAGGTGGTCTGAGAGACTCTCCCACCAACACTCTCTTCAACTGAAACCGAAGCTTAACTAGTTAACGCCTTTTCAGTCCAGAACATCCAAACATTTAGGGATAGCATTTCACGTCACTTTCTGGAAGAGGGAAACAGGCAGTGATAGGCCAAGGAGAGATATGACACAGTTACAATCCACAAGCAATTGTCTGTAAAGTGAAGGAATAAAACCCTACTTGTTTTCATCCCAAGGTGACTCTCACCAGAGTCCTCAACTGCCCAGTAGTAAAGCCACCAAGGTAGAGCCAGCGCCCTGAGGTTCCCATCCTGGAAAAGTAAACAAACAGCTCTTACACAAGTCTTTGGCCAGCAGGGATTCCTGGGTGACTGTTTTGACACACAAATGGCTAACTCTCACCGTGTCTAAGAGGTCTCTAACTCATTAAAACATTTTATGAGACTTGCAAACACAGATACAAAGTTTGGAAGCATTTCCGTCTCCCTATACGAAAAGCTTTAGGAAACATTAGCATGCAAAAGAAGATCAAAGCCAACAACAGAGGAAACAAATTGCATTGTGTAAAGCCTAAGAGCCTGTTGTTTAACTGGGGTCTTGGTCCCAGGTTTCTTCCGCGGGAGAAAGGAAACATTAACCATAGAGGATCACTTAGACGCGGCAGAGCTTTACATAATTGCAAATAACAGCAGCATCTGGGGAACAACTGGAATAAACGCAAGCACCAAAAGCACTAAGCACTTCTCCTTCACCTCGGCTCCAGCTGCTGGGCGGAGAAAGCAACCGCCTCGCCTGGCGGCGCCACTCTCCCCTGGCTCCCTCTCTTCCCCTCTCCTCCCCTCCCCTCCCCTTCCCTCCCTTCCCTCATCACCCCGCCCCCCGCTGGTGTATTCAGCAGCCTAGGGAGATTAAGAGGTGCTCGCTAATGTCACCGAGCCTCCAGACGGATCTAACGTTTCTTAGCTCCCTGGACCAAAGAAATTAGAGACGTTACACCCTGTGGTATTAGATGCCATGGCTGCAACCTAGCCTCTCCCAGCCTGGGCTGGAGACGCACTCAGGGCCGCTACCTGAGCTGTCCGTGGTGCTGGCGCGGTGCGGAGGCTGCCGGGCGGGACTGCGTGTCGCGCCGGCAGTCACTCTCTGCGTGCCAGCCGCCGCGCCCCGCGCGCTCGAGTCCCCGTGACTGTCCACCAGCTGCAAAGATTCATAACCATCGCTGCTGGTCTTTTTCCGGTAGCTCCCGAGGAGGCTCATGGGCAAGCCCGGAGAAGAAGGGGAAGAAAAAAAATATCAACCTGGGAAAGGAAGGGGGAGGGGAAGGCGGGACAGACTGAGAGAGGGATGAAATAATAACAATAATAATCAAGTGCCCGACATGACGCGGAGAGGAGGCAAAGGAGGGAGCGGCCCCCAGGAAAGGCTCTGCAGCCACCGCCCGAGCACAGCGCGCGCAGCCGGCCCGGCCACCCGTAGGTTGGACAGCGCCCGAGGAAGTGTAGGTGTAGCCCGGCAGTACCCGGGCAGCTCTCAGAGTGGCTGGAGGGGGAGGGAATAAACTGAAGCGAGTAAAGGAGCGGAGAGTCGAGGGAGGGAGGCTGAAAGCGGAAAACGGGGCGGGGCAGGATGGGGAGGGGACCACGACAACGCGGAGGGAGGGGTGTGTCAGCGCTCCCGCCTGCTTCAGGGGGAAAAAAGGAGGTGTCTCTGGCCTTGGAGACCCGCACTCTTGGTGGAAGAGAGAGAGGCAGGCACGCCCATTTCATGTAACTCTGCTCGTCTTTGTTGAAGGATTCGGCAAGTGAAAGCCACCTGGGTTGATCAACCTGGTGGACTGGCTTGTAACTCCAGTAGGAGGGGGAAAGGAATCTGTTGATGGCAGACCATCTGTGTACTCAGAGCAGAGAGGCACACTCCCGGCACGGGATGAGCTGCGGACGTGAAAGAGCTGACTCCAAATGGGGCAAGGGGGCTAGGGCCAGATCTGTTCAGCAATATTTGTTGAAGAGATAGTCGGGGAGAGGATGTAAAGTCATGTACACTTCCAGGTCTCTTATCCTTTACCTTGGAACAGGGAGAAAGGACTCCCTAGCTCAGCTGGCTTGAGGAATGTCTGGAAGGGGAAATATACCAGATTTTCCTTCCACCCTCTAGCCTCGCCCCTCATTTTCCTTTCATAGTTATAGGCAAGGAAAACAGCCATTATGGGAGGGAATCTATCAGGAAGTTAACTAGCTGGATGGCCAAGGCCTCTTCTTGAGGAAGGCTCCGCAACTCCACGTGCCTAGCTTCCCACTGGTGATTTCTGTATTCTTAAAGAGGCCCCAGCATTGTGTGAGTTTCAGGCCTCCACAATCTAGATATGAACTCTTGCTCAGTCTCAAGATGCAATCGCCCAATGGTGGTTCTCACCTGATAGTATTGCAGAAGGCTCCCTCCTCTGCTCAGTGAAAGACTAGATAAAAAATGTTGACTACCATTTTTCTCTCCTGGTGTTTGGGTTAAGTAAAATGAAAACCTTTCAGAAGCACCCTGACAGTTTCCTGTGATAACAAGAAGAAAAAGTACATGTGTGTGCAGTGTGTTGGGGGAGCAGGCACAAAGCCAGGTTGACTTTTGACTTGTTTCTTGGCTTACATAGTTTTCTTTGGATGTTATTATTTTAATCATGTCAGGACACATATACACACAAAGAAAAAATAACAGCAACTACGAGTCTTCCATCCAGATCATCTGGAACCTGAAGTTCCCTGGTAACTATAGCTCCTTGTAGGCCTAATCACAATAAATTAACTGGCTTGACAGGGATTTTCTTGTTCAAAGATCACCCAGACCCACACGCTGCAGGTAGGGAAGGAGTCAGAAGAAGTCAAGAATTCTGGGTGCTAGAATCCTTCATTTCTTCTCCACTCCCTGTCCAGTGCATTCCCAGCTGCTGAGGTGGAGTGGGACCAGAAACAGAACCCAGAGCTAATGCTTGCTTGTAACAACTTTGAATGGTGGCAGGAAAAACGGAAATATAGTTTTAAACACAAATGTTTCAATGATTTCCAGCTTGCAAATCTGTAAGCTTGAGCTATTTTGGTTACTTCTCTGAAGCAACAACTTAAAAAAAAAAAAAAAAACTGAGTAACAAAATAGTTTTCAGTGACATTTAATAATCTCTTTCTGCACTTTCTCAGTTCATTACTGATCCCCCGGGAGCACAAATATCTATAGTGTCCATTATGTGTCTCAGCAAATGCTGTCTATATAGTCACTGGATACAGACAATTTAGAGATGACCATTTCTGAAAGGAAAAACTATTATTTTCAAAAGGAGCACTGTGGGCTATTTTTGCTACACTTCAGAATCACAGACATACTAGTAAAAGAAACTGAGACATATGCCTTTGTATTTTTGGATCTCTATCTCCCAAGTTTGCAGATTTAAAGAAAGACATGAATGGGCTAGACAGCATCTTTTCTTTTCTCCCCCCCCCCCCGCCCCTTCTTTTCTGGGATCGAACCCAGAATCTCAAACATGGTAGTCAAGGGTTGAACCACTGAGTACACCCCTGAGCCATATCATTTCATTTTTTACCTTTATACTTAAGACAAACTAACTCAATCAGAATAACCCTTAACATTTCTACCAAACTAGGATACAATGAACACAGTAAGACTATACCACCTAGATTTACTTACAACAGCCTAAAAACTAAGGTTTGGGGTTTAACTTGGAACATCCACAACTTAGCTCTAATGGATTCCTAAAACGCTTGCTTCCTCGTGAAGATCGTTCTGCTCTGCACTACCAAGTGTTCAGGAAAAGACAACTAGCATAATGTAGCTCAAGAAATAATTAAACAGTACCTAGCATAGCTGTGTATACTAAGCACATAAATGTCTCTCTCCTGTTGTCACCATGCTGGTCTGTCTGCTAACACAGTTCTATCTTGTGCTTTTCTGGTCCTAGTTTCTCCCAGGAGTGCAGCTGAAAGGAAAACTAAGTATTCTTTTCTCCAGAAGTAAAGAGATAAAGTTATCTGTGTTACTGGTAAGAACATGGTAAGGGGTGGACACATGGTTCAGCTGGTAAAGGGTTCCCTCCTGGGCATAAGAACCTAAGTCTGAGCCTTAGCACCAAAGTGAGGAAAAGAGTTAGGAATTTAGGCATGGCCACCCATGTTTATAATCCCAACACTCGGGAAGTAGAGAAAGGAGAAATCCTGAGACTCCAGGCCAATAAGAGACCCTGTATAAACAAAAACAAAATGTTGGATGGACCACACCTGAGAAAACACAGAAATGGAAATCAGCTACTGGCCGCACACGCGCACACACACACATGCAATAACAATGGTGAGAAACTGGGCTTCAGGAAGGGAGGAACTACTGTAAAAGCCAAGGTAAGCACAGAGGCTACTCCGCTACTTCCCAAGATCAAGCTGATCCACAGAGGCTGGAGAGATGGCTGAATGTTCAAGAGTACTGCTGCTCTCTCAGAGCACTGGAGTTTGGTTTCCAGCATCCGTGTTGGGCAGAAAATCATTGTCTATAGCTCCAGCTCCAGGGGATCAGAGGCCCATTTCTGTCCTACACACACACACATACACACACACACACACACACACACACACACACACTTTGTTTATTATAGTATATATTATATAATAATTATATTATATAAAATACATGAAAATATTATAATCAATTAATAACTAATTTATGAAAATAAAACACAATTGCCAAGTGTGGTGGTGTACATGGGAGGCAGATGGAGCTCTGTGAGTTCAAGGCCAGCCAGGTCTGAATAGTGAATTTCAGACCAACTAGGGATACACAGTAAGATCATACTTGGATAAATAAATAAATATTCAATGAAAAGTAACAGATTGATCCATAATCTATTTTATCTCAAGAATGAAATATCACATACAGGGATAGACTCAAAGGACTGAATGCTCTCTTTGGGGTGACTCTGGCGGGTTTTTTTTAGTAACGACATATTAAGTGTCTACACTGAGAGACGTTCAGGAGCTGGTCTCTCTTTGTCCATACCCCCAGCCAAACACTCTCTGCCCACAGAAAACGTCACCCACATTTGGCAGGGAGGCTTCAGAGTGAAGATAAGCCAGGACTGTGCCACCCTGTCACTTCTGGGAACCATCAAAGACAGAAATGGAATCTGAGGCCCCCAGGCTCTGGCCAAACGACCTTATCTGTCTTACTTTTCTCATGGAAAAGGAGCATAATTCCATTATTAAAAAAGTTTGACGGAGATTTTTTTTTTAATTTAGGTATATGTGTGGATGTCACTGCAGAAGCCAGAAGAGAGTATCAGATTCCTTGGTGCTGGGATTAGAGGGTTATAAGCCTCTAGAAGATCTCTAGAAGATCAGCAAGCTCTCTCACCCACTGAGCCACCTCTCCAGCCTTTAAGTCAGTTAGCATCACATAGGAAAAGCTTAACAAATACTGTCATCATTACCTATTTTTACTACTGCTACTACATTATTATTTATAATATATAATATTATGACTTTTTGCCATTATTTCCGACTATTACTGTATTTTATACCTAATTAAATTACTTTTCCAAAATGTAAATATTTTTCCATCTTTAAAATTAAGCTAGAACCTGTCTTGAATTAAGAGATGTGTTATCGACCTGGTGGCACTCAGCGGAAGGACAGCAGGTTACCAAGAAGAGACTTGATACCCTATGAGCATATACAGGGGGAGGTAATCCCCCTCAGAAACAGTCATAGGGGAGGGGAATAATGGGAAAATGGGGGGGGGGAGGGAAGAATGGGAGGATACAAGGGATGGGATAACCACTGAGATGTAACAAGAATAAATTAATAAAAAAAAATTTTTAAAAAAGATGTGTTATCATAATGCTAGATGACAACACAAAAAAAAATTTTTGTATAAGGTAAAGTGATTTTCTGCCTTGGTTTTTTATTTGTTTGTTTGTTTGTTTGTTTTAAGATTTATTATTTATTACTTATACAGTATCCTGCCTGCATGGTACACCTGCACACCAGAATAAGGCACCAGATCTCATTACAGGTGGTTGTGAGCCACCATGTGGTTTCTGGGAATTGAACTCAGGACCTCTGGAAGAGTAGACAGTGCTCTTAACCTCTGAGCCATCTTTCTCCAGCCCCCTGCTTTGGGTTTTTACAAGTTTGCATGTGTATTTTTCCTATTACATTTGGAGTATTTAGGAAGGAAAATCCATGTTTTCTTTGTGTCCCATGACAACCAACCAGTGAGTACTCAAATAGTAAGTAAATGCATAAGGCCATGGGTTCAATCTCCAATACAACTGAAACAAAGAAAAAAAGAAAAGAAAAGGAATAAAATAGTGAGCACATACTAAATTCACAAATTAATAAAGAAACAAAAATACTAAATTACCACATCCCTTTTATATAGGTGGTGTGCATGCATATGCGTATATGTGGCACAAATGTGTATGGTGTGCATGCAAAGATACAAGGTTGTCTTCAGGAATCATCCCAGGTCACTCTTCCGTGCTATTCACTGATGCAGGGTCATCAATCAAACCCAGAGCTCACAAATAGAGCTAGTTTTGCTAGCCAGCTTGTCCTGGGGCTCCTCTGACTCTGCCTTTGGAGGTGAAGATTACAAGCGAGCTGCCATGCCCACTGGGCATTTGTGAGGCAGGGGTGGGGGGATGGGGCTTGGAGATACAAATTCAGGCAAGTGTTTTAACCACCAAGCCATCTCTCTGGCCTTATTCTAGTGATTTCTTTTAAATTTTGTAATATTCACATCGTGGCCTACTGGTGAACTGTAAAATAAACTTAACAGTTCATAGCCATTACTTTCACCGAAAGGATGTAAGATTAAAAAAAAAAGATGTAAGGTTTTTTTTTTTTAATTAGTTTGGGAAGTGTTGTTTCTTAAAATACTGCTTCAGGTGGTGGTGGGTGTGTGTTTGTGTGTGTGTGTGTGTGTGTGTGTGTGTGTGTGTGTGTGTGGTGTGTGCGTGCTTACACTAAGTAATGATTTAGAGGCGCTTCTCACCATGGATTCTGATGGTAAATGTCTTCCTGTCTCTCCCTTGAGCATAACATCTGCTACTGACCACTCCCAGTGTTCCTACTGAGACAGCCCTCTACACTGCAGCATCTGGTTTCACTTGAACAACTGGATAACGAAGAATTCTTATTAGGTGTTAAGTGAGGGCAAAGGTTCTGGTGTGTTCTTCCTGTTATAAAGGCAGGCCTCTAACCACAGTCCTTTCCATTTTCTGCTGTGACCAATAAAAACCAATGAACAGCATGAAGACTTCGGTGGGCAGTGCACCTCTGAGGCCTATTCAGACTACTTCCTTGTGGGATACAACCTGTGAACAGACACAGTTGGGGCTCTAAGCTGAGCAGTTCCTAGCTGCGTCCGAGGCATCATTGGTCTGTCTGGGTTTTTAAAAAGAAGAGCTATTAGTTTATGTATTCCCAAAAGGTCCCCAGACTCCAGTTTTTGTGCCATATGTCATCACCTTTCCTAGCCTGCTCTTCTAGTTTCTCCCAGGCCTCCCAGCCATTTGGGCCTGAGACCCGTAGTGTCAAAGTCTCACCTGAAGAACGAAGGACAAGACCACACCAATACCAAAATCTACATCTTTGAGCCACAGCCAGGAAAAAGCAGGGTGGACCAGACTCTTCCTCCTCCTCCTCCTCCTCCCACAGTAAAACTGAAGGCACCGACTTTTGACTTTCGGGAGTCTCTCGGTCTCAAACTTCCTATCTTCTTGAAACTTAGCTTGTCATTCCCCTCTCCTCCTCCAGTCGCTCAAGTGCTCCCGTCTGGCTCAAGTGCTCCCGGCTGCTAGGCATCAGCTGATCAAGGACCCAGCAAAGAGTCACACAGGTAACTAAGAGCAGCTGTCAAGAGTTATACACAGCAACACACAAGAGCAAGCAGGCCGTGTGCTGGAAAACGATGAGCATGCTGGAACATCTAACACAAGAAAATCTCTTACTTAGCATTACTTGGGAGAAGAGATGTCTGTTTTGGGGACCTGACCGAGTGCTGGGTCTCCTGGAAAACAAGACCAGCTCACTGAGTATTTCCCATTTTCAGATTCCGTTCCTTACTTATTTCTCACATTCTTGCCAACCCTGAAAATGCCACCTTACTTTTAGAGTACCTATGTCACTCATACAGATATCAAGCCTCCAATGTCAAATTTTGTGGCCACTGCACAAGGCTACAGTGGTAATTCCACTATGAGAGGGAAACTTAGAGCCAGTGGGATCAGCACACTTGTCTCGGGGTGAGCAGCGAACAGGGAGTTGCCCTGGCTTTACTGCCCACATGGTAGCTTCTGCTCGGTGAAGCCTGAAAGCTTGATATAGCTTCCTCAGATGCACTCTTTCTTCAAAAACAAGTGGTTCAAAGAACATTTCAGGTCCTACACCTAAAAACTGATGCTTGGTTACCTTCTGGTTCAATACAAAATCACTAGAAGGAAAATGCCTTTATTCTCATCAAAAGCAAGCTCCTAGATCCAATACCTGTACTATCTTTGCACTTGTAAATTAAAACTACTTACAATACAGTTTAAATTTTTTAAGTATCTCTTAATGGAGTGTGGTGGCATACATTCATAATGCCAGCACTGAGAGTCTGGGACAGGATAGACAATTCAAGGCTGGGCTAGGCTACATAGTGAGACTTTATTTCAGATAAGTAAAAAAAATTTTTGTTTGTTTATTTCTTTGTTTGTTTTCAAGACAGGATTTCTCTGTGTAGCCTTGGCTGTCCTGGACTTGCTCTATAGACCAGACTGGCTTCAAACTCACAGAGATGTTCTTGCCTCTGCCTCCCTGAGTGCTGGGATTAAAGGGATGTGCCACCACACCTGGCTAGATAATTTTTTTTCAGTTTTTTGAGACAGGGTTTCTCTGTGTTATCTTGGCTGTCCTGGACTTGCTTTGTAGACCAGGCTGGCCTCAAACTCACAGTGATCTGCCTGCCTCTGCCTCCCATGTGCTGGGATTACAAGCGTACACCACCCTGCCTGGAAATGAATACATTTTAAAAAATAAACGGTAACGCTTGAGACAGGCATTGTGGTACATGGCTATTTCTCCAGTACTTGGGAGACAGAGGCAGGAAGATGTCGACAAATTTGAAGCCACAAAGACATAAAAATAAAAACAAGCTCTTAACATTGAAAGAGTTTTGGCCTCTGTTACTTGTGACATGTCGGTGTGCCCAATCTGAGCTTAATCTGAGATTAAAAAGATCTGGAGAAAAGCCACTGACTTTGAAGGAAACATACCTACGTTTGAGTGCTGTCCAAATACGCATATATAAGTTTTCGATGGCCTGGCATGGACTCATGGCCACGCTCTTGCTCACCACAGTGAAACAAACCCCCTTCTCCACCCCACTGCATGAAACAAGGTAAAGATGCACGAATGCAGGCTGGCGATTGCCACCAAGCCTGATGGCCTGAGTTCCACTCCAAGCCCGGGTCACAGAAGGAAAGAAGAGACCCCTATACAGTTGCTCTCTGACCCCACACAACCACCCCTATCCCACACACAAACAAATCAACTTAACTTTAAAAACTTTGGAAGTTGCATAAAAGCAAATAAAAAAACAGGGTGCCTTCCATATGTTGCATTTTACCAAATCTAAGAATCCATTTTAAGTCACAGCATTCAGAAGAAAAACATGCTACAGATGTAAATATGACCTATAAATGTTAAGGTGCTTCAGAACTTTATAAATGTCTACATGTTTTTTTTAAATATACTTCAGAATTATCATAACACCCTTAACTATGCATTAGTAGCCTGAGAATATATTGTCAATGCCTCATGCAAGTGTTTTAAGAAACTACAGCAATTACGTAAGGACAATCTGCATCATATTCTACCAGGCCCTGCACCATGCCTGCTAAATGTTAGGTGTGGCAGAAAGTACCTACTAAATAAATTAAAAGTCCAAACGTTATTTAGGGGACTGCCTTTAGCTTGCAGAACAATCCACCCTTGCACCCTGTTTCTCCTTAATCAGCTGACTTACTTAAGATGGAGTTATTAATATCGCTTGCTAGTATTTGCCTTTCGTGGTGGAGGGAGACAGGGTCTTGCTTTATAACACTGGCTGACCTGGATATTTGGTATGTCTTTGACTTTTCAAGAAAATGATCATGGCATAACAACATGATGCCTGTGTTGCCATTGCAGTAGTAAGCTCACGATACATGTTGTACAAAAAAGAATTGTTGAAACCAATAAGGGCTAGAGATAGTAAAAAGGATGCCATTAAAGAACAGGCAGTGATCCTGACTGAGTCCCAGATGATGAGCTCAGTTTACCAACACAGGTTAGAGGCCATGTCTACCCATCTTCAGCAGATATTAGAATGTGAAAAAGACTTGGGAGAAGCTGAGGCATAGAAAGAAACACATCCCATTCTGGATTCAGTGAAGTCAGCAGCCTAAAATCTTGCTTTCTGAAACCCTGGGTCATTCTACAATTTATCATTTTTGCCCACTGTTGTGTGTGCCATTATATTACAATCTTTTTGTGCAGCCGCATGGGTTTTTCTTTGTATAATTTAGTGAAATAAGTGAGTAGGTTTAGTTAAGGAGAGGAGTAACTTGTGGAAACACTGGCAAGTTTCAAGCAGAGAGACCTCAGCTATACAAATTGGCAGATGTTGATAAACCATGTCAGGCTAGCCTTGTGTTCAGCTGCTCTCTGTCAAGAAGAAACAGATTAACTTTTTTTTTTTTTTTAAATGTACAGTGTTCTGCCTGCATGTATGCCTGCAGGCCAGAAGAGGGCACCAGATCTCATTATAGATGATTAATAAGCCACTTGTGGTTGCTGGGAATTGAACTCAGAACCTTTGGAAGAGCAACTAGTGTTCTTTATCTCTGAGCCATCTCCCCAGCCCCTAACACTTTTTTATTGCATAAAGAATTCTCCCAAATTAAGTGCAAGACAGCATGGGACTAAATCTCAGATGTCCCTATTAGCCCTGCCTCATTATTTAAAATCTGAAACTTTCTCCCCAAGCCCCACAGTATCTAGCAAGTCACTGGGCCCCAAAGAACATGGCACATCTGGCAGACACTGTGTGGTGATGACACAGAGGGAACCAGTTTTAGGTGCTGAGTCTCTAGAGCACCAAAGCCCTGCTGTTTCCTGGTTACATGTGGTTGGAAGTATCTAGCCTTTCTGGACATTAAGTTGAATCCTTGGGCTGCTCATGTTTTTACTTGTCCAATTTGGGGGGACCATTATTTTATTTGAGACAAGGTTCCTTTGTGTAGCCTTGGCTGTCCTGGACTTGCTTTGTAGATTAGGCTGGCCTGGAACTCACAGTGATCTGCCTGCCTCTGCCTCTGCCTCCCAAGTGCTGGGCTTAAAGGCATGCACCACCACACCTGGCTTACTTGTTCAATTTTTGAAAAGTCTTATGAGGAGAATATCATTCAAAGAGACCAGAGCCATAAAAGGAGCTGTGTGGGCTAGACAGTAACCGCAGTTGTCCACCTACAGTCTGCTCTATATTCAGGGTAAACAGAACTCATTCAGCTGGGAGTCTAAGTATTTGGGATACAGAGCACATAGTCCATTTGCCCATCATGGTTTGAACCTGCCACATGTAGCTTTCTACAATCTGCTAGACACTTACATAGAACTAAGTTGTAGCCGCTGTAAATACAGAAAGAAACCATGTGAGCAGTTTCTGGTATTGATCCCTTAAAAAGAATGTAGGTCTAACACCCTATGTCCAATCTTTTGGCTCTTTCTTCTGGTTGGACACAAGAGCTCCCACAGGCACCTCAAACCATGAGGTGGGCTTCAAGAAAAAAAAAAAAAAAAAGACTTTGGCACCGAAGCAAAAGACAGAAGTTACTGGACCCTGAGCTCCAGTAATTCATAGCATCCATGCGATAACTATCTCTAGATTAGTTAAGGGAGAGAAAGAAATAAATCATGCTGTGGTGAACCACTCTTCTGCTCCTCCCTGTTACATGCAGCCATTCTAGTCCCTGGTGGGATATAATGCACATACTAACCTCTGGATTTCAGTTCTTTATTCGCCATAACACTTACTTGGAATTCTGTGTCCATATGGTCACAGGCAAGTGTCGTAAGTTAAGACTCTGTTAGCTCACTCATAAAATCGTTAAATCTAAGTAATAAGGCAGCTATTAAAATTGTGTGACATCAAGGACATAAAGAACTTGGCTTGGTGCCAGGCTGTGGTGTTATCTGCTGCCCTCCAATGAGTGCACAGCTGTGTTGACTGCACCTGATTCCAAAGCCAGTGATTCACCATGTTACCAAAAAACACCTTTGGGATAGACCCAGCACAGAACTGCATGTCTGGTTCATATCACCCAAGACTATGTCCCTTTCCTTGCAGAGAATTCTCTTTCTTTGATCTGCCTGTGTAATTTCAATGTTGCCTAAAATACTTTAGGCCATCTAAGTAGATAACATAAAACAGTTTGTTGCTATTTATTCCGCAATAGTTCTAAGACTTTTATATGGCCAAGTGAGGGTGTGAATCATTCTCCATTTGTACAAAAAAAAAAAAAAAAAAAAAAACCTATAATAAATGAGAAATTTTGGTAATAAGGACTAAGCATTTCTATTTTATTTTTCACTTTTTATTATGGATGTTATCAAGCACCCACAAAAGTAGATTAAATTATATAGTGGATCCCTTTGTACCCACAACTCAATATCAACAGTACCAAGCCACAGTCAATCTTCTCTCATATGTATAACCCTAACTTCATTCATTCAGTAATTTGTATACTTAAACTTTTATTTGCAAGACTGGAGAATCAATCCAGAGCCTCATGCATGCTAGGCCACTAAATTATACCTCCAGTCTTCTCCAGTGTTTTAAAGTACATTTCAGGGCTCATATTATTTTTCATTAAATACTTCAATAAGCAGTGCTTTAAGACTTTTGTCAGGGTTGGGAGGCTATTACATTTCACCCAAGCCAGAAGCAGAGCAAGATGTATTCCACCTGCTTGTTGAGAGGCTAAAGGTACCCGCCCATTCCTTGTCAAGTTACCCAAAAAGAAACCTGCTGCCTTCCCATTTGCTAACTTCTAGTGGAAAAGATACAATAACCATTCAGCTTCCTATCCCAGCCCACCCCACCCACATCCCAAGCTTCCTATCCCAGCCCATCCCATCCACATCTCAAGCTTCCTATCCCAGCCCACCCCCACCCACATCCCAAGCTTCCTATCCCAGCCCACCCCCATCCACATCCCAAGCTTCCTATCCCAGCCCACCCCCACCCACATCCCAAGCTTCCTATCCCAGCCCACCCCATCCACATCCCAAGCTTCCTATCCCAGCCCACCCCCACCCACATCCCAAGCTTCCTATCCCAGCCCACCCCCATCCACATCCCAAGCTTCCTATCCCAGCCCACCCCCACCCACATCCCATGCACCTCTTCCAACCCCTAGCCTTGCTGCCTAGGAGATCTCGAAGTTAGCATTAAGGTCATTACAGTCTGAGACATTTACAGAATATGAAAGCAGGAAGAAACCATAGAAAGCAGAAGAACCCTTTCAACTTAGAGATAAGAAAAATGAGTCAGACAAGTGAACAAACTGACTCACATCTAAGATGCAAATCCAATTATAGAGCTGTGTTGGCTGGCTTCTGTGTCAACTTGACACAAGCTAGGGTCATTTGAAAAGAAGGAATTGAGAAAATGCCTATACATAAGGACAAGACTGTGGACAAGTCTGCAGGGCATTTTCTTGATTGATGATGGATGTGGAAGAGCCTAGCTCACAGTGAGTGGTGCCACCCCTGGGCAGGTAGTCCTGGATAGAGTAAGAAAACAAACTGAGCAAGGTGGGGGAATCAAGCCAGTAAGTAACACTGCTCCAAGATGAAATTACCCCTTTCCTCCAAGTGCTGGCTTGAATGATGATGGCCCCAATAGTCTCAGAGTTTCGAATGCTTGTTCCCCACTTGGTGGATTTAGGAAGGATTAGGAGGCCTTTCCTCTCCTTCTTCTTCTTCTTCTTCTTCTTCTTCTTCTTCTTCTTCTTCTTCTTCTTCTTCTTCTTCTTCTCCTCCCTCCTCCTCCTCCTCCTCCTCCTTCTTTCTTCTTCTTCTTCTTCTTCTTCTTCTTCTTCTTCTTCAAGATAGGGTTTCTCTGTGTAATAACCCTGGCTGGCTGTCCTGGAGTCACTTTGTAGACCAGGCTAGCCTCAAACTCACAGAGATCCACTACTTGCCTCTGTCTCTGTCTGTGTCTGTCTGTCCGTCCGTCTCTCTCTCTCTCTCTCTCTCTCTCTCTCTCTCTCTCTCTCTCTCTCTCTCTCTCTCTCTCAGGTTTCCTCTATGTAATAGCCCTGGCTGCCCTAGACTGACTTTGTAGACAAGGCTAGCCTCAAACTCATAGAAATCCAAATGCCTCTGCCTCCCACTCTCTCAGTCTCTCCATCTCCCTCCTTCTCCCCTTTGCCATATTCCTCTCCCTCTCCTTTTCTCTCCTCTTCTCCCTCTCCTCTCTCTCTCTCACTCTTTCCATCTCTCACTCTGTCTCACTCTTCCAGTTCCCTGTCTGCTGCCTGTGAATCAGGATATAAGCTCTCAGCTACTGTGCCAGCACCATGCCTGCCTACCTGCCACCATGCTGGTCATGAACCATCTGAAATTGAAAGCAAGGCTTTAATAAAAATGCTTTCTTTTATAAGTTGCCTTGGCTTTGGTGTCTCTTCCCAGCAATAGAATAGTAACTAAGATGTTCTCCAAGTTGCTTTTGATCATGGTGTTTGATCACAGCAATAAAAACTCTGAGAAAGACAAGGACTCAGCCCTTCATCTAGGTCAGCAGTTCTCAAACTGTGGGTTTTGACTTCTTTGGGGTTGAATGACCCTTTCAAGGAGTCGCCTGAGATCATCAAAAAACATAGGTATTTACATTATATTACATTACATTACATTACAATTCATAACAATAGCAAAAGTACCGTTATGGAGTAGCAACAAAAATAATTTTATGGTTTGGGAGGTCATCACAACATGAGGAACTGTATTAAACAGCCACAACATTAGGAAGGGTAAGCCCCACTGATCTAGGTGTTTAATACAATGTATCCTTCACCCTCCAGGACCTGCTGCTTCCCCTCCAGAGCTCAGGCTTCTTGGTTCACCTGGCCTCCATTGGCTTTTTTGGTTGGTTGGTTGGGTTTTTTGTTGCCGTCGTCATTGTTGTTGTTGTTGATGTTTTAACTACATTTTGTTGCTCTGTGTGTGTGTTTGTGCGTGTGTGTGTACACCACAGCACGCATGTGGAGGTCAAAGCACAACTTGAAGGAGTTGTTTCTTTTTCTTTTACCATGTGGGTCCCTTGGTAGAAGAACCCAGATCAGGAAGCTAGCAGCACAGTGTCTTTACCCACTAAGTCACCTTGCAAGTATCTCTGCCTCAGTCTTTGTGATCAGACATTTGGCATCCCTGGATCTCTTACCTGTCCAAGAGTAGCCTGTTCTTCAAGTCCTGTGCGGACACCACGTCCCCAGGGTATGCTTAAGCTCTCAGAACCACATTAGATACAATTTCCTGAGGCCCCATAGAACACTGTACATCCTCTAATATATCACAACATACTGTACTAAAATGTCTGTCTATATGTGTGTCTTACCACTGCAGACTGTTAACTCCAGGATGGCAGACCTACGTTAGTGCTCCTTCAGGAAAAGTCAGTGAGCCATCTTTGGGAAAGACTCTAGTTTTCTGTTTCTCAGCCACTGGCTGGCTGCTGCATCCATTATTGATGGAGACCAAGAAGCTGCAAATAGAGGGTTGTTTTCCTGAGAAGTTCACGTCAGACTCCCCTCATGTCTGAAATGGATTCACCCAACAAAGCTGGTACATATTACCATCTTGTATTCTACAAGATTGAAGAAAACACTGTTTGGCCCTTCAAATTATATTAGCTTTAATTTTTTTTTTAACCAAAGCAGGAGATTTACACCCTCCAGATTCCTACCTTTTGAGTGTTGTATGAACTATCACTCTAAAATAATATTCCTTTAGACCAAATACTGTTTGTGAGTGACAGAGTTTGTGAATGACAGAATATGACATACACCTCTGTTCCTACAATCCCCATGACCATGAGGTGTGGACTACAGGGAACCATGTAGTGGTGGGAAATGAGTCTATATATATATATAAATATAAATATATATATATATGAACTATCCAGGTAGTGCTAACAATGTCTGACGCAAATAAGGTCAGAGACAATAACTGATGTACTTTTCTGTTTCCTTTCAGGCTTTGGCTACAAGGCTTCAGGGCACACTCTTAAGCTCCCAGTACCCATTTCCAGTTCCAGAACTTTCCTAGTGTTACCAGGATCCAGTTCCTAAGTGAAGTTCCACCATCAGGTTCAATAGGAAGTGATCTAAGGGGGGTGGGGAAAGAGCTAACTCATAACATGAAGTCAGCACAACCCAATTTACCAGAATTCTCTTGATATATCGGTTTAAAACGTGGGCTTTAAAAAGACTTGAACATCTAGCCTAGAAGTTTGAAACTGGGCAAAATATAGAACTTCTTTGAACCATAATTTCTTCTTTTCTAAATGAAGCTGTTTGCTGTACTCGCTGGCTGTACATACTAGTTACCACTGTGGCCCTGGCCTGCTTTACATCGCTGTAACAAAGTACACGGGTTGAGGTCCTTTTAAAGAGGTTTTCTAGGTTCACAATTCTGGTGACTCCAAGGACCAAACAGCATGGTACAGTCGGTGAATGCTCCCTGCTACATTACAACATACATGTAAAGAATTAAGGAACCAGAACACAGAAGGGACGTTAGCTTGACAAGGAACCATGAGGTAGAGAGAGTCAAGGCTTGCTCTTGATGACAGCACACCCTCCACAGGAATAAATATACTCTGTGTGCTACAGGAACCAAACACAGTGCCTTATATCTGCTATATGTTAAGCAAGCACTCTTTCACAAAGCTGTATCCCTTGAAGACATAAGGTTATTGTGTAATTCAAATCCTGACTTCTGGACCCATCCTCCCATATCTGGTTGCGATCCTTGTTCTGAGAATCTCCCGTCTCAGTGTTCTGTGTAAAACACTCTTCTCCAATGTTGACTGGGGGGTTTACATGTGTTTTTACATATTTGTTTACAGATCCTGCCAGGATATGCCAGGATCTCTCCCTCCTATGCCAATAAAGCAGCTTGCAGCCAATTGCTGTGCAGGGGAAAGAATAGGGCTGGACTTCCTGTCATCCAGGGGAAGAGGAAGTAGAGGGGGAAAATAGGGGAGTCAGCCACAGGGAAAGGTTGAATTAAGATCAGGAGAAGAGCTGTAGCAGGAAAGCTACAAAGTGCAAATATCCCTGGGGTGTACCCTGGGGTGTACACTGGAGTGTACACTGGGGTGTACACTTAAAGGGTTAAGAATAAAGTAATGACTACTCAGTTCTTGTGCTGTGAAGCTTGTTAAAATAATATAGAGTCTCAGTTATTTGTACAGTGGCCAAGTTAATAGAGAAACTGAGAAACAAACACATTTTATAAAAATAACCTTAACACTCCCTTTTTATTTTTATTTTTTCATTTTGAAAAAGGATCTTGCTAAGTTACCCAGGCTAAGCTTTGAACTCACGCTATTATTTCAGGTAGGCCTTGAATTTGGGATCTTCTTGCCCAAGCCTCCTGAGTAACTAGGATTATAAACTTATACCACCAGGCCTAGCATGAACCCACTCCCATGAAATGCTACCACACAACAACATTAATCCATTCATGAGATTGGAGTCCTCATGACCTAATTTCCTCACACTAAGCCCACTCTTAAAGGGTCCACTGCTTTCAAAGTGCAATACTTGGGACCAAGCAGATGAACCTTTGGGAGACAGGCCATATCTAAAAAGTAGACATAATATACATTTTCTTTAAGCAATCAAAAGAAGCACTTTGTTTTGGAAAATCCTCCTCTTCTCTTAGGGGACTTGGAGCTACCCAAGGCCTATCCCGAACAATATTTAAAATGAAGCTATGTCACGAGCTGTTCTGAAAACCAAAGAGCAAGCCCTGCCCTTGAGCAAAGATGACA
Organism: Acomys russatus; assembly: GCF_903995435.1. Taxonomy (NCBI): domain Eukaryota; kingdom Metazoa; phylum Chordata; class Mammalia; order Rodentia; family Muridae; genus Acomys; species Acomys russatus. The sequence goes on along the minus strand of NC_067138.1, from coordinate 106,898,474 downwards.
CACAGCATGTGTGTCCTGTGTTTCTGACCTGTGGGGACAGGAGATCTGAGAAGAAAATAGTGCCAAAGAGAAAGAAATAAACTGAGAGAAAGAGAGAGTGTAAGAAGGCAACACTGGGAGGCAACAGTCCACAGTCTCTGCCTTATTCCAAACACCGGCCTCACTTCTTCCAGCTTTCAGTTCAGTTGCCTTATTACACGCTTGTCTAAACGTAAAAGCCCATGCTCTGGGTGCAGATCATAGGTGACAAGTTATGTCAGGGTTCTGCAGCCCAGATGTACAACAGCAGCTGCAGTACCATCTGGGAAGCTCTTACAATAACAAGGTCTCTGGCTTCAGGTGAGAATCACTGGCTCACAGCTGGAGCCCGGAAATACGCACACTGGCAAGCTCTCTGGGTCAGAGGTTATATAATCCCCCGTTCACTCATCAACCGCTTTGAAGTTTGGTAAGCTCAGATCCTCGCAGAATGAGAACAATGATTGTGATAGGAATTGTGAGGAGTCACTCCAGCACGTCTTCAGGATAAGGAGGATGCCGAACCCTTTGTAGATTAGGTGGCAGTATAAAGGTCACCAGCTACCCTGTAATCACAGTAATAAACTACTTACATTACCTAAATAAGTAAATAAATAAATACTGAAAAAGAAGACAACACTGCAAGTGCAGTAATTCTGGAAGACCATTACCTTCCCAAACTTACAAGACTCCTCCGGTTTTAATTAAATTGATTTATACTGTATCTGTGGTGAATTCTGCCTATTACAGGACAAGGTGCTCACATCATTGTGATCCAGTGCCCTCAAATTTTTATTTATTCATATAAATTAATTGTTTCTTCCCTATTATACATCAGGAGGAGAAACTAAGATGTATACATGAAAGCTTACATTAATATTTTAGTGAATGTTAACAAGCTTTAGATAAAAATGGAATCCCACCCCATGCAATGACATCTATACATATTCAGGCTAGAACTAACATTATACAATATTTCATGGTCACAAAACTTGTCTGAAGAAATAGGATGCAAGCCACCAGTGAACAGTAACTTTTGTCAACTTGACACAAGCTAGGGTTATCTGAGAAGGAATCCCAAGTGAAAAAAAAAAAAATGCCTCTGTCACCTTGGCCTGTAGGTAAGTCCATGGGGTGTTTTCTTGGTTAATGGTTGATATGAAAAGCTCCATCCACCTGTGGGTAGCGTCAACCCTCAGCAGATGGTACTGGAGTATATAAGAAAGCAGGCTGAACAAAGCAGGCAGATCGAGCCAGTAAATAGCATCCCACCATGGTGTCTGCTTCAGTTCCTGCCTCCAGGTTCCTGCTCTGAGCTCCTGCCCTGACTTCCCTCCGTGAAAGAGTGTGACCTGAGAGTTATAAGAACTAAAACCTTCCCTCCCTAAATTGGTTTTGATCAGTGTTTATCACAGCAACAGAAACTAGAGTAGAAAACAAAACATAGCTTTCAAATTTCTAATGGCTACATTGAAAAACAAAAGTGAAACAGATGAATTCAGTTTTGCAGGGCAGATACAAAGTACTGCTAGTCCAATGTGGAGCTAGTAAGATTTCTTCCTGCTACGTACCTTTCTAGCCTTTGTCTGCATCTTACATTTCCCGTGTGTCATTTTGCACCAGCCTCTTAAAGTGAGTGGCTGTTGTACCATCCAGCATAGAAGCACAAGCTTTCATTCTTCCTAACAAGCTAATGACAAGATTCCTGAGTTATACAGGAAAAAAGTCATACTCACAAAAAATGGACTTTTTTCCCCAACAACAACTCATCAGTGTTGATCCTAGCCTGCAACCTTGACCTCTGACCCCTGCCTCTGAAGCTCTGCACCTCGCTGTGTAGTCCACAGAGTGAGAACCGTGTTCAACACGCTCTGAAATACAGCCACATCAAAGGAATGCACGGACTAAGGCCTTGCCCATACAATACAGCCCATAGACATGAGGACTCTGTTTCCTTTCAGATCACAGAGAGCCTTTCACGAAAATACTCTCCAAAATCCACACTGCTCTGTGTGTGCAGATTCATGAACGGAATTAATTACTGTCACTAGCATATGTCTTCAATCTACTGCATATTCGCTAGGCTGCAGGGTACCCTCTGTGTCCACAAAGCCAAATGTATGTATGCATGCATGTGCATATGATAGTCAGAGAGAGAGGTGCAGAGAGAGAGAGACACACACAGAGAGAGAGAGAGAGAGAGAGAGAGAGAGAGAGAGAGAGAGAGAGAGAGATTGATTCCATGGCTCTTACTACTTCCAAAATGGCCAGAACAGTCAGTATACCTTTTGTTAAAGTATTTGGCCTTTAACTTCTAAAGCAGGTTTAAAGCCATAAAGAATTTTTAAAAAAAAGGGGGGGGGGTCTTTGTTATGATGCTGTGGCAACTTAGGCCTCAGAGCAAAGCTTCTCTCTGACCTTCTACCTTCCTTTTCTCTGCTCCTTTTTCTCCTGAAGGCATACTATAATAACTAGGATATTTCTTCCCCAAATCAGATTACTAAAGCCAAAAGTGTATCATAACCCTCTCCTGCTTTTCCTGTCTTACACCTGACCAGAGAGGCATTCTTGGCCTACCTTGTCTAATAATAGACCCTAAGACCTTCACTCCACCTGGGATCCTGCCCCATACCAGAACGGAAAGCACGCTGCACAGCGGGGCGGTGAAGAATCTGAACAGACAGGCTGTGCCGCGTGTCTCGCTGTCTCAGAGCATTGGACGATAGCCTTCTGTCTAGTCCCATTGGTACACTGTGCATCAGTCATGGCTACGCAATGACCTCTCAATACAATCCCAGATAGCTTCTGGGAACCAGTGGAGACTGAGGAGAGGGAAGAGAAACTGGTCCACATCCCAGGAGCTGCCAAGCGCCTGCCAGGCGGGTCCACGTGCGTCTTCATCCACATCCTTATTTGTAACCTTACAATATGCCAATAAATATCTTTCCCTGGGTTTTGTGAGTCACCCTAGCAAATGGGCTAAGCCAAACCAGGGAGCCTGTAGGGAGCTGCTATGGCCAGCTGGTCAGAAACCCTGAGGTCTGGACTCCGGACTAATGCCTGAATAGTCCTATGCAACTGAGCCCTTCGTCCTCAAGATCTGGTGCCTACCTGCAAGCAGGCATGGGCAGAATTGAGCTGAATTCTGCTTTAGAATTGATTGTTGGCTAACTGGTGATGAGAGCGCCCCCTATGCATTTTGAGATCTTGGAAGTGGTGTGCGCTATAGTAGATGAGCATAAAGTACAGTAAAAGAAATGGAGTTTGTCTGTCCTCACTACCCCTGGACCTCCCAAAGAGGCTAGGCTGAAGCCCTACCCACCAGGTATGCATATGTCAGAGATGGGGACCCTCAGGAAGAAATTGGGTTTAGATGAGGTCATGTAAGATGAATGCTCAGCACTAGAAAGACATTTATACCCTCTCGTCTAAGGCGTAAGGAATATTGTGGCAGAGGGGCTGGAAGGAATGAAACAGCCAGAATATAGGGTAAACAGCTTCAAATCAGCCACTGCAAATTGTGAACTCACAGCAGCTGTAGCTGCCGGCATTAAGCCACCTCAAGAATGGTCCCGTCAGCAGTCAGGCAGTGATGGGGCAGGACTCAGGGTGCCCTACTGCTCAATGATATACTATTTGCTACTTATAAGACTCAGGAAGAGGGGAAATCACTGTCTCCAGCTTTGTGCCCACTGATGAACCCACCAAGTTCCAATGGATAGTGCCAATCCAACGGTCACACAGGTGGCTTTAAATGGGCCATGAGACAAAACCAAAAGTCAAAAATCTAGGAAAGGGACTGGAATTGAGGAGGAATTGATAATAATGGTGGTGACACACCTGTAATCCCAGCACTCGGGAAGCAAAGGCAGGAGGATCACTGTGAGTTCCAGGCCAGCCTGGTCTACAGAGGGAGTCCAGGACAGCTAAGATAACACAGAGAGACCCTGTCTTGAAAAACTAAAGAGAGAGAGAGAGAGAAAATGGAAGGAAATAAGAGAGGATGTGGAAGTTGGGCAGTGCTTGCACACGCCTTTAGTATCAACACTCGGGAGGCAGAGGCAGCCGCAACCCTGTGAATTTGAGCCCAGCCTGGTCTACAAAGTGAGGCCAGGACATCCAGGGCTACACAAAGAAACCCCATCTTGAAAAACTAAAAAGAAAGTCGAGGCATGTGGAGAGAGAGAGAGAGTAACCAGAGTATAGGTATATGAAGGTGTAATAAAATATCAATTTTTTAAATAATATTTTAAAATGATGAGGTCACAAGGACAGAAGACTTGTAAAGGGATTAGTAACTGTACAACAGCAAGATCAGAGCTTCCCATCATGTGAGGATGTGGCGACAAGGTGGCCTTCTACCAGCCACAAAAAGATCTACACCATGTACTAAGTCAGCCAGCATCTTGAACTTAACCTCCATGCATCTATGAGAAACAAATGCCTGCTTTGTACCACCTAGTCTTCCTTACTTTATTATAGCAACTTGAGCTAAGACACTACAAATGCTGCTATACTGTCCCCGTGCCTAGGTCCAAGATCCCCAGGGGCCTCCTCTGGCTCTGTAAGATGGGAGCCACTAGGAGAAGGTGGCCCCATCATCTCAGCTGATGCCTCAGGCCTGAGAGCAGTTGAGTGTGGCCCAAATCAGCACTGCTGAGCTGACGTACCTAATTCCTGCCAGTGGAACTGTGAGCCAAGTAGCTGTACGTTGTCTCAAGACACTCGTTCAGATGGTTCCTTACATAGCAACTCCTATGTGACACAGGAACATGCTTTAGAATTGCTGCAATAAAAAGCACACTACTTTAGGGTAACAAATGGGCTGAAAACTGCCTCCATGTGACCCAGTAAGGATTGATGGCACATGCCTTTAATCTTAGCACTCAAGAGGCACCGGCTGGAGGATCTTTGTGAGCTTGAGGCCACCCTGGTCTACACAGTGAGTTCCAGGCCAGCCAAGATGACATAGTGAGATCCTATCTCAAAGAAAAAGAAAAGCTAGATTCTGGTCAATAGAAAATACAGAAGATCTTCAGAGATCCACAAAAGAAATGATAAGATAGCTGGAAAACGCAGAGAAAGAGAAGGGAAGTGCATGGGAAAGGTGGACGGGAGTGGGGAGAAAACAATATAGATCTGGGTTCAAAACCTAACTCCCCCATCCAGTAGCTATGCTAGGCAAGGCACCCAAAGCTGACTAGACTTGACCAATCCATCTCCCGGAATCACGTTTGAAGAAGTGTACACTATGCAACAGAGAAACTGACCTTAAATGGGAGTTTGGTAGATCTCAGAGCCCTTTGTCACCTTCTCCTCCTATACCCAGAAAGGCCTGCATGATCATGGCTCAGTTCTATTCCTATATATGGCGCCATCGCTACACTTTAATCTTAATTCATTCTTGGCTTTTTTTCCAATCCTGAACAAGTCATGTGACTCAAAAATCCACTTGATGAAGTTATTAAATACCTTGTGAAGACTGTGTTGTGGCTCAGTCCAAGCAAAGACCTCAGAAAAAGCGAAGCCAGTGGTATCACTGGCAACAAACGAGAGGCTAAAGTCCTGAGGACAGCAGAGCGCTTCTGTGTAAGTCCTGAAGTCTAAACTTGGAGTGCTGATCCCCAGGACGGAAGAGTTGTGAGCCTCAGATCCAAGAGGCAAAGAACTACACTCTTTTGGCCATTTTGTACTGCCTGATTGCCCTTAGATGAATGGATAGCACCTGCCTACATTGGGGGCAGAGCCTCCTTACTCATCAGTGACTCAAATGCCTCAGGACACAGACACAATCCACAACATTGCTTTACCAGTTCTCCGGGTAATCCTCACTCCAGCCAAGTTGACACCATCACAGAGATGAGAGATCTTTACACTGAAAAGAAATTGGAGAAGACACAAATAAATGGAAATACATCCTGTGTTTAATGCTGCCAAAGTGTCCACCAATCAAACCGAATCACAAACTCGGTGTCATCACTGTCAAATGCCAGTAGCATTAGCCATAGAACAAGAAAAATAATCCTAAAATTCATGTGAAACCACTAAAGACCCCAAATAGGCAAAGCAATCTTAAACAAAAGGAACAAATCTAGGGGCATCATAGCATTTAATTTCAAAATACACTACAAAGCTATAGTAACAAACCACATGATACTGACACAAAACTGACTTGTAGGCCAACAAGACGGACTAGAGAACCCAGACACAAATCTACACATTTAGACCCCCCTGACTCTCAACAAGGGTACCAAGAACACACAATGAGAAAACAGTAAGAAAACAGTCAATTAAAAGAAGACATACAAATGTCCAACAGGTGTATGAAAAGGTCTCAATATTTCTCATCACCAGGGTAATACAAATACAAAACAAGTTTTTAATATCACAGTGAGCTATCACTTCACCCTTAGAATAGCTACTACAAAAACAAGACAAAGGGTACTTGTTGACAAGAATGCAAAAAAAGGGATAACATACACACACACACACACACACACTCACAGTGTGGGTGGAAATGTAAGTTAATATAACTATTATGGGAAATTTTTAGAGGACCCAGAAATAAAAATATAACAATTACATAATCCAGAAACCCTACAACTCGGTATATATTCAAATGAAATAAAATCAGTATGTCAAATAGATACCATCACTCCTGGATTTATGGAAGTTTTATTTATAACAGCTAAGATACTGAATTAAACAAAGTGTCTATCATATAAAATTTGATGAAGAAAATGTAAATACAATGGAATACTATTTAGCTATAAAAGAAAAAAAAATCCATCATTTGGGATTGACAAACAAACCTGGAGGATATTGTGTTAAGTGAAACAAGCCAGGTACAGAAAGACAAATGTCTCATGATTTTACACATGGGGAATTTAACAGTGGATTGCAAACAGAAAATAAAGTGGTGATTATCAGAGGCTGCCATGGAGTGGAGTTAAATGGGGGTGGAGAAATGTTAATCTAAAAAACATAATTACAGATATGAGTCTAAGAAGTCAACTGAATGGTACCGTGGCCATAGCCATATGACGGCTTTTATATTCTTGAAAAATATAGGAACAGTATCTTTGTGTTGTCATCATAAAGTCATAATTATGCGAGGTAATGCACTTGCTTATTAGGTCAATTTGACCATTGTATAACACACACATGTGTGTGTTGCAGGATATTTGATGCCACTGTGATCCCTGAGATTGTGAACTGTAAAAACCTGTCTTTTGTTTGGTGCGGTTGAGCCCTAATCCAAGAGCTATCTGTACACAGGATTTAATAAAGTTAACCCTAAGTCAAGAGGTGGAGCAAGAAACCAGCTGACAGAGATGAAAGAGTGGGAGGGACTTTGAGTTGAGGAGTATTTAAGACAGAGTGTAGAAGTATAGGGGCTCTTTAGATCTTTAGTTCTAGCTCTCAGCTCTCTAGCTCCTCGGCTCCTTGGCTTTTTGGGCTTTGAGCTAGCAAGTCTGTGGCCTTGGGTTTTTTGGCCTTTTCCTCCTGGTCAGTCAACTGAGCTAGTAAGTCTTTAAGGCCTTTTCCATCAAGACATGAGCCAAGTAGGAAGGTCAGCAGGGTGCTTTCTCTGCCTCTCTGAGCTAGCAGGTTTTTCTCTATAGCATCTGGCTCCCGAGTCTTTATTGGTAAAATAGAACAACCTGAGATTTTTACCTAAAACTACATATATGTATGTCATGTTGTGCATTATATATACAACAGATACATATGGCTATAAATTTTAAAGTAATAAAAGGACAGTAATGTAGCTCAAAGATAGTGTGTTTTGTTTAGCATGTGTGAGCTCCTGAGCTCAATCACTGGCACCAAAGCAATTTTTAATAAACATGTGACAAAGTCATTATTCAAGTTTACTTAAGTTTTATTTTTAACAGGTCAAATCTGTTAAAAAAAAATTAGAAATCAACATATTCTCAAACAAAGCCTTGAAAAGAAAGCATAAAGTGATATCTTTATCACATTGAGGAGAATAGGAATTTGTTAAACAGAATCCAGGAAGCAGTAATCAAATGCAAAGTTGGCAGAAGCCACTCAGGTTGTTACAAGTTTCTCTGCTTGGCAGGAGAGCACAGGCACAGGAGGCATGAGGCCTCCCCAGAAACACCACCCAAAGAAAGCAGCTTTTGTCTCTCATCAAATACATCATTAGGAAACTGAATACCATTGTACATTCCTGTAATCTAACATTCATAAGGCCGAGGCAGGAAGATCACAAATTTAGGCTAGCCCAGTTGAGAATCTGTTTGAAAAAAAAATTTTTTTGAGAGAGTAAAAATATAAATACATTGAAAAACTAAAAGTATATGTGTATATGTGTGTGCAATAGTGTAAAGAAATATTCACAATACACTTAACCAATGAATTTATATGTAAAATATAATTCAGTAAGAAAGATACACAAATAAGGGCTGGTTAGATGGTCCATCAGGAAAAGACCCCTGACACTCAATCCTGGGAACCTGAGTTCAATCCCTGGACTCTACATTGGAAGGAGAGAACCAATTTCTCAAAGTCAGACTCTTATCTCTACACATATGATATGGCATGTGTCACACACACACATACATATCATGCACACTCACTAATTAATTAATCTTTAATCTACAAATCAATAAGAAGGACAAAAAATTCCCAATAAGAAATTTGGAGCAGTTGGGGATTTAGCTCAGTGGTAGAGCACTTGCCTAGCAAGCACAAGGCCCTGGGTTCAGTTCTCAGCTCTGGTGGGAAAAAAAAAAGAATTTAAAATGGTATTTAAAAAAAAAAAAAAAGAAAAGAAAAGAAATTTGGCAAGTTGGGCACTCAGGAAGCAGATGCAGGGCCAGCCTGATCTACAGAGCAAGCTCCAGGACACCTAGGGTTACACAGAGCAATCCTGTCTTGAAAAAAAATGGCAAAAGTTACTACAATCAGGTGCTTCTCAAAATACTATTAGATCCAATATATTTATGACAAGGTGCCTAACTCAAATCATAACCACAGGGACCTACTCCATACTAAACAGAATGCCTGACAGCATCAAATGTTGGTAAAATACGGCGTGCCGAGGTGGTCCTCACACTGCTGACAGTACACTGGGCACCACCATCCATAAGCAGTGTCTGCTAAAGCTTTTGTCCTCTGTGATGGAGAGTCTTCATTGCCAACACAATTGCATTGAGAACTGTTTACAAGATTAGAGAAATCATACCTCTGGTGTTTCTGTGAGAATAGTTCCAGAAAGGATTGGCTAAGAAGGGATGACCTGCCCTGAATATGGGTGGGTACTATACTATGGGACTCCATGGAAGAAATAAAGAAGATAAAGAAAAAATATCCAGATAATGTAGGTATTCTTTCTATCTATCTATCTATCTATCTATCTATCTATCTATCTACCATCTATCTCTGTCATCTCTCTGTCTACATCTGTGTGGTTTGAATAGGTTTGACCCCCCATAGAGTCATGTGTTTGAATCGCTTGGCCCATGGGGAATGGCACTATAGCCATACTGAAGGAGGTGTGGCCTGTTAGAGGAAGTCTGTCACTGTGGAGGCGGAGCTTTGAGGATACGCACACACACACACACACACACACACACACACACACACACACACACACAATGTTCAAGCTCTGCCCAATGCGAAACACATCCAGTCTCCTCCTGACTGCCTTCGGATCAAGAAGTAGAGGTCTCTGCTCCTCCAGCACCATGTCTGCCTGCACGCTGCCATGCTTCCGCCATGATGATAATGGACTAAACCTCCGAAACTGTAAACCAGCCCCAATTAAACGATTTCCTTTCTAAGAGTTGCCTTGGTCATGGTGTCTCTTCACAGCAATAAAATCCTAATTAGAACAACACCTCTACCTCTCTTTCTGCTTAATGTGTGCCAGGACTGTTTCATGGTCCTGTTGCCGTCACTTGCTGCCACACCACAGGCCCAAAGACAAGAATACACAGTGAAACCTCAGAAACTGAGCCGATTAAATGAGCCCTCCTTTCAATATGCTCTCCTGTGTATTTGGTCACAGCAAATGTAAGAACAACTAAAACTTAAACTGGTCCTGAGAAGTGGAGTCATTCCTGTGACTAATCCTGACTGAGGACTTCTATACTTTGACACGAGTTTTCAAGAGAAATTTGGAAACATTAGAAGTGGGCTAAAGAAAGTCTAGGCTGTTACAAGCCGAGATTGCTGAGCGATTATGGTGGGAGATCAAAGAACCAGAATAGCAACAAAAATCTGGGTGATTGTCATTTAAATGAGAAATGCCACCCATAGGCTCATGTGTTTGGACACTCGGTACCACTGTTGGTGTGGTTTGGAGAGAGTATGGAACTTGTAGGAGATGTAGCCTTGATAGAGAAAGTACAGGCTTTGAGGATCATTGACCTGTCTCACTTCCTGCTCATGTTGTCTGCTTCCTGTGTGGCTGAGCTGTGATCTTTCATCATTGGCTGCCTGCCGCCATGCCTTCCTCACCATTATGGATTCCTCCTCTAGAACGGTACAACAAAATATGCTTTCTTCTTTAAATTGCTTTTTTGATCATGAAATTTTTATCACAACAGAAGAGCAACTGATATAGCAATAAAGATTATTTTCATAAGGTTTCAGGTGAGAATAAGGATTTTATTGTGAATTGGGCTAAAAGTCACTCCTGTTTCCGTGTTGGCAAAGAACTTGATTACATTTTATCCATGCTTTGTATCTTGCTAGGAGGCTAAGTTTAACCGTGATAGACCAATTAATTGATCTGAGCCAGGAAATTTCAATTATATACAGAATTTAGCCTGTGGCATGGTTATTGTTGGCTTCTTCTAGCCAAGTTTACAGTGAGAATAAAAAGCAAAGTGCAAAGTAGAAAGACTTGAAAAACTCTGTTTGGAAATAAAAGCCAGTGCAAAATTAGAGCTAAGAAAGGTATGGTTTATAAAGGAATTAGGGTGGTTTAAAAGAAGTCAAGTCATTTGCATTAGAGAAAATGTGTCTTTATATGCTCTGAAGAACTCCCAAGACGTACTCACAACAGGCTCAAGGATATGGAATGCTTTGCCTTGAGCACAAAGCCCCTCTGACTCATACCGCTTACACGAGCCTGCCTAGAAATTTGCTTTTTCGGGATTCATTTTTCTGCTCTGAAGTCCAAGCACACACACCTCAAACTTCAGCACAATTTGGCATCTTCCACATGATGCCAAGTACTTTTTCAGGTATTCAGACTATGAGAACCTGGAAGGCCGTGTCACGTCCGGCTGCATCAAGGCCACTACAGGCAGCTCCTGAGAAGGCAATGTGTGAATTGTGAGCATGAATGCAAAGGCACAATGAAGAATCCAGGACGTTAGCAATGCCAGGGACTTGGAACATCTGCCAAGAAAAACCACAGGCAACAATCACAAGTAGCACAAGAAATAAGCCATGTGAGCTTTGGGCAGCAAGGCCACAGGGATGGGACTGCCTATGCCACTGGGAGCTTGCATTACCACATGATCTGCTCAGATACCAAATACCAGACAATGAGCTATAGGGTTTATATTGGTCCTGGTGCACTTGGGTCTTGCTTTGACCTCAAACTTTCTTTCTGTACCACCATCTACCCCATTTGGAATGGAATGTTTAACTTGTGTCACTATATATTGAAAGTTTACAATTTCCTGGGTTGGTGCATCAGTCTCGGCAGCACCCTCCTCCTCCATGCAGATTTTTTTGGCTCCATTGGTCTCCTTGTGGAGCTCCTGACCCCTCCAGGTCCCTCTGTTCTCCAAGTCTTCCATAAGACTCTCTGTGCTCCACCCAGGAGTTTGGCTGTGTGCCTCACCATCTGTTTGGATCTCCTGCTGGGTGGAGTCTTTCAGAGGACCTCTATGGTAGGCTCCCGTCCTGTTCCTTCTGTTCAACTGCTTCCGGTGTCTATTCTATTTGTCCTTCTGAAGGAGAATTAAGCATCCTCCCTAGGGTCCTCCTTGTTATTTAGTTTCCTTAGGTCTGTGTATTGTAGTGTGGTTATCCTGTATTATTTGGCTAATAGCCACTTATAAGTGAGTATATACCATGCATGTCTCTCTGGGTCTGGGTTAACTCACTCAGGGTGATCATTTCTAGTTCCATCAATTTGCTTGCAAATTTCAAGATTACCTTATATTTAACAGCTGAGCAGTATTCCATTGTGTAAATGTAGCACAGCTTCTTTATCCATTCTTCTGTTAAGGGATGGTGTGGTCCTAGACCCTCTGCTCAGATGAAGTAGATAGGCAGCACAGTCTCTTGTGGGTCCCATAATATGGGGCGTAGGAACTACTTCTGACATGGACTCTATCCCTCCACATTCATCACTTCCCCCTGACAGGGGGGGCTTTGCCAGGCCACAGAAGAAGTGAATACAAGCAGTCCAGATGAGACTTGATAGGCTGAGGTCAGATGTTAGTGGAGGAGGGCTCCCCTTTCTGAGGACCAGAAGAGGGAGGGAGAAGGGATGAGGGAGGGAAGGTGGGATCAGGAGGCAATGAGGGAGGGGCTACAATCAGGATTTAAAGTAAACAAATTTAAAAAATAAAAAGAAATTATACAATTTTCCTTTTTATGTTTTACAAGAGCTCACAGCTTGAGTCTTGAGAAACTTCGGATTTGAAGTTTAGGACAACGTTGGAGCTGTTGCTATGGGGACTCCCGGAGATCAGCTGAAAGCACTTTGCATTATGAGATAGACATGAGCCTTTGGGGGCCAAGGGTGAAATGTTATAATTTATGTGTAAAGTTGGTTAAGAGATTTACAATGGTCAATATTTTTAGTATGTGCACACATGTATGTCTGTGTGTCTGTGCATGTGTGTGTGTCTGTATATGCATGATATCTTTGGGGACATACATGTCACTTCCAGGCACAAGTAGAAGTTAAAGGACAACTCTGTGGAATCGGTTCCTTCCTTCTTCCTTTACATGGGTTCCAGGATTGCCAGGCACGCACCACCTACTGAATTACACAGGAGGACCAGGTTGATTGTGGATTTTTTAAAAACAATGATTACTTGTATTTATTTTGTGTGTATATGTGTGTGCACATGCACGCTCGTGTGCACACATGTGCATGTGTGTGCATTGTGGCATGTATGTGGAGATTTCAAGCATCAGTTTTCTTTTGTCACCTTGTGGTATCAAGTCATCAAGCATGCTGAGAAATGCTTTCACCCACCGAGTCATCTCACAGTTTAGTAAGTAATCTTGATTGTTGACCTCACTGCAGAATAATAAAGGGCACATCTGCATGTGTCTGCAAAGGTGTTTCCGGGGAGTATTAACAGAGGGGAGAAAACCTGGCCTGAATGTGGACAGCACCATCCCATCGGGTAGGAATCTTGATGGAACACAAGAGAAAATACAGGAACTGGGGAAGCGCCTAAGATGTGCAGTCAGGGATCTCACACTCAGAGCTGAGCCAAAGAAAGCGGATCTCATGACACACTGGGTCATTTCCTCTACACAAAATGCAAAACCATGACACAAACCTATGGCATGATCCCTCAGATCTGGAGTTATGCTGCATGTATGCTAGACAGTGCAGATGCAAAGCAACCTGCCCTCCTGGCTCCAAGCCCAGTGCTACTTGGCTTGGACTCAAGTGACATAAGAACTCACACATATAAAAATTCATCAACCTGCGTGCTTAAAAGCTATATGCACTTTGTTTTATACTGATTTTAAAGTTTGCTTGAAAAGCCAGTTTGGGTTTGCTTTGCTTTTGGTTTTTGGTTTTCATCAACACACTCAAAAATCATAACAACAACAACAACAAAAAAAGAGTTTCTGAAACCACAGCTCATTAGTTCCTCTCTTAGGAGACTCTCGCTGTGCTCGTTTCTCCAGTACTCCTATCCACTACTGCTGCCATCGTGCTCTGTCATGAGGTACAGATCTGTGCTAGCTGACTTTATGTCCACTTTACGGAAGCTATAGTCATTGAGAGGAGGGCACCTCAACTTAGAAAATGACTCCAGAAGAGCAGGTTAGAAGCAGGCTAACCTGTAGAGCATTTTCTCAATTAGTAATACATAAGGGATTATTGTGAGTGGGGATACCCCTTGGCTGATGGTCCTGGCTTCTATAATAGGCTGAGCAAACCATAAGGAGCAGGCTCCCTGGCCTCTGCACCAGGCCCTGCCCCCACCCCCAGGTTCCCACCTTGGGCTACATCACTGGACTGTGTCTCAAGATATGTAAGCCAAATAAACACTTTCCTCCCTAGGGTGAATCTGGTCAGCGGTGCTTCCTCACAGCAGTAGAAACCCTGACTAAGACAGAATCTCACATTAGAAATGAGCTTCTTGGTTCTGCCTTTTCTTCTAATATATCAATCTTTTCTTGTGAATTCAAAAGCAACCAACAACAAATGATGGAAGATTAAAAACAGAATCAAGGAAGCTAACTACTAACCTGGAAGCTAAGTTATGGTATAGAATCCTCTAAGGACTCAGGACTTGACAGCACACTGCCTCTGTGTCAATGGTTCTCAACCTGTGGGTTGTAACCCTTCTAGGGGGGTCAAATGACCCTTTCACGGGGGTCACCTAAGAGTACCAGAAAACAAAGATATTTATATCATGATTCATAGTGGTAGCAAAATTACATCTATAAAGTAGCAGCAAAAATAATGTTGTGGCTGGAGGTCTCCACAACATGAGGGTAGCAGCGCTGGGAAGGCTGAGAACCACTGCACTGTGTGATGGGTGAGCTGTGAAAGCAAGACTATCCTCAGGAACCAGCATCAGCTGGAAGTCTACTTAAGAAATGTCTACCTGGGGCTGGAGAGGTGGCTTTGTGGTCAGGAGCACCAGCTGCTCTTTCAGAGGACCCGAGTTCAATTCCCAGCACCCACATGGCAACTCACACCCTCGCATAGACATGCATACAGGCAAAAACACTGATGCACACAAAATAAACTTTTTTTAAAAAGACTATTTTTAAAAAGAGAATAATGTCTACTTAAGAAAAGCCTAAGAAAACATGGCATCTGCAGATAGTCTTCTTCGGGTCCTGAAGTGGACAGGTGCCCTGCCCTAAGCCCAACAGAGGACTAACGGTTGATGGAAACAACAGAAAGTCAGGCAGGGCTTTTATGCTGGAGTCAGAGAGTGAAAACAAATGAAGAACTCATAAATGCTAAGCCCCAAGTCTCTGGCAGCTCTTTCTGGGGTGCTCTGCATTCTCATAAAGGGGAGCAGGCAGCAAAGCAGATGTGGGGCAGGTGCATGGGGCCTTGGTCATTCTGCAGTTAGTCTCTTGAAGTGCAACAAAATGGGCCCCGGCTGGCATGTGGTTAGTGGCGCCCTACTTGTCTTGCAAGAGCAGGACCTTTGAGTCCCTCCTCGTACCATAAAACAAGGACCCAGGATAAGTAAATAAATGCCTATTTCCCTAAAGACTGATTTAAAAAAAGGGGGGGCGGGAAACATGCTGTAACAAGGAATAAAAATTACTATTTAAGAGGCATGGCAGAAGACTTCTACAGATGCAAGTAGAAAAGTTAGGTCACACCCCACTACCAGAGCATCTCACTACCCCAGTGACTTCCAGACCTGTAGGTCTCAATGTCTCCGTACTATATACATAAGCCCATCCTCTCTTCCATGCCTTTATACTGTACTAGCTCATTTGTCTATGTTATTTGAATGGACTTTTAATTGCTTTTGATATGATTTACTGGCACATCTACTAACGCAAGAATCTAATTGTAAGTCCACTGTTACAGCAGGCAGAGCAGTACACACAGCAGCCCACCTGACTCCATTCACTCATCCATACGGCCCTTCTAACCTGCTCCAAACCCAATCACTCACCACAGGCTTGGCCATTCCATACAGGCCTAACATTACTTAAAGATAATAACTTTAAATTATAATGTATACATAGGAAATGATTCTTATGGTATGACAACCTCTGCCTTTATGTAGGCAGACAAAATGGCATAAAGAACACTGCTGTGACTAGTATCCTGGCACGTGTTAGTAATTCCAGTGCTCTGGAAGCTAAGGCAAAGGTTACTAAGCTGAAGCCACCCTGAACAACATAATGAGATGTCTCAACAAAATAAAAAATAAGTTATAAGATCAAAGGGACTTGCTGGAATCCTGGATCCAGCCCAGTCACTGGGACAAACCTCCTGTAGCTAAACCTAGGAAAAGGAAAGGCTTAGTTTGGGCTCAAGGCTCAGAGGTTTCCATTCTTGGCCAATTGGCTCTACTGCCTAGGGCATGCAGTGAGACCACTGTGAGGGGCATTGATAAAGCAAAGTTGTCCATGCCATACAACTTTGAAGCAGGAAAAAAAGATGGGCCAGGGTCACCGAATTCCTTTCAGGAGCATCCCACAAGCTACCACCTTCCTCCTCCTAGGCTTGCCTCCCAATGCTTCCCCTATCTGCAATAGCACCATCAGCTGGGGCCACGTCTTCAGGCATGAGCCTTTGGGGACAGAGAATAAGAACCACTTCCTAGCTGTCTGTCTCAGCACTGATCCTCTATGCCACCATCCACAGAACGGATATCTAATACCTACCTCTATGTGGCAATACATTACTATAAAGGTATCTCTGACATTCTAAGAGACTGGAACCTTTGCTGGACTTCATAACCAGAGATAATAACACACCTTGAGGTCACTCGTGACTTAAGATTGCTCTCCTGCTGTGCACTTGGCCAGTTTGTTTAACCTGCCTGTAGGAGAACAGTGTAACAGCCCATCTTACTTGCCTTGGGTTTTCCATGTAATCAGCTTTTACAGCCTAAGCTAATGTATAGCTTTAACCTTAAATTATATACTCTCCCATGTTCTGGCCCATAAGTAATATATGTGTGTGTGTGCTATAATAAATGCTGGAAACAGCAAAGAGATTGAAAACAACCTCATAAAACAAATATCCACCCTAAGTGTTCTAAGTGGCATGGTTATAGGTTGGTAAGTCTGTATGTGTGCTGTTTGTTGTATGGCTTGTTATATGGGTCATTTGGTGGCGGTTGGGGTCAGGAAGGTTTCATCCTCTGTAAAACTCTGTCAAAGATTCCTGTAAGGTAGGCTCTGGTCCCATCCTTGTCCCCTGTCTCCACTCCACCCCCACCACCATGTGACTCTTTCTGTGCTGTTTAATAAAAACAGAGCAAAGCCTTTTGTTAGAGACACAGACACAAGGCGGGACAAGACAGCATTCAGGCAGGCACAGAGCCAAACTCAGGGAACAGGCAGCAGATGAGGGACAACATAGGGAGAAATGAGGGAGAATCTGGGCTCATTCTCAGTTAAGTTACCCCAAAAGAAGCCAGGCATGGTGGCGCACGCCTATAATCCCAGCACTCGGGAGGCAGACAGGTGATTGTTGTGAGTTTGAGGCCAGCCTGGTCTACAAAGTGGGTCCAGGACAGCCAAGGCTACACAGAGAAACCCTGTCTCGGAAAAAAAAAAGTTACCCCAAAAGAGAATGTTTTCTATTTCTTTTCCCTAATGCAACACTGACACATTTAGGGTACTCTGAGGGTATTGCTAATGTGTAATACATCTCCAGGAACTACACACCTCCAAGAATTACTCCTAGGTTTAAATGTGAAACACACATTATTTTATTTTCTCGTTAGTATGACAGAATACTTGACAAAAGTAATTTAAGGGAAGATGGGCTTATTTTGTCCCCTAGTTTGGGTATAGTCCATCAAGCAGGGGAGACATGGTGACCGGAGCTCTAGGCAGCTGGTCACAATGCATTCCCTGTCAGGAAGCAGAGAGACATGAGTGTGTTGGTGCTCAGCTTGTTTCTCATTTGTATTCAGTCTTGGACCCTATCTATAGGATGGAACTATTTGTATGATTTGTGAATCTTACACCTTTCTAGAAATGACTTCAAGCGGTGGATCTCCATGATTCTGAACCCGGTCACTGCTGAGAAACCATCCCAATAGGCTGAACACTTTGGCCTAGTATACCGACTCAGGAAAAGGGCAGCCAGCAACAGCTTTGTTTCTTCAAAGCACTAACCTACTCTGTATTGTAACATTTTAAAGTAAATGCATCCTCCATGGAGCTACAGCAAAAACCACACAATCTTCCAATCATTTCTCTTGTGGTGTTCTGCATTTATCAAGCAAGATGAAGGAGCCCACAGGCTTTTTAGTGCTAAGAAGTGATGTATACTGTAAGTGATCAAAGGAGAAAAACAAAATGATCATGTTCTAGGTAACTGAGAATTCTGCCATCCCAGTGGCCCACACACCCACAAGTAGGTGGCCCTTCCGCAAAAGAGAAGGGCGTGAGATGAGATGAAAGACGTGGAAGGCGGTGTCATGAAGATGCTGAGGAACTCACAGGTGAAAGGGGCATCTATGAAAAGACGGTGGGACACACTTGGAGCAGCACTTTCCAAAACTGGATGAGAGTCACGAAGGTAAAGGAAAGGAGTTCACAGGAGTTGCGATGCTAGTGTCCTGGCAAGAGCTCAGCTGTGCGACTTTCCCTAGGAATGAGGGAGGTAGTGAGCTTGTGATGGACCCTGGGACTCAGGTTGGAGAGGGAAGAAATGTTAGTCAGGACACAGAGTTAGAAAAAGGCTTGGAAATCACAGAAGAGGTTTGCTGAGAGTTGGAAAGCTGGGCTCAGAACCCTCCCCCCCCCCATCCCCTTTGGTGGAAGGAGGGACAATAGTTCATCTATATATCACTCCATACCCATCATAATGGCTGGATGAAGCCTAGTTATAATGACACACACTCACGAGTGTGCAAAGACGTTCATGCAGTTTTATCAAGAGTGGAAATCAGCACACACTTTGGACAACAGCTTGGCAATTCCTTTTAAAATCAAAAGAATGCTTTTACCATATAATCCAACAAGTACAGGCTCAAGCTCTCTTTCACGTAGAAATGAAATCTTACTTTCACACAGGAAGTTGTATACAGATATTCACAACAGCTCATAGAAAGGACCAGCCACGTGTGGTGCTGCATGCCTTTAATCCCAGCAGAGGCAGGAGGCAGAGGCAGGTGGATCTCTGAGTTCGAGGCCAGTCTGGTCTACAGAGTGAGTTCCAGGACAGGCAGAGCTTTTACACAGAGTAAACCCTGTCTTGAAAAAACAAACAAACAAACAAACAAACCAGAAAGAAAGAAAGGACCTGGAAAGGACTCACATGTCTTTCAAGGCTGAATACACAAGCCATAGTACATGCATACCACAGACTAGTTCTTAGTAAGAGAAAGGAAGGAAGTACTGGACCACACCACCACATCCTCGGGGAAATCAGACAGAGTGAAAAAAAAGCCAATCAAACTTCATGATTTCATTTTTTTGAAAACTTATGAAATAACAATTATAAAGATGAAGAACAAATGAAATTTGGGTCAGGGGAATGGGGGGAAAGGGGATGGAAAAGGGACAGAGTAACATACTTGTCTACAGTCATGATTTCATTGACAGTCCCGAGTCTGGTAGCATTTATTCAAGACCACAAGTACGCTTTTAAAAACTTCACAAAGTTATACATACAAACACACATATAAGTTCATGTGTAATTCATACAACCTAAGTAAGCTTGATGATATACAAGTGTTGATTTCTTATTTTTTGGTGCTGTACCAGAGAGGCATGGGGGGGGGGGGGGCTTAATGGGGCCTAGGAGATAACTCAGTGAATAAAGCATTTGCTGTGCAACAAAAAGACCACAGTCTAGATCCCAAGGACTCAGGTACAAGCTGGGCAGGCCCAGTGGCTCTCTATAATACCAGCACTCAGAGGGCAGAGAGAGACCGAGAAGCAGAGGGCAGGCTGGCTACCCGTATTATCCACATTGGAAGTTTCAGGTTCAGCAAGAGATCCTGCCTCAATAAAGACAAGACATCTGGCATCAACTTTAAGTGTGCACACATACATACACATGCAACTAAATATAGTTTTACATTCAGGAAGGATGCACAGACCTTCCTGTGCATTTCTGAAACATCCAACAACTATATAATTTGATGATTTGGGTTTGGTGGTGGTGGTGGTGGTAGTGGTAGTGGTTTTCATCTGTTTGTGTTTGTTTTCCAGCTGTGGAGCCAAGCCGACTTGACCTCACTATTCTTCTGCTCAGGTGATACAGGTAGGCAGCATGCTGCAAGCTGGTTAGCTTTTGTTTTCCTTTCCTTTCCTAAATCAACAGTACAATAAACTGCACACTAGTTATTTAATAGACGCTCATGGAATAGCACATACGTGCTAGGCTCCATATGAAACACCAGGGACGTAGGCAAAATGACCTCAAAGCGTTTGTGATTTCCTGGAGTCTGACACTGGCAAGAGCCCCTTTGACAGTCTCTTAGGAACTGAGGAAGACAGCATCCACATAGTCCAGCAGTTCATCACCTACAGCCACAAAAGAAAGCAACTGTGCCCCCAGAGCCAACAGACAAAGTTCACTAGTCCACCTTCCATCCCTTTGTGTCTGGTGACATATTAACACAGTTCCTCCCTGACATCCCAGCCTAAGTCTCTCACCGCCTCTTCATCCAAGGAAGGCTGGCCATAGTCACCTCCACAGACAGAAGAGGGACATGAGACTGGCCAATCAGTGTATTGCTTTCCAGGCTTTAAAAGCTTCCACATGCATTAAACACAGCATTTTGCTTAATAATGGAAGAAAGTGAGATTGTTTCACATCTGAATGGACACGAAGCACATCCCTGTGATGGCACTCTCTAATAGTCTGGCTAACTCTATCCAAACATAGAGAAATAGTTCCTAAAATGCTTGCATAAAGAATAACAGTAGGCTGGGCATGGCAGCGCATACCTGTAACTCCAGCTTTGGGGGGCTGAGACCATATGATAACAAATTCAAGGCCAGTCTGGGCTACATAGCAAGACCATGCACGAAGAAGGAGGAGGAGGAGAGAAAGGAGAAGAAGAAGAAGAAGAAGAAGAAGAAGAAGAAGAAGAAGAAGAAGAAGAAGAAGAAGAAGAAGAAGAAGAATTTTTACATGCTACAATATGGGTAAATTTTAAGACTTTTTCATTAAAGGCAGATATGAAAATTTATATTGTATGATTATAGTTATACAATATGTCTAGACTAGGTATACCTCATAAGGGTAAATTTTATGTTATCTGGTCTATCTCAATTTATAAAGTACTTTGTTCATAAAATGTAAAGTCTAATTTTTCTTTTGTTGTCTAATTCTTTTTCTTCCATGCATGCAGTGTAGGCCTTGTACATACTGGGCACATGCTGAGACACAGTCTTACCAGTATGCAAGAGCACCTCCACAACTCTCTAAAACTCCCGAAAGGCCAGTGTGAAAAACTCAATCGTGAAAGCTACCTCTCCTGTGTTTACAGATGAGAAAAACCAGAGCAGAGTATGAAGTGGCTGAGTCTGTGAACAGGAAATAAGCAGGAACCCAGGCTGCCTCACCTCTGGGCCCATGACTGCCTCTCTTCCTAGCTGCTTTATTTCTTTAAAGACAAAAAAAAAAAAAAAAAAAAAAATCACAAAAAGGGAGGGAAGGAAAGGGAAAGGAGGGAGAGGGGAAAGGAAGGAAGCTGGCCCATTTGTACCATGTCTACCATCTACTTCACCTTCCAGGGATTTGAACTGTCTGCCTAACTGAAGACACAGTACTCTCTTGGACTTCAGAGGACAGAGCATCGGTTTATAAATCTTTTTTCTTAACTGAAGACCTAGCAATCGAGATGAGATGCTGCAAGTACAACAGCAATTTTAGAGTCGCTGAAAATGCAGAAGATGGGAAGCTGAGTTAAGAGAAGAAAGGACACAGTTACAGTTAGGAAAGGGGACCAAACACAGGAGCCAAAGCCACACTGGAGCCTCTGCAGCCACTGTCTCCAAGGAACGAGATCCCCAATGGTTTTGCAGGTTTTCTCTGTACTTTTCCAGAATTTTGTAAATCCCTTTAGGGAGCATAAACATTTTTACCTACTCACTATCAGGTACGTTTTCAATGTACTATTTCTAATTTCTACTAGGCAGAATTACTATTTTCTTTTCACGTGCAAGGAGAATGCTGACAGCGAGATGGCTCAGTGAGTGAACGTCTAATGACCTTGAGGTCCGTCCCCAGGACCCACCAAGGAAAGAGAGAACCAACCTCCCACATACAGGTTGTTCTCTGACCTTCATACACTTGGCATGTCATGCAGGTACCCACATACAAACACACAAACACACATTAATAAATAAAAACACTTCTTATCTCTTTTTTATAAAAACACTTCTAAACTTAAAAAAATAAATGAAATTGCCAAGGGTGGTGGCACATGCCTGTTACCCAGTGTTCAAGAAGCCGCAGCAGAGGAAACACCACAAGTGCAAGGACAGCCTCAAGCACTTACTGAATCAATCGCCTTCCTCTCACACACACTCCCATCCCTGTCTCTGTCTCCCTCTGTCTCTGTCTCTCGCTGTCTTGTTGTCTCACTGTCTCTCTGTCTCCTTCTGTCTCTGTCTCTCACTGTCTCACTGTCTGTCTCTGTCTCCCTCTGTCTCTGTCTCTCACTATCTCTCTTTCTCTCTGTCTCTGTCTCCCTCTATCTCTGTCTCTTGCTGTCTCACTGTCTCTCTCTCTCCTGTCTCTGTCTCTCACTGTCTCGCTGTCTCTCCATCTCTGTCTCCCTCTGTCTCTGTCTCTCGCTGTCTCTCTGTCTCTGTCTCTTGCTGTCTCCCTGTCTCTGTCCCTGTCTCCCTCTGTCTCTGTCTCTCTGTCTCTCCCCACCCCCACCCTGCCTTGGCTGCCATGAGGTGAATAGGCTTAACCCACCAGATGGTCCTCTCATTATATACTGTGTCAACAAAGCCCCAAAGCAATAAGGCCAATGAGCAAGGACTGAAATCTCTACAACTGTGAGCCAAAATAATCTCTCCTCCCATAAGGTCATTTCTTTCAGGTACCTTGTCACAGTAACAGAAAGTTAAGTTAGTATGTGACATATGGATAGGTATGTGTATGTCTGTGTACTGTATTATCTTGATGTTAACATTTAGAATATGATTATAATTTTATGTATTTTTAAATATTTACATTTTAATTTTAAAGTCTAGGTTGCCAAGCCAAAGATCCTCGACAGGCCATGTTTTACAGGAGGAGAGAGAGAGAGAGAGAGAGAGAGAGCCCGCTAGGGGAGGGGGGGAGAAAGAGCATGATGTCACTGTCTTTCTCCCCTTACCCTACTTTTCGGGGGGGGGGGTTGTTTGTTTGTAAGACAGCATCTCTCTATGTCACCCAGGCTATCCTAGAACCTGCTTTGTAGACCAGGCTAGCCTCGGATTCACAGATCCACCACAGAGGCCACACAGAGGCCTCCTGCGTGCTGGGATTAAAGGTGGCCGCCACCACACTGGGCTCTTTATCCTATTTTGTGGCATTAAGGTGAGTCCCTTTCTCAAGCCTTCTCCTTCTAATACCAGTGACCAGATTTTCCCATTTATCTTGCAGCAGCAGGAGTGACAGCTGGGTTCAGTTTCTGCAAACTACCACCACCCCCTCAACTTGGAAAAAGGATTCTAAATTTAAACAACGCAGCACAGAACTAAGAATGGCCCAGAGAGAAGCAGCCTACCTTGAACGGGGCTCTTGTAAGATTTTACAGGTACAAAGTCCTTCCCCATCCCCTCTCTCCAGCATATCATAAGTAAGTAAATGATTCTTAGGTGACAATTTAAAAAAACAAACCCTGAAAGGTGCAGTTTGAGATTAAAGTGCCTGTTTCTAATGAGGACAAGACAGAACCGCAGAAAGGAGGAAGGTGCTGACTCATGCGGATGCATTCAGGCTTTGAGAGCATCCTCCAGTGCCCCACACTCTGATCAGCAAATTAGAAAGCATAAAGAGTAAGAATCAGAAGGCCTGAGTGTGGGTTCTGAGACATCCCTGGCTCCTAGGTAACACACATCCCCTTCCCAATGACCTCGTTCATAAAATGAGGCTGATCTCGCAGTGGTCCTCAAGCCTTCTTTGTCCTCTGCACCTTTAAAAAATGTTTGGTGGGGCTCACTCTTGTAATCACAGCACTCAGGAGGCAGACGCATGAGGGTGGCTGCAAGCTCACCTGGTGAATATATCTGAGCTCCAAGCTAAAGAGTGAAACCTACCTCAAAATTAAAAGTAAAAATAAAAGACATTTAACATCAAAGGGTTTATTTTTAGAATGTTTATTCAGGTGTGTAACATGTGTACTGAAAAGTGGACAGAGCACATGTTCAGCTCAGTACGTTTCCACAGAGCACACTTAACCAACACCATCAGCTAACTGACAGAACACTGGTAACCAAGACCCCCTTGCTTGGAACATTTTCCCTGCTAGAAGTAGGGAAGTTCATCAAAAGAGACTAAAAGAAAGTGCCAGGGTTTTTTTTCTTTTCTTGATCTACTTTTAGTAGAAACCATGAAAAACCTTCCCGTAGTATCCACAACTGCACAACATCGATCACATCCCGCCTTTTGGCTCTAGGTCACATGATTAGGGTGATTTACTCTCCTTATAATTCAAGATCCACCATCATGTGTATTGTGAAGAAAGGAGAATTTGGTGCATAAATGCTCAAACAATGAGCCAAGTAAATGACCAGACATGACAGGTAGCTCCAATGTCCAATTAACACAACTCAGCCCTGAAATGGGGGAGGAAATCCAAGAAATGCATGCTAGAGGCTGGCAAAGGTTTGGATCCAGTTTATAAAACACCTAACTTGATCACTTAAATCCTTTGAACCCTAGTGCTATGCACAATGTGTAGCCAATAAACACTCAAAACATGTTTTTAAAAAAACATTTAAGTGCAGAATAAAACATCTGTAAGCCCAGGGTTTGTTGATGATTTGGTTTTGGGGTTGGGGGGCTTATTTTGATTCAGGGTCTCACTGTTTCCCAGGCCAGCTATGAGCTTCTGGGCTCAAATGACTCTCCCAGCTCAGCCTCTACAGTACATGCCATTCTTGGCTTCTCCCAGAATCACATGCACCCAGTAGTACTGCCCTTCACAAGGGAAAAGTGGGATGGCAATGGCACCTCACAGTTATTATCCTAACAACCGGGAGGCAGAGGCAGGAGAAGTGACACGGCTTCAAGGACAGTTTGGTCTATATAGCAAGTCCCAGACCAGGATTAACGGCAACCCCAGAAAAGGAAAAGGAAGTGCCAAGGCAAGGAGAGCAAGGTAGCACCTGCAATACCAGTCTGGGAGGCTCAGGCACAATGACTACCGTGAGTTCAATACCAGTCTGGGATACAGAACAGGCCCTATCTGGAAAAACTAAAATGTTCTAGAGAGGTGGCTCAGGGTTAAAAGAGCATTCTGACCTTCCAAAGGACCCAAGTTCAAGTCCCAGCACCCACATCAGCTCACATCCCTGGAACTCAAGCTCCAGGAGATCTGATGTACTCTTTTCACCTCCAGAGGCCCCTGGACACCCATGGCACTCACACACACAGACACACACACATATACATACATAAAAACAAAAATAAATATGTCGGTTTATTTTCCTAAGTAGCACTGGCTGTCCTAGACTGGCTTTGTAGACCAGGCTGGCCTCGAACCCACAGCAATCCGCCTGTCTCTGCCTCCCAAGTGCTGGGATTAAAAGCGTGCACCACCACGCCTGGCAATATTTCATTTTTTAAGAAAAGATCGAAATAGTCAACACACGTAAAAGTACATACATAACGTATGCACACTATAAACATATATGCTAACCATATGCAGAACCTCAAAGCAGATCTCAAATTTTTTCTAAAAATTTAAACATATTCACAGTCCATCCTCTCACTACAGTAGAAATAACTAGATAGAACTTCAGTTGCTTAGTGATGAACTACACTTCTACATGACCCTCTGGGCTAAAAAAAAATTGTAATGGAAATTGTAAAATAGTCTATAATAACTAATTATGACACAAAACTTGTAGGATTTACAACAGCCAGGCTCAAAGAAAAAGTTTCAGCTTCAGATGAGTGTATTTTCTCTCCCTATGCCACGTGGGTCCCGGGAATCAAAGTCAGTCCATCAGGTTTGGCAACAAAGCGCCTTTACTCTAAGTCATCATGTCAGCCCGCTGTTCATCATTTTAAGAGAGATCTTAGCTGATACTTAAATAAGAGAAGGTTAAAAATGTGTAAGATTTAGAAACAAGGATAGAAAACTGTCAACATAGGAAATCCTTCCAAATCTAAAAACTACTCAAGTTAATAAGTGCATTTAGCAAGAACACCAAAACAAAGCCAACTCGTAAAAATGCACTGAATTTCTGTATCTTACGAACAACTCCAACCATTGTTAGCGCCAGCTTCAGTAGCACAGAGAATCAATAAGCCAATAACATCACTTTCCAGCAGATTTACATGCCTGAAGTCCCAGTGTCTACTCGACATGATGGCACTCAGAAGCCTGAGGCAGGACGATCATGTCTAAGACCGGCCAGAGATGAACCAAGTTCAAGGCCAGTGTGAGCAGAATATATAATAAGATCTTGCCACAAAGGTGAACAAAAAAGAAAATAGGGTGCACTCTGCCCAGCTCCATTTCAATTACAAACAGTTATATAGGATTTCCATCTTTTCTTTTTAAGGCACCAAAATTACAGGATTGGATTCACACTGTTCCAAAGTTTTAATGTTGACTCAAATCCTTGTAAAGCATGAGAGGGGCGCTGGGTGTGGTGGGGCATGCCTTTAATCCCAGCACTCAGGAGGCAGAGGCAGACAGATCTCTCTAAGTTCGAGGCCAGCCTGGTCTACAAAAGTGAGTCCAGGACAGCCAAGGCTAAACAGGGAGACCCTGTCTTGAAAAAAAAGAATGAGAGAGGCAGTTAGGAGTGTTTGTTCAGCATGCTATAGGCTCTGGGTTTCCTTCCAGCACTGCACAGAAACAAACCTAAATAAAAAAAAGGAAGGGAGCCAAAACCCAAGTCATTTTGCATATAAATATTAAAATGGTCAGAGGAACTGGGAAACATTTAGGCTCAGTGGGTAAAAGCACTTGCTCAGCAAGCAAGAGGACATGAGTTCAAGTCCTCAGCACCCATGTGAAAAGCTGGGCATAGCTGTCAGTGCCTGTAATTTCAACACTGGCATGGAGCTAGGGGCCTAGGGAGGATCTTGAGAGCTCACTAGCCAGCCAACTAGCAAAAATGGTGAGTTTCTGGTTAGTTGGGAGACTCTAACTCAAAGCAGTAAGGCAGAGAGCAATGGAGGAAAGATACCGGACATCTCTCCTGCCTTCCCCATGCCCAAACATGCACGTGCATAATGTGAAAATTAAATAAGACAAAAATAAAGTGCATGCATTCCAATATGTGAGAACTTAGCAGAAACATGTTATAGTGTAGCTGTGTACATGCATCAAACAGAAATTAAATATGACATTAATAATATATATGTATTGCTATGTATAAATGCTCAGGCAGAACCATGTTACAATGTAGCCAGGCATTTGCACTTATATGTAAACTGAATAAGAAGGATAAATTGTGTTGCAATTTCTTCCCACTGTTCTGCAAAATTTGGAACAAAATTAAGTGATATAAAGTTTTTTAGATTTGATAGCACTTTTAGTCTCGGAAATTTCTTTTTTGGGAGGGGAAGTTGTATTTTTGATACGGGTTTCTCTGTATAGCCCTGACTGTCCTGAAACTTTGTAGACTAGGCTGGTCACATCTCGTAAACCCTGTAAATTTAACTATGTATATAAGACCAACATATATTCTATGCTTGGAAACTATAATGGGTTTCACCTCTTCAATAAAAACATTTGAAAGTTACACATCGCACAAACTAACTTAAACAGTTCTGGTTTCTTTCTGCCCATGAATATAAACAAATAAAAAAACTTACTTGCAGATTTCCAGTGTGAACCCAGTTTCCATTGATAAGCACTGGCATGGGCAAATTTCCTATCTGTCTTAACACATGCCCTGGACCCTGAGAAACCATATGATATGAAGTCCTCCCTGCAAAAATATCATTTCACCAGCCCAACCAGGCAAAAGCAGCCATGACAAAACACCCTTGGAAGAATATGTGTTTTCTGTGAAGATACCAAAGGAGTCATGATGGTTAAGGAAAACAAAAACTAGCATTTCTTTACACTTTTTTTTTTTTAATTGAAGAATAGAAAATATAGTTACTATGTGAGGGCAAAAAGCCTGGCTCTCACCTTGCTCGAATCCCAGTCTGAGTCTGCAACACCTTGTAGTGAAAACATTCAGGTGCCTGGAGCAGGGACCCTGCTCAGCCCCTGCTCTCTGCACACTCAGGGCTGCTGCACTCTTGTGGGACCATGCTCAGCCCCTACTCTCTGCACACTCACGTCAGCTGCACTCTTGTGGGACCATGCTCAGCCCCTGCTCTCTGATCACTCACACCAGCTGCATTCTTGTCTGCTCATGTGATGTCATATCATGTAGGATCCCTACATGTAGGATACAGACACATTCAAGAGAAATATTTTTCTGTCTTTCATATGTAAAAAAGTTCCACTCCTTTTTTTTTTTTTCAAATTCTCCTCTCTTGTTCTTTCATATCTATGCTTTCAAGCCCTTGTTGATAATTCACAGATTTTATCATGTCTATTTTTTAAACGAACTTGAAAACTAGTCAAAAGCCATTATTTTGCTTTCTAGGGTTCATATTTCCCTTTTTTATACAAGGTAAATTAATTCTAATATCAATATAGGTGATTTTATCTTCTTTATATTTTTGTTATTTGTGTGTGTGTGTGTGTGTGTGTACCAGAGAGCATCAGATCCCCTGGAACTGGAATTACAGGCAGTTGTGAACTGCCTGATATAGCTGTTGGGAATCAAACTCAGGTCCTCTGCAAGAACAGTACATGCATTTAACTGCTGAGCCATTTCTCTGGTCCCTATACAATTTTATTTTAAAGCTAATTTTATGGAGTAACTTGTCTGTAAACCCCTACCTACCTGAGAAGTAGTTTCTCAAGTGAAAAGACCTGGGTTTGAATACAATTCTACCATTTTCTGTCTATATGCTGCACAAAAAGAGTTACCTTGCACTGACGGAACAATATGTACAGTACCTGGTGGACAACTTTTCACAAACTCATCGCTCATTAAATAGGCTCTAGGATATTAATTACTAAAATTAGAGTGCCCATGTCTGTCAATATTTAGTTACTTCTTTCAACTAATTTAATTTAATTGAGATATATATATATATATGATTTTTTCCTGGCTTGCAAAGCAGATAAAGTTACAAAAGGGGCAGAAGTCATAAAAGACGGTCTCTCATAGTTAATTGCCCTGTGCTCTCTGAGGTACACTGAAAAACAGGTCAAAGGAAGGAAGGCAGTTATTAAACCACAATCCAACATTTCCTGAACACCAGTCATGAGACGGTAGCTCTTTAGAGTTCGAGTTCTGCTTGCCAACACCCTAAGCACGCACCTACTCCTTCTACCTCTTGCAGTTTTTACCTGGTTCCTTTGTGACTCTCTAACAAAGAGAACTGACTTCCAAAAAAATTCCTGCATTTTGGTTTGTTTGATTTTTGTTTTTCTTTTCAGCAGTCCTTTTCAGCATTTTTTGGTACATTTATTTCATATTCAGGTCAACAACTGGTAATTTGCTTCCCAAAAATAGCTCTCACGGTCTGGTAAACGTGTCCATACCCTCTCTCAACTGTTCTGTGTATGCATTCCTGTGGGCGTGTGCATACGCACACTCACCTCACACACTCTCACACACACCCTAATCCACTCCTCGGTACAGACCTCATCTCCCAACACAGAAAGGAAATGTCCTGAAAGACTCTTGTAGGACCCTAGAAATACACTAGCTCGTGACTTATTTGGGGCGTTGACAGCTTTGCCAGTCAGAGGGAGACGGCTGACTTTATCTTTCTCGTTAGAGAGATGGCACGCATGCACATAGATGGTTGCATGGCACAGACTCTTTGGAATTAGTAAGGTGTGGCTTGTTTCATCACTCTTCAGTGTGTTTTTGTTAGGACTCAAGGACGTGGAACTGATAACAGAACACGCCCCACATATCTACACACACAAACATAAATGTCTGAAACAGAAACTTTGGAAAAGCAAGTTAGTCACCTTCGAGGCAGGGTTTCTGCGATGATGAATTTATGTACTGTGCCTGTCGGAAACGTTGCTCCCGAAAGATACATCCAATCGCTCTCCAGCTGCAAGGCTTTCATGCCATCTCACCTCTTTCCCACTTGGGAGATAGAGAAACTGAGACCCAAGGAAATCATGAGTCTTGTCCCAGTCTCTACTGAGAAACGGCTGGACAAACCAGAAACTGCCTTTTTGGATTGCCAACCACGACTCTCTCCAACAACAAAGTGAGGGGGAAAAAATAAAATAAAATCCAAACACCAACTCCCATCAAAAATGCCAGGAGACCGAAGCCTAAAACATGCTGACGCGCTGAGAAGGTGAGTATTTCTGTTCTGCACTCTGGCAAACACTGAGCTGGGCCTGAGCCTGTGATTCAGACAGCTTTAATTGTTTCTAAATCATGCCCATGGCCTAGCATGACTTGACAAATAGGCTCTTTCTTTTCCTGCTCTTTCTCCATTAACCCTTCTCTAGCCACTGAAGATAACAAGGCAAAGCCCTCTTTGGGAACTGGTTTTGAATACTTTGATCGCACAGGAATTATTTGCCCGTGAGTGGTAGCTAGCTAGGAAACAGGAGTGAACTGCCCTCTTTGCTTTTACCGAGGCGAGGCCTCACACAGCTGTTTCTTCCTCCCTGGGACTGCTTAATTAAAATTTAAACATCAAAACCACATGGATCAATGCGTGAATATGAAGGGCCCACAGCCTCTGAGCCGCAGTTGCCAGCAACCCTAGGCCCCACCCCCTGTCACTTTTAAAGCCGCGATTAGAGAAACCGGGATCCATTAAGACGCTGCATTGCTTCTGGTAGATGGGAAAGCCAGCCTCACCCCTGGCATCCATCACATCGTATCCTGCTCAGCATGTTTCTCCGCTCAGGTGTTCGCGCGTGTGTGAGTGTGCATATACCGCTGCTCATCATCAGATGGGAATCATTTAACAAGCCAGAGGTCAGACTCTGTGAGAAAGGCCACACCGGCTACCCGGCGGTAGCTGGGGCGAGGGGCTGGAGCGAGGGGTCACCTGGCACCGTCTGCCTGCACCTGCGCACCCGCCTGACCAAGAGAAAAGTGCGTGGCTCCGGGTACGCTGGGGAAGCGCAGCTGGTGAAGCCCAAGATGAGCGCCGGGCTGCGGAGATGGCGGCCTGTCCCCCGGCACGCGCGGCCCCTCTGCGGGCACCAAGATTTAGAGAATCAAGCATGCAGAATCAAGGCCGACCCTGAACCACGTGTACTCTGAGGCGAGCTGGGGGCTGTTGCTCCTCCCCGCGCTGCGGCAGAAATTTGCCAGGGCCTCAGCCTTGCACCCCGGAATCCTCCAGAGCCCTTGTTGAGGGCTTTCATTTCAGTCTGTTTCTGCCCTTGCCCTCCCCTCCAACAGAATTTGTGCTGGTGGGTGTTCTTTTTTCGTTTTGTTTTGTTTTGTTTTTTCTTTTTTGGGGGGTGGGGGTGGGGAAAGGCGGTTGCTCGGGGTGGGGGTGGGGGCGGAGTTTGCATCCGAACATCCCTTTGCAAGGTAAACAGTTCTGAAGGTCAGCGACGAAGACTCCCTGCTGAGCCCTCCCAAAAAAGATGAACGTTCATCTGGAGATTCTCAGCCAATGCCTCTCTCTAGAAATCCCGAACTGTTTAAAGTATCAAGTTTTCGAGCTATTTCCAATAATTCGCTGAAACCCTACATTTTCATGATTAACAATTGTAAACACCCCCAAGAATAAAAGTATCAAAATTCTGGAAGCGATTATAAAGAAAACTGTGAGCTATATACTCAGCCAAGATTAAATAGCGATATATATACACACATATATACATATATGTGTGTGTGTGTATATATATATACACACATATATATGTTTGGTACTGCAAAAAAAATGGAAAACTGAATGACATGGTATTTAGAAAACATTTAAAGAGGACATATTACATAACTAAAAATTACGAATATACATGAGTAATAAAATCAGCCATCAGTACAAACTAAACACATTCACGTTGTGACATCTCCCCCAAGCGTCTTTTAGCCGCCCCTCTGCTGTCAGCCCCTTACCTTTATTTTCAGAATCTTTCATTCTCCGTTTCTTCCGTCTGCTGCAAGACAGCAGGAAAGTCCAGCTGATTCTGCAACCCCTGACTTTGGATTTGTCATTCACAGACAGTCAGCGGTCCCGGGGGCGAAGTCCCTCAACGCAGGAGCACCCAGGCTATGATAATGGCATGGGAGTCAGTGTGCAGGGTTATAATTTTGCTTATGCTGGAGCGGAAGGGATGAGGATGAAGGCAGACGTAAACACGACTTCCAAAACATGGCATGGAACCGGATCTGGAGCCTAGGTTTGCCCTTCTCCCTTCCCTGGAGTGGAGATCCAACTGCTTAGTTCCTTATTGCCTCCGGAGAGGCTTGGTTCTCCTTGAAACGGGGAGGACTGTGCAGCGGTCCAGACTTATTTTCAGATAACTTGGGAGGGGATTAAGAGCCCTGAGCTTCCTCTTCCGTTCTCATTCACTGCCTTCTTTCATTTACTCAACAAGCACGTCTAGGTGGGTCCGGCACAGGAGAAACCCCCAGCTCTGCTCCCGAGTAGCACAAAACAGAGGTAGTGGGTGCCATACAGTGACATGGGTTCCTAAAGCCCTTTCACCCAGGTATAAGCTAACGGGCAGGAAAGCTTTGCAAACCAGCCAGTCATTGACTCAGCCTGCCCAGGTATACGGAAGCCCAGGTATACCGAAGCTAGACCGCGAGACCCCTCTACTGAAAGGCAAGGAAGCTTCCAGCAAACTTTTTGTTTGCTTTCGTTTTTTGAGTCAGGGTTTCTCTGTGTAGCCTTGGCTGTCCTGGACTCGATTTGTAGACCAGGCTGGCCTAGAATTCACAGAGATCCACCTGCCTCTGCCTCCTGAGTGCTGGGATCACAGGCATGTTCCACAGCGCCTGGCTCCCAGCAAATTTTTTAGTCATTGATTCTCACCGAATTTTGTGTCATTCTACAACATGGGTGCATCCGCCCCCCTTCCCCCGTGCCTCTGTCATTCGTTCAACAAACAGTACTTTTTGGTCAGCACTGTTAACGTTCCAGAGGGGGCGAGCAGAAAAGTCCCTGTCCTCGGAGCAAGTTTTTACCTTCTGGTGAAAGAATTCAGACAAGCAATTAAAAATAGAAGAAGAAGAAGAAAAAGAAGTGTCAGCAAATGCTGTGAGAAATAGTGGAATGTGGCAATGAGGTCACAAGTGCCATTTTTAGTGCAGTCAAGTGAAATGACATTTAACTTATGGAAAATAGGTCAACATTATTGTAGTCTTCTACCCACCTTTACTTAATATTAGGACTGGGAGTATGGTTCAATGGTACAATACTTGCCTAGTATATTTAAGGCCTTAGATTTGACCCTAATGTTGCCTTATAACCTTCTATGCCCCCCCCCCAATGAAAAAAGACTGTAAAACTGCTTGTTCAGGGCTAGTGAGCTGGCTCACTATTGTAAAAGTGCTTGCCACCAAGCTGGATTGATCACGAGTTCAATTCCTGGGACCTGCAGAGTGGAAAGAGAACCACTCCCAAAACGTGCTGCTTGCCCTCCACACATGCATCACAACGCACTGCACATGCATATATCACACAAACCAATAAATGTCATAAACCTTCAAGTAAATAAACCTTAAAAAATAAGATAAATGGGGCTAGAAAGATAGCTCAGTAATTAAGAGCACTGGCTGCTCTTTCTGAGGACCCAGGTTGGATTCCTAGCAGCCACTCCACAGCTTACAAGTGTCTGTAACTCCAGTCCCACGGGGTCCAGTGCCCTCTGCTGGCCTCCTTGGACACCAGGCATCCACATGGTACATGGATGTACATGAAAGCAAAACACCCACATACATGAAACGAAATAGTTTTTTAAAAACTAAAAAAATTTTTTTCAGTTCTGAACCCTCACAACCTCCTTTACTACATGTAGCTTGTTTGGGGCTTCGGTTTGGTTTGGTTTGGTCTTGGTTTTTCCATTACAGATTTGAAAAACTGATCTCCAGAGAGATTAACTGATGAAGTATAGGGCCCAGGTTTCAAGAAAACCAACATGTGGGGAAAAAAAAAAGAAGAAGAAGAAGAAAAGGTGACTGAAAAGATGCTCTGGAGGACAAGAGTGCTGAAGACCCCACTGCCATTATGAACTGAGTGGTACAAGGCAAAAGGCTTAACCTCTCCAGCATCACTTCCACACCTATAAATAGGAGCTCATCACACCTGCCCTGAGAGCACGCCAGGCTGCTGGGAAGATGCAGGGGAGAAAAGAGACGCAGAACTTGGTAAACAAAGCACTCTATTGATGTGAGGAGTCACTGCCAGATGCTCAGGCACATTTAAGGTGACTAACTTTAAGTGTTCACCTGCTCTTCCCTGCAGCCATGAGTCAAGCATGCACATGAAGGGGACACTGTCTTGACCACTAGGGGCCCCTAAGTTGATTTTTTATTTATTTTGTTATTTTATTTTTAGCTGTTTAAATTTAAAGATGCCCTGAAAATGTGGAAATGTTTAAGAATCTGATTCTGGTTTCCGTTCCTCATTGGCAATATATGTTACCTTTTCTGCTCTTCTTGAGACGCTTGGAGGCCAGTGAGGGGATGTGCTCAAACAGTCAGGTCTTGAACGTCTTCCAGATGCCCAGGAGATAAAGGCGTGGTCCCAAAGGCAGGGATGTTTGGGGGATGGTAAAGCTTTTAAGAGGTAGAGCACAGTGGCCACTGGAAATACAGTCTCAAAGGGGATTGTGGGACCACAGCCCCTTCCCCTTTCTCTTTCCTAACCACGGGACAAACAATTTTGCTTTGCCATGTCGTCCCCTAATAATATGCTGCCTCACCACTAAGCCAAAGCAATGGGTCAAACCTATTAGGGACCAAAGTAAAAACAAACCTTTTCCCTAGCCCAGTGAAATGGCTCAGAGGGCAAGGACACTTGCTGCCAAACCAGATGATCTGAGTTCAGTCTTGGAACCTACATGACAGAAGGAGAGAACTGACTCCCAAAAGCTGTCCTCTCATCTTTAAGTGCACATGTCACCCCTGCATAATAAATGTAAACAAAACAAAAAATTTTCCATCTGTGTCATGCCACATATTATGTTATACTGATGGAAAGCTGAATTTCACAAATGGGTCCATTACAACTCCCTTCTGTCCTTCCATCACATCAAAAACCTGGGCTTCTCCTCCTCCAAGGACGAAGTTGAATTGCCCAGAAGGGGCACGTCAGGGGCCTGAGATGCTGCAGACCCCATGCCCTGCCTCCATTCAGTAATATTCCTCATATTAGGAGCTATTCTGAACATAAGGAAGATGTAGTGCTGAGCAACATGCTCTGTCTTCAGGAGCTCATGGCCTCCAGTTGAGGGGTTACTAAATCAGGCAAACAGATGCCAGGCCTGAGTTTAAATAATAGGAAGGCAAAGGGCTCTGAGGTAGAATGGACGGGGTCCAGACATGGGCTGTGCCATTTACTGGTCCCTAGAGAAAGTTGGGGTGCAATCTTGAACCTCTCTAAAGTTTCTACTCCAACTGTGTAGGTGGAAGATAGCAATGGGACCATCTCCTGAGGCTGGGTGAGGCGCAGTGGCTTCAAACACAAAACATATGGCACAGCGCCATGAAGGAAGGTCACCGTCAGTGCTGTAAGGGTAATGTGAGTACCTGAGTCAGTTCTCTCAGCCTCAGCTGTCCTCATAAACTGTGTAAAATAATAATTAGTGTGTAGGATTATTGTGACAATTATACCCCAGAAAGGCGATAAATCCTGTGCTGTAAAGGAGCAGGTGCCACTGGCCAGCTCA
The DNA here is from genome assembly GCF_903995435.1 of Acomys russatus. Classification (NCBI taxonomy): domain Eukaryota; kingdom Metazoa; phylum Chordata; class Mammalia; order Rodentia; family Muridae; genus Acomys; species Acomys russatus. The sequence goes on along the minus strand of NC_067138.1, from coordinate 106,862,496 downwards.
GTCAGGCTGCCCTTGCTTCAGGGAAGGAGAATCAAGAGTTGAAGTAAAAAGGGCTAGGAGGAGGAAGGGAGACTTCCATTCACATTTCAAAGGAAGTAACCTTTTTTTTTTTTTTCTTGGTTTTTCGAGACAGGGTTTCTCTGTGTAGCCTTGGCCATCCTGGACTCACTTTGTAGACCAGGCTGGCCTCGAACTCACAGCGATCCGCCTGCCTCTGCCTCCCGAGTGCTGGGATTAAAGGCGTGCGCCACCAGGCCTGGCTTGAAGTAACTTTTCTTAAGCGTGACTGTTTCTACAGAGATCCCAATTTGACCTAACACTGTTTTTGAAAGGTTTCGAGCATACAGAGAAGTTGGAAGAATTGTGTCATGAGCCCCTTAAAGGTGTACATTTGGTTATACTTGGTACATGTTTCTAACCCTACCCATCCTTAACTGCTTCTTAGTTTGTTTTTTTATTTTATTTTTTGTGTGCAGGAGAGAATATACATGAGAGAGAGAGAGAGAGAGAGAGAGAGAGAGAGAGAGAGAAGAGAGAGAGGGAGAGAAACAGAGACAGAGACACAGAGAGACAGAGAAAGCGCATGCACATGCCATGATGCTTGGTCATGCAGAAGTCAGAGAACAGCTCTCTAGGGTCTATCCTCATCTTCTACCTTTCCTAGGGTTCCAGTGATGGAACTCAGGAGGTCAGGCTTGCACAACAAGTGCTTTTATCTGCTGAGCCTCGTCTTCTTATATTTTTGAGACACAGACTCACTCTATTCCCAAACTGACCTCAAACTTACAGTCCTCCTGTTTGACCCTCCCAAGTGCTGGGACTACAGACTTTCGCTGCCATGCCCAGATTTTTCTTCTCCCCCTTTTAAAAGATGGAGCCCCAGATTCATCAGTCCTCCCATCACAGACTCTTCTAGGAGTGCTGGAACTACAGTCCTGGGCCACTGTATATGGGTAACCGGATGTCTCTTTGTCTCTTTTAAAAATCCAGCTGAAGGAGATTTGAAGCTGTTATTCAATGAGCAGTGAGAAGTGGCTTAACATTTGCTCTCTGACCCTCAGGCCATTCCAGCCAGGGCTAGCCCAGCTCCCAGGAGCCCTGGCCTGCCTCACGGTTAGCCACAAGGCCATGCTTCACTCAGGAACAGGAACAGACTCAAGCCTTGGATCTTTCCCCCTCTCTGAGCCCAGCCATCAAACAGACTCATAAACAAAGGCCATTCTAATAGCCAACCATGTTGTGAGGCTGTCTCAATAACTAGGTTTAGGGAGTGCTTCCGGCAATTCCGCTGGCCACTAAGTCCCTCTACAGCTCTGCACAGTCCCTGCCTCATTAGAAGACACCTCTGAGTCACTTTTGAGTCACAAGCATGCTGCAATGGAGAGAAGTGAGATGGCTTCCCCGGAACTACCACACTCGGTCTTTCTCCATCCAGCTCAATCTGTCTGGTTTGCTCTGAGCACCCAGACGGCAGTTAAAGAGGTAAAACAGAGAGAGAAAAATCCCCCACTCCCGGCAGTGAGTGTGTGTAGCCAAGTATACCTGGACACTAGCCACTGAAGGGGTAGGCAGCAAGGTTACAAGGAAGACAGAGTTAGCAGGAAGCCAAGCTGCCAGTCTAGAGTTGATTTGTATTGTCATTTGTATGTATTTACTGGAGAACTCATTTGCCAAGCAGTGGCTTTAATGCAAGCATGCTCACATCAAGCTGCCTGGGCTTGAATCCCAGGGTACCAGCTATGGCATTGCTCTAAATCCACAAAAAGCCAGATGCACTGGAATCCATCAGTAATCTAAGCACTCCTACAGGGCCAGAGATAAGACAGTCTGCTAGAACCTCTAAGGCAAGCTGATCTGGAGAAACTAGAGAGACCCTGACTCAACAAAGTGGCAGGTGGAGGACTTTCCTCTCCTAACATCCACACACCACACACACACACACACTTAAATATAGATGATAGATAATAGATGATAGGACGGTCCTCGGCTAAAGCCCAAAGCAGATCTAAGTGGTGGGACTCACTTTGTGCCCCCAGAAGCTAGAAAGAGGACTCTGGACCCGGCTCGGCGCTTGCCCTCGCTCGCCCCTGCTCGTACCCCCCCCCCCCCTCCCACCCCTACTCACCATAGGGAAGCTGATCCAGAAGGCCAAGCTGCTGAAGCAGGCCAAATGCTACAACTGACATGGCCACCTACATGAAAGTCGTGACAGAGCAGGGTGCCGAGCTATGCAACAAGGAACGCAACCTGCTGTCAGTAGCCAACAAAAACGTGGTCAGAGCCACAGGTCCGCCTGGAGCGTCATCTCGAGATTCGTGCAGAGGACTGACACCTCCAGCAAGAAGTTGCAACTGATCAAGGACTATGGGGAGAAAGTGGAGTCAGAGCTGAGGTCCAACTGCACCACGGTCCTGGAATTGTTGGATAACTATTTAATAGCCAACGCAACTAATCCAGAGAGTAAGGTCTTCTATCTGAAAATGAAGGGAAATTATTTCTGGTATCTTGCTGAAGTAGCTTGTAGTGATGATTGAAAACAAATGATAGATAATTGTGTGTACAACATGAGTGTGTGTATATGTATGTGCATACATGAGTATGTGTGTGATTGTGCATGCATAAGTGTGTGTGTAAGTATATGTGTGTCTGCGTGTGTGCATGTATGAGTGTCTGTGTGAGATCATATGTGGTTGTATATGTATATGTGCATGGGTGTGTGTGTCTGTGTATGTGCATGTGAGTGTGTGTGCAAGACACTATGTGCATGCGTGAGTGTGTGTGTGTCTGTGCATGAATGTGTGTGTTATCAATACATGTTCATGCAGGTGTGCCCAGGAGCTAGGGTGACATTACGATCTGTCACACCCAGTTTTCAAGTGGCTGCTCAGGATCTAAAGTGAGGTCCTTCTGTTTACTCAGTAAGCGCTTTCCTCACTGAGCCATCTGCTCAGCCCCTAGTTCCTTTCATATCTGTGATCTTGTTTGATTCCGGTCACCATTGCCTTTATGTGTTTAGAAGAGAAAAGGACACACTGTTAGAAACAAGAAGCGAAGCTAGCAGTTAGCTGACATGTGTTCTGCTCTCTTCTTGTCCTGAGCTGGTTCCAGCTGTGTCATCCCAGGAAATAGCTTATTTCAGGCACCAGCAGTGTGAGGTGATCCCTAGTGAGAGGAACTCAGGGCTGATTAGCAGATTCAGGTCTCCTGGTTACAGAAGTAATCTACCCTCCAGGCAGGCCAGTCCCTTTTGTGATTAAAAAGTCATTCTCTGGGAAGGAGGGCTGCATTGGAAGGGTTAATTTCCACTCCACACAGCTTGAATATACTTAGGGAGAACTAGAAGAAAACAAAAACACTACATAATTAAACCTAAACCCAGTAACTGATTATAACCCAGAATATTTAAATAATTCTTATAAACAGAGAAAAAAAAAAAAAAAAAGACAAACCCCAAGTAAAAGGGTGGGAAAGGACAGCATCGAGCTTTTCACAGAGGGTCACATGAGTGGCCAGGGTTTGTGAAAAGATACTCTGATTCGCTGTTTATGAAAGGAATTCATTTTTTAAAAAGACAAATGGCCATGGTGGTCATGGTGGTCATGGCCATGCCTGCCCACTGAATGGAGTATGGCAATATGCCGCATTTGAGTGTTGGCAGTAGAAGAGTCAGAAGTTCAAGGTCGGCCTGAGTTAACATGAGACCCTGTCTGCAAAAACACAAAGCAATCAAAGGGCCCAAAGCATCATTTCATATCAAGTGGGCAAGTATTAAAATGTCTAACACTATCAGAGGGCATTATATACTCGTGCAAAATTGTGAAAGAATAAACTTACCTAATTTTAAACAGAAAGGTCTAGCAGAACACAGAAAGGAATCAGGGATCTCACTCATCACTGGCAAAAATGACTTAGCAAAAAGCTTCAGAGGTCAAAGTGGTAAGATCCTTTGAGACCAAACAACAGCAAAGCATATAACCTTTTATCCAGTGATTGTCCCTCTATGTATTTCTATTGTAAATAAAATTCTAAATACTCAAAATGCATATGTTTTAATATTTTATTTTTATTAAATGTATATGTGGGGCTGGGGATGGGTATTCACAGAGGCTGGGAGCTGGTATTGGAGTCCCTGGAACTGGAGTTACAGGCAGACATGACATGGGTGCTGGAAACCAAAGTCCAGTTCTCCACAAGAGCAGAATACACTAAAAGATACCAGGAGTCCCTAGGAGCCACATTCCTTCCTTCTCACCTATGACTTGTGGGGGAGGGTTAGGAGACAGCAGGACATTGCTACTGAAGACCTGGCCATCCTACAAGACTCAGCTGCCCCAAGGAAGACTCTCAAGTGATGGTCTTTGCACAACGCAGGAAACTTTTCAGTCTCATGACAACCCACGTTTGTGGTGTAAGGTCTGTACTGATATTTATAAATTAACTAGCCTTCTGTGAGCCTTTGGGTGCTAGGCAGTCATTAATCAACACAGCCACAGGATGCCATAGGAGTTAGCATCCCGGTTTTGTAGATGATAAATAGCTGGGTTTTAGAAAGATTAAGGGCTTCTAGCCAAGATCACACTGTCTAATTGTGTGCTGCTCATGAACAGCAGACTAAAATCGGTAGCCTGCCTACCATGAGAGAACGTGACTCTGGGTGTTCAAGTGATGGTGATGTCATCATGGACAAAAAAAAAAAAAAAAAAAATCAGATTACCCTATACAGAACCAGATAAAACTGGGCTATGGATTTCTTTCATTATGTGGTAGTTCATCTTACTCCTCCCCTTCCTTCATGAGTGCGTGGGAGCCTGTTTACTTTGTGCTGGGAGACATGGCAGAAAGGGTGGTCCACAGAGAGTCAAGCCTCAGCCTGACTAGGAGGTCACCTAGAGCAAGTCATTCACTATCTCTTGATTTCTCTTAAGTACAAAATGGAGGAAATATACAACATCTAACCTTCTTCCTCCCGGGCCTGCTTTCAAGATCTGACCATGGCTGGGTGCGGTGGCAGCACACACCTTTAATCCCAGCGCTCAGGAGGGAGAGGTAGCAGGATCTCTGTGAGTTCTGGTCTAGAGAGCTCTAGGTAGGCCGGCCAAAGCTACGTGGTGAAATCATCTCCCAGAAAAAAAAGTAAAAATAAAAATTTGAGCAAGGTCTTGTTTGAATTAGTCTATTACATGTCATTTAACAGTCATATCATAATAGTCTTGTCCCCCGGATGTTTAGGGAACAAGAAGAGAAATGAATAGTAAAGAAACGTACAGGGATATATAGCCTGAAAAGCTGTGAATGGACCATACCATAGAAACCAGGAACAGAGACAGCGGGCAGAGGATGCTGTGCATTCAGCATACAACTGTATTTATTTTTTGTTTGTTTTTTCTGTTCTGTTTTGTTTTTCTTGAGTCAAGATCTCACCATATAACCCTGGCTGTCCTGGAATTCACTAATTAGACCAGGCTGCCCTCAGACTCACAGAAATACCCCTGTCTCTGCCTCCCAAGTTCTGGGATTAAAGGTGAGGCTAGAACTACTTTTCAAATTATAAAACTAACTGGTTTTAACACTATAAAACTATTCCTTCCTCCCATACCCAGATGATTGATGCATGCAATTGTCTCTGAAGGGGTACTTGTTACTGTCCGCAGACCTAGCAACCTAGAGGAAAGAATTGATCAACCCTAGCTCTGCTGCAGCAGATCTTGGTAGGGAAAAGAGGAAATCCTATGTACATGTTAAAGTAGAAACACGAACTGGCAAGCCAGCAAGGTGGTGACAACAGGCAGAAGGGTCTCTACCACCCAGAAAACCTCCCATCTGCAGCAATAAATAAATATTTGCAAGACTATTGATCTTCTTCGGGTTTTATACTACTTACTCTGTGTCAGAGCGTTATAGCTATTAACTCTTCCTATTCAATCATTTATTTGATCCTTAAAGCAAAGGGGGTGGAGGGTAGGGGTGACTATGTCACCATAGGGCTGTTAGAATCTGGCTTCAGACCTGGATCTGTCGGCCATTTTAGAAATCAAGGCACGTCAGCCTGACAAGGATCTTTAGATGACAGAAGCAGACAAAAAGGAGAACACACACACACACACACACACACACACACACACACACACACACACACACACACACACACACACACCCCGAATACACCTGGTGGAAAAGGCAAAACGGTCTGGGGTGGGTATGACCTATAATATCAGCCGGATGCCACAAACGCCCAGCAAGGAATCAATTCCTAAAGAAGAAGTTACAGGTGGCAGGAACAGCTTCCAGAGAGACAGCATTTTGAGTGGCAATCAACCAGACTGTGAGATGAGGGCATGGCCACTGCCGGCTGAGAAACCCTGAGCCAATAGACCATGTCGTTTGCTACTCAGAAGAAGCCTTCCTTCTTACTGAGATAAAATGTCGACTCTTCCTCCCAGGCCTCAGTCTTTGCCCTGCAACTCTGACTTTCCCCTTGCTGAGCTCCTAGGAGCCTTGCGGCTGTTCTCCCCGCCCAGCCCGCTTTCCTGGCGCCTAAGTGGAGTAAACTCAACAGGTCTGGGGCTTCCTTGTGGCTCTGCCTCAGGCACACCTGCGTCCTCCTCTACCGGCCCAGTTCCCCAGGGATGGGTGCCTCTAGGATTGTAATGTCGGTCACTCTCTCTCTCTCTAGAAATGGTCTCACGTGCCGTGCTTTGCCTATCTTGTTCCCTTCCGGTCCTGACCGAGAGAGAGGCTGGACAAAAAAATGAATGGAATGAATCCAGCCCATGATAAACAGCTGTGAGGAAAGGTCCTGGTGAGGACAGGATGGCCTGTACCTGGAAAGCCGTTCCTTGTGGCGGCGCTTCGGAGAGAACTCGGAAGGGAGCCTGGGGGATCGTATCAAAGCCCCAAAAGTACCGCACTGCAGGGCCTGGGCCTGGCGTGGGGTCCAGGAGGGAAATCAACCAACCTGTGGTCCTGTCGCCATGTCACCCAATTCTACCCCTCACCCTCAAGCCCCCAAAGCAGAGTCAAGCCGGCAGACTGAACACTGTGGAGGGGAGGGCACCCGGACCCGCCCCTGCCCTGCCAAGCCTGAGGACTCCGGCCTAGCCTCTGCGGGGTGTCCCAATACCCTCCCTGGCGCCCAGCGCGCACACTCACCCAGCTGGGTCCCGAGAGCCGACCGCGTCCTCCGAAGCCGCCGGCCAGCGCGCCACTGCCTTAGTGCTGACAGCAGCCTCTGGCTCTTAGTACCTCCGGCCTCGGTCGCGCCCATCGGTGTGCCCGCCCCTTCCCGCCGCCGCCGCCTGGGCCCAGGGTCGCCGTCGCTGTCGCCGCGCGACTGTCTGTGCCCGACCGCCGCCGCTGGTGGACGCGGCCACGAGGGAGGAGCTTGCAGCCGGGCGATCCAGCCGAACCCACGGGACCCGAGGCACGAACAGGTGTGCGCGGCCACGAACACGTGCCCTTTGCTGCAGAGAAATCTGTGCACCGCCTGCAGTAGCCTGGAGTCCTAGGCTAACCCCGGGATCCTCAGGAGAGCCTGGACTCTCACCATCACTGAGGTCCCAGGGCTAAAAGGTCGGTTTCCAAGTCCTCAGTGCTAACTTTGTCTCACTGAATCAACGTGTGAGATATTAAACATATATCTCTTTGTATGCCCGCCAAATTACAAAACTGCCATTTTCGCAGGCAGGAATATCAGACGAGGGCTTCACCAGGTGATCAAAATTAAAATCACCTATAGCAGCAGATGAACTGAACGCCTCTGACCATATATATGATATGCTCAGGAACCCAAGCTTGTCTGTCTTGTATTCTGAACAAAAAAAAAAAAAAAAGCACAACCTCATTGTGGGCTTATTTGGTGTTTCCCAAAATGAGGACAACACTCCTAAGAGGAGGTGCTGTATTCTCCGGAGGTACTGATGTCATAAAAAGCTATGGTCAAGATCAGAGGATTTGGAAGAGTCACAGCTACTTAACACAATTCTGCCCCTGGCCTGCACCCCGGGGCGGAGACATTTCATGGTTTTGTTGTTTTTAAGCCTCTAAACGATACTAATGGGTAAGCCTATTAATATGGAGGTAAAATGGGTAATCGTTTATAAGTTACAAACTTGTTGCCAGTTACCTTTAAAGGCTCTTATTTTTAGAAAACATACATTGGAAGTATTTCAGAATAAAGGATCTTGTTGCAGTAAATGTAAAAACTAAAGGGAGAGAGAGCACTGTACTGGATAAGAAGTGTACTAAAGCCCAGGTGTCAATATGGTCGGGTGTTCAGAGTGGGAGTGTCTGCGCTGTAAACATGTAAGGTCCTGGGCGTGTTCTCAATGCTGGACATACCTACAATCCTAGCACTGGAGAGGCTGAGGGCAGGAGGATGCCAAGTGCAAGACCAGCCTGGACTGCGTAGGAGGACCTTGTCTCAAAACAGCAGGAGCAATACTGAGAAGAAAGGAATAAATAATATAAATTTTTTAAAATTTTATTTATTGTATATGAGTACTTTATCATCAGATCACATTATAGATGGTTGTGAGCCACCATGTGGTTGCTGGGAATTGAACTCAGGACCTCCGGAAGAGCAGAAGGTGCTCTTATCCACTGAGCCATCTCTCCAGCCCCATAATGTAAATTTTTAAAAGATGTATATCTGGGCTCAGCAGGTGAAAGCACTTGCCACACAAGTTTGGCAACCCAAATTTGATCCCCAGAACCAACAAAAGGCTGGGTGCTGCCAGTGGCTCCAATCTGAAATCCAACACTTCTACTGTGAGGTGAGAGACAAAAACAGGAGCAGCGGCTAGAAATTCACAGCCCAGCCAGCATACAGTACAAAGAGAGAAACAAGAAAAACTCTGCCTCACAAGGAGGAGAAACAAGCTCCAAAAAGTTGTCCTCTGACTCCTATGTGTACACTATGGCACACACAAACCAATAATTTTTTAACATACTTTCGAGTTTATTGAAAATATAATGGAACAGATTTAAATGGATCCACATGGTGTTTTGAAATTCATCCCAACTGTAGGCTGAGTAACCTGCAGATTGGAGAGACCGCTAAAGTCCAAAAGCCTCAGCATTTCCTTGGTGTCAGGATCTACCTCAATAATCTCCTAGTCTCTGGCTGAGACCTCAGGAACACAATTCTCTCCTCTCTCTCTACTTCCTGCAACCTGATAGAGGTACCTCTCACAGGGCCTCTCTGAATCCGCTTCCTCAGATGCATGATGTAGCTGGCTATCTTGCTGCAGAGTTTCTTGGTGAGGCTAATGGTGATCTCCTCGCACATGCTCTTGTTGGTGTGGAAGTCATTAGCCACACACTTGCAGTGCTTCTCCGCGATGACCTGGGCCACCTTCTTCACAGTCTTGGTGCGAACACGGCCCGTGGTGGCGGATCTCAGTAAAAGAGTACAAGTCATTTTAAAAAATAATTTACTTATTTTTATTTTATGTATATTGGTGTTTTGCCTGTATGTATGTCTGTGTGCGGGTGTCAGATCCCCTGGAACAGGAGTTACAGACAGTTATGAGCTGCCATGTGGGTGCTGGGAATTGAACCCGGGTCCTTTTGGAAGAGCAGCCAGTGCTCTTAACCACCACTGACAGGGTCTTTCTATGTAGCTAGTCATGGTTATCCTTACACACAGACCAGGCTGGCCTCAAACTCACAGAGATCCTCCAGCCTCTGCCTCCTTGGTGCAGGGGTTAAAGGAATGCATATCTGAAGTTCAGATACTCCAATGCAGTATATAAAATGTGGTTGAGCTATTAGGCTCATGTTTCCATGGTTACATTTGACTTCCTCATCACCCTTGCTTCCTTGAGAAAGGCAGCAGGCACCTCAGGTAGAGGCCTGAGGACTCTGAGAAGTCACAAAGACAAGGATCTAACCTTCCTGATGTCATAAAGGCCCTTAGTGGTCTAGATAATTAATGCTATATAAACAATCACAGGACAGCTCTGATTAGTTAGCAATGCAAAATATGAGCATATGGATACAAAATGAAACAGATAGGTCTCTTCTCTCTCTCTCTCTCTCTCTCTCTCTCTCTCTCTCTCTCTCTCTCTCTCTCGATTTCTTTCATGCCAACTTTCAGGTTCCTTGTCCTCCAAATTGAAGACAGTGGCCTTTTGAACAAATCATCTACTTAACAGAGCTGTTCAGAAGTAGTGGTCACATGCAATCTACTAATGCCCTAAACAAGGTTTTCCTATGACTTCTTAACTTGGGGGTGGGGGGGGAAGAGTCTTATGGTTAAATCACTTGGTATCTAATTTTTTTTCTCCAAACCATCTGTGAAATATGCATATGCCTCGTCCCCTCCTGAATCACAGCTTTAACCGACACCACATACCATTCTCATTAAAGAAAAGAGTCTAACCAGATGGCCCAGACAATCCCTTCCTGGTACCCCACCATAATACATATGTGTGCTGACACCAACCAGTTCTGAAATACTATCCTAACCCTGGAGGCCTGGCTAGCCTCCCCTGGGCTTCTACTGTCTGCATCTCCACAGGATCTGCACCCTGAGGGACCCAGCTGCTCACCACTTAGATTATACAGGTTAAGCCAGGAGTATATACTTGTAGCTCTCCCTCTGGCAGGCAGAGGGAGAAGGATTACAAGTTTAAACTCTGCCTAGACTGCATAATGAGACTGCCGCAGACAGAGGCAGTCAGCAGGCAAGAAGAAAGAGTTTATTGGTCTGGAAAAGATCAGAGGGACTTTTCTCTTCCTTTTTCATCCAAACATCATGTGACTTCATGACACTCTTCCAGCTCCGAGCCGAAACAAGGTCAGAAGCCTCTGGTTCCCACAGTTAGGGTGAGCCACAGATAGATAGGGGTGGGGGAAAGAGGTGCAAAAAGCCCTGGAAGCCCAAGCAAGAGAAGAGAATCAACCGGAATGAAAGATCCAAGGGCCCTGAGGTACATTCAGGAGCTTAGGGACAAGAATTTCTTTTCATTGCTCAAAAATGTGCACTGAAAATACAGTAAGAAATACTTAAGAAAAGAAAGAAAGACAACTGGGCTAGTGAGATGGTTTATCAGGTAAAGATACTTATGCCACCAGGCTTGATGGCCTGAGTTTTCTCAGAACTCACATAATAGAGAAAGCTGACTCCTTCAAATGGTCCTCAGACCTGCACCCCACACACACATACACAAGTGACACACACACCACACACACACACACACACACACACACACACACATACCACCACCACCACACCATATACACAGGCAGTGGGAAGAGAAAAACTCTGAGTGTGGAATGGACTTTTTGAAACCATAAAGCTCATGCCCAGTGACACACAGACACACACACACACATATACCACACACACGCCATACACACATACATGTATACATACACACACACACACACACACACACACACACGCCACAAACACCACACATACATACACCACTCACAGCATGTATTCACCACACACAGATACACATGCCCCACATACACACACACACACATATCACACACCACACACACACCATACAAACACACACCACAAATGAACAAATAAATGTATTTTAAGAATCCAAATGTGGCTGGGCAGCGGTGGAGCATGCTTTTAATCCCAGCACTCGGGAGGCAGAGGCAGACATCTCTGTGAGTTTGAAGCCAGTCTGGTCTACAGAGTTCCAGAAAAGTCAGGGATATACAGAGAAACCCTGTCTAGAAACCAAAAAAAAAAAAAAAAAAAAAAAAAAAGCACACACACCACACACATACACACATGACACACAAACCACAAACACCAAACACATGACATGCACCATACACACATGCACACATCTCACGCACACACCACACAAATATATACCACATATCACACACACACACCACACAAATACATACCACAAATGAACAAATAAGTGTAGTTTAAGCATATAAATGTGAAATATGCAAACTAAATAAACCTGATTAATTGTACATCTAGCTCACTGGGCAAGAAGAAACACACAAACAAACAAACAAAACACCTGAATTCCATTAGTATCATTGTGTTTCTGAAGTAAGAAATGTTAAAGTGTCAATTCTCAAAATCAATGAGATTTAAGGAATGTGTATGTGCATGCATGTGTTTTGTGTATGTGTAAGCACGCATGCAAAATAGTATAATGCAAACCTCTATAACTTTTCCAAGCAGCAGCTAATTTTCCCAGTGCCATAACTGAAGCTTGTCTTTTATCAACTTTACCATATACTAAATTCTACACACAGACATACACCCAATCATTTATCTACACTTATGGTAGATGTTCCAATCAATCTATATTTCTAAGCCAATGCAAGTAATATTTTAATTGTAAAACTTTCATAACAAGCCTCGACATCTAACAAATGAGTCTGCCTTCAGGGGTGTATGTGTGCGTGTGTGCGTGTGTGTGTGTGTGTGTGTGTGTGTGTGTGTGTGTGTAGTAGTAGCAGCAGTAGCAGCAGCAGCAGGCAGGTATGAGATGTATGGAGGGAGATAGCAGAGTGAGCTGTTGGAACCCTGCTTTGCCTCTTGGGAACAGCACAGTGCTAGCCACCCTTGCCCAGCTGCTCAACCCATTTCCTCACCTATAAAGTAAGAGTGGTGAGCAATGCTTGCAGTAACTTGACTGCATTCGATGTGCTGGATCAGATGGGCTCAGATTTATAATAGTAGCCTGTAGGCTCTGTTTTTTAACAATTAAACTTTATTATACAATCCAACTAGCTTACACAAGAGGGAAAAAAAGGTTAAAGGGAAAAAAGAGTGAATCTTCCGGTATCCATTCCACGGGACAGGTCCCTAGGTGTCTCTGGCCTGTGTGCTGGTCCAGCCTGTTTGCTGATCTATGTGTGCTAAGTCCGGTCTAAACCTGCGGCTGCTCTCTTCTCTCCGCCTGCCTGTGTCACCTGCAAAGGGCAGTCTCCTTCTCCCCTTGAGGGTCGATTAGAAAAACAATAGTCCAGGTGGTGTCCCCAGGTCCACTTCCTGAATTCCAGGCCCAGGATGGCTCCACCCAGTCTATCTCAAGGTATCCATAGTGTGTCTAAGGGTAAAGCCTGCCAAGACTGCTTTCACCTGTGACAAAGCTTTCAGTCTTTCCCACAGTAGCCATGCTCCTTAGAGAGGCAGTGACAGGCTTTATGCCATCTTTTGTTTTCAATTAACAAATAGATGGGGGGGGGGCGTGAGTGTCTCTAAAGACAGAGACCTGAGAAGGCCTGCATCTGGGACAAGGGTCCAATCCTTCAAGCTCTATGCTATAAACCTTCTTTTCTCCTAATGTGTCTAAACATCCCTGTTACCCACCCACCCCCTTCCAGAAGATCTAAGAAATAAACTATGTCCTAAGTCACCACCTGTGCCTCTGAAGTCACTGGGATCACCCTGTCACTCCGCATCTTCTGGACCAGTGCCAGTAGGTCCATTAACACTAAAGGGAAGAAGCCAAATGTAACCCCACCTAAATCTGCTTTTCAAGCCCAAGTTTTCCAGGTCCACAAGATTCAAGGGTGTGGTGGTCTGAATGAGAATGTGCCCCCTTGCCCTCATATATTTGAACACTTGGTTGTCCCCATACACCTTGCATGTAGTTAGTGGAAATGTTTGGGAAGGATTAGGGGTGTGGCCTTGTTGGAAGAGACGTGTTGCTGGGGTGGTCTTTGAGGTTTCAAAAGCCACATCATTCCCAATTAGCTGTCTCCGCCTCATGATTGCTGTCTTAGCATGTAAGCTCTCCGCTCCTGCTCAGCGCCATGCCTGCCTGCCTGCTGTCACGCTCCCTGCCGGGATGGTCATGGATTAACCCTCTGGAACCATGAATCCGCAGTTAAATGCTCCTTTTACAAGTCGCCTCGGTTGCTGGGTGTGGTGGCGCATGCCTTTAATCCCAGCACTCAGGAGGCAGAGGCAGGCAGGTCTCTGAGTTCAAGGGAAGAAAAACACAAGTTCTCTCAGTCCTGGTGTATCTTCAAAGCAATAGAAAAGTAACTAAGGCAAAGAGTGGCACCTGCGTAAATCGCCCCAGCCAGAACAACTTACACAGGGCAGCAGGTGTGCGAGGAGGGCACCTTGCTCAGGCGAAATGTTCCCGTGCTTCTGAGGAACTTCATTTGCCCCGTCGCCCAACAGCTGAAAACAGCACCAGTGGTTTAGTAGCTGCGGATTCTGTGGGCTGGGCGGTGTCCACAGCAGCTCACAGCTCCACAGCTAGAGCTACTCAGGACTCAAAAGCCCCCACTCTGGTGTGACTGGCTCCCACTGCTGACGAGATGGTGCTGGGCTTTGCCAGGAGCTCTGCCAACGTCCTTGGCTTTTCTACACATGGCTGCATTGACTTCCTCTCAAGTGGCGGCTGGGTTCCAAAATGAAGGAAGGTAGAGATGCTGGCTTTCCTTCAAGCATTGGCCCAAAAGAGCCCACAAACGGTTTCCTGTATATTCTGCTGGGCAAGTCAGCCCTAGGCTCGGCTCTTCCAGAGAGGAGCCGCTCGCTCCACTTCTTGATGAGAGGACTATATGCACCTGCAAGGTGTGCAGGGTTGTTGAAGATTGTCTCTAAAGGCAACCTAGCACCCTGAGTCCCACCAGACAATCACCTTCCCCCGCATTCTTACCAGGGATCAGATGCAGTATGCTCAATGAATGTCCTTTAAGAAAAAAGTGTCGCTGAGCAGGGGACATGCACAGAAAGAAGGCCATTTCTTCAGGGCTGAATACTGCCCCATCTTAGAACTGTCAGAAACCTCGAAACCATTTCTGAGTACCTACTCAGCTAAGCCTAGCATAAGAACAGCAGGGCTGGCATCAACAACCTGAGAAGGCTACAATTTATTTGCCATATTAATGTCCTTTTACAAACCACTGAGTTCTGGGCAGGGCAATGGTGGCACATGCTTTTAATCCCAGCACTTGGAGCTGGGCAGTGTTGGCAAATGCTTTTAATCCCAGCACTTGGGAGGCAGAAGCAGGAAGGTCTCTGTGAGTTTGAGGCCAGCTTGGTCTACAAAGTGAGTCCAGGACAGCCAAGGCTACACAGAGAAACCCTGTCTCAGGAAAAATAAATTTCCTAGCACTCAGGAGGCAGAAGCAGGCATATATCTCTGAGTTCAAGGCCAGCCTGGTCTATAGAACAAATTCCAGGACAGCCAGGTCTACACAGAAAAATTCTGTCTTTAAAAAACAAAACAAAACAAAAAAAAAACAAAAACAAAAACAAAAAAAAAACTGCACCCATGGCCCACACCTGTAATCCTAGCACTTTGGGAGGCAGAGTCAGGCCAATCCTTATGAGTTCAAAGCCACCTAATCTATAATCTGCAAAGCAAGTTCAGATCAGCCAAGGCTACACAAAAAAACACTGTCAGGAAAAACAAAACAAAACAAACCAACAAGCACTGAATTCTTCTGGAACACTTTCACAGTGGTGAATTGGCCTGTGCAGCCCAGTCAGTGCAAGGAGAGTCCATCTTGCAGGTGGTCACAGCCACAGGACTAAGTCTGGCTAAAGGACTAGAAAACACACACACACACACACACACACACACACACACACACACACACACACCAGTGGAGGCCTGGACTCTAAAACTCTCATGCAACCCACCCTGCTTTCCCTTCTGCGCACATCAACTGGGTGGAGGCAGAAAAATCTAGCATCAAACTGAGGCCTGAGATGGCGGGAGCCTAGGTCCCTGCATGTGGAATGCTAGTCTCTGGTGTGGCAGCTATCAGACCAGCTTTGACAACCTGCAAGAGAGCCACAAGATGGGGCCTGGTGACAATTTACAGCTCATTCATAGAAGGTTGGGGTGGGGAGGGTCATTGGACCCTCACCAGAAATTCTGGAGAGCTCCCTTCCTGTACACCCACCCTAGCTGCACCTTAGCCCCTTGGCCTCAGGCTTCGTGTGAGAAAAGTAATCTAAGAGGGGGACTTCCTCTACATAGCTATGGGGAAGTCATTATCCATTGGAGGTGGACTTCCTGGAGGGGCAGCTGCTTTAGGGGGTCACCCACACTCCTGTAGGTACCCTCTCAATCATGCTCTGTAAGTAAGCCCAATAACTCATTGGCTCTCCAAACTGGACTTTGACAGAATCTTACTTTGGTTTGTCATTGATGATCTGCAAGGGGGAGGGGAGGAGGGCATTTGTCTATGTTCCCCTAGGAAAGAATTCAAGCACTGACATGACACAAATCACATAAAAGTGCAGTGTGAGCAAAGAATGCCAAAGCCAGGCCCAGCACTGGGACAAACACAGATGTTTGTTCCAGCAGTTCAGCTTTTCTCTTAGCATGTACAGCTGGATATTGAGGGAGAAATAAATATCTGACACTGCCAGGCTCTGCCAGCAACATAACAATAGGTGAGTATATTCATGGCTGTAGCTACCTGCCAACATCTCCCAATAGACCTCAAAACCCAAATAAGAGTATTTGATAGCCATGTGGGCAAATCCTTCTGAATTATATTTAGCGTTCTATGTTTCCTGACTTTTCTGAGTAATGACATCTATTTCTTCTTACCAATCATGGGTTGTTAAAGAGGGAGAGATCTCAATTGAAGACAGACAAGGAACTGTAAAGTAGAGCTTTCAGGCTGGAGAGATGGCTCAGAGGTTGAGAGCACTGACTGCTCTTCCGGAGGTCCTGAGTTCAATTCCCAGCAACCACATGATGGCTCATAACTATCTACAATGAGATCTGGTGCCCTCCTCTGGCATGCAGGTGTACATGCAGGCAGACCACTGTATACCTAATAAATAAATACATCTTTAAAAAAAAAAAAAGATGCTATTTCAAACAAAAATCTCAGGTGGATTGATCCCAGCGTCCATCTCTTTGGAACTAAGATAAAGGAAACCTTAAATTCATTAATACTGATTTATGGGGGTTCCTTGAGTCTATGTCTGCAGGGCTAGTATTGTGGGAAAACACAAACTTTATGTTGAACTACAGAAAAACAAGTTACTCACGGAGGTGACAGACCTCTGAAGGAAGTGAACAAAACACCCAAATGTGGAAAGAGTGCACGTGGTCATGGATTGGGAAAATTAATATTGTGAGATGATCTATTTTACAAAAAAATAACATATAGACGCAATATAATCGCCATCAAAATACTTATGACATAAGAATTAAGAATCACAGAACTTTGAAAGATAAAAGACCCAGACTAGCTAAAGGAGTCCTAACCAACATAGCAATGGTAGGGCTGTGCTAATGCCTGACTTCAAATTGTCCTGCAGAGCCATAGTGACAAAAATAGACACATAAACCAACAAAAAAGATGGACTAGACATAAACCCAATGAGCTACAGCACCTACCTTTTCATAAAAGCATTAAAAGAAAATCCGGTGGTTAAGAGTCCTTGCTGGTTTTCCAGATGGCCCGAGTTCAGTGCTCAGCATCCTTGTTCGGTGACTCACAACTGCCTATAACTGCAGCACCAGGGGATCCAGTGCTGTCTTCTGGCCTCTGCAAGCATCTACACACATGTGGCACATACTCACATATACGCATTAAAATATCTTTTTAATTTTTAAAAGACAACCTTTCTGACAAATGAGACACGGAAAACTGGATTTCCATATGTAAAAAGATGAAACTAGATTCATGTCTTGCATCTTTCACCAAAACAAAGACAAAAACAAAACTATTCATTTTCAATAAATATTCTTTTTTTTTTTTTAAAGATTTATTTATTATGTTTATAGTATACACTTGCAGGCCAGCAGAGGGCACCAGATCTCATTCTAGATGGTTGTGAGCCACCATGTGGTTTGCTGGGAATTGAACTCAGGACCTCTGGAAGAGCAGACAGTGCTCTTAAACTCTGAGCCATCTCTCCAGCCCTGAATAAATAATCTTAATGTAAAGGAAACGCAGGTTAATTACTTGAGTATATAGGCATAGGCGAAGGACTCCAACAACATAGGAAATAGCAACATGTAGACAAATGGTACTGTACTAAATTAGTGTCTGCACAGTAAAGAAATAACTCAGAGAAGACAGTGGAGGAGACCCACTGCCAGCTGGCATCTGAAAGGAGGTTACTGTCTGCATAAGATCAAATCAAGCTAAAGCTGAAATGCAAATGCTACAGAACACACACTGGGAGTGGTAAGAAAAACCTTATGGGCAAGCTAGTAAGAGCTAGATTAGGAAAGAAAGGGGTTTGGACAAGCAAAGAAGAAACATGCTAGAAAGATATACTTCCTGTGCAAGGACACAGCCCTCAGTGAGCCAGACTGAAGCTGTATCTGAGTCTGAAGTGACTGGGATGTCCAGGTGCGGTGGAGTACTCCTATGATCCCACTACTTGGCAGGCTGAGGCAGGAGGATGGTAAATTCAAGGCCAATGAGGGGGCAGGATGCAAGAGCAAGGAGGATGTCAAGCTCCATCTTGGAGGTGGAGCAGTGAATGCTATGGGAACGTAGGCAAGGAAGACTGAAAACTTTGAAAAGCGCACACTAATCTATGATGTTCTTTTGTACCTGAAAATAGTCACAGACATGAAACCCTCTGTTCTAGCCAAAAGCACCCACATAAAAATCTTAGGGAGTGGTGGTGCATACTTGTAATCCTAGCGCTGGAGAGTTAGAGACAGGCAGACTCCTGGGGTTTGTGTGTCTAGCCTAACTGGTGAGTTCTATGCCAATGAGAGATCTTGTCTCTGAAGAGATGGACAGGTTTCCGGATGATGACACCCAACATTGTCCTCTGGCATCCACATGCACATGTATTGGTCTGATGTGTTTTGATGCTAATTAACATAAGGCCTTCACACCTGGGCAGGGCAAATGAGATAGGTGTGGCTAAGGTTCCCGGGCTGGGGGAGACAGAGAGAATCTTGGGAAGAGGAGAGATGGGAGAAGAGAAGAGGGAAGCCATGGCTTAGTTGGAGGAGAAGCACATGACCGGCACGGATGGAGGGAGAATCTGGCCCAAATGAAGAACAGCAGCAAGTATTTCCGATTATGGATGGGAGGTAGCTTGATAGAAAGTGTTATAAGCCGATGACATGGGATTGGGGCAGGTATCCCATACCTGCCCCACTATGGGAAGTAGTTTAGGGAATTAATATTTGCACTGCCCCAGGTTAACTAAGGCTATTTTAAAATATAACAGGTGTCTGCATCTTGACTGATTGCTAGCGGATTATACTGCTGTAATAATAATTATAGGCCTACTGATGAACATTATTAGACACACCAGTAAAATTAACAATAACACACATGCTTCTGCATGTATGCACACACACACACACACACACACACACACACACACACACACACACATTAAAATAAATCCAAGCATAGGGACAAGGATGACACAGACTGGGTGAGCTGATGAGAGCTGAAGGCAGGTGATTGGTATATAAAATATATCAGACTGTTCTCTCCACCCTATGGAAATTTTCATAATATAAATTTAAAACAAACAAACAAACAAAAGTCATCTTTGAGCTGGAGAGTTGATCCAGGGGTTAAGAGCACTTGTTGCAGACACCACAAGAAAACCCACAGAATCACTAACGTGGGCTCATAGGGGCCCAACAGGGACCGAACTGCCAACCAGGGAGCCTGCATGGGACTGACCTGGGCTCTCTGCACATAACCTACAGTTCTAGCTTGGCCTTCATGTGGGACTCCTAACAGCAGGCCAGGGGCTGTCTCTGACTTTGTCGCCTGCTTTTGGGACCCTTTTCTCCTACTGGACTCCCTCATCTAGCCTCAGTAGGAGAGACTGCACTTAGTCTTAATGAAACACGCTATGTACGCCAGGGCTGGTTGATACCCATGGGAGGCCTGCCCAGTTCTGAAGAGATATGAAGGAGGAATGGTTGAGGATGCAGAGGGGAGGTATGTGTGTTTGTGGGAGTGCGGCACTGGGAGGAGAGGAGCAAGGGGAAACTGAGGTCGAGATGTACATTAATTAATTAAGAAGAACACTCCTTGCTCATCCGGAGGACACAGGTTGGGTTCCCAGCACCCACACGGCAGCTCACAACTATGTGTAACTCCCACCCCAAGGAATCTGATGTCTTCTTTTGACCTCCACAGGCACCAAGTACACAGGCAAAATTCATACACATAAAAAATAATGTAAATAAATCCTTTTTTAAAAAGGCATACAAGACATTCTTTGGCATTACATAATACAGGAGGCTGTTCATGATATTGTTGCTATCATTGTTAATAGTACAGATTATAGACTGAGAAATGAATTACATCTTTGATAAGTAAGAAAAACCCTAGGAAACAGCACCAATTTTTTTTTTTCAGGGGAAGAGGTAGTTGGTTGGTTGGTTTTTTGAGACAGGGGTTTCTCTGTGTAACCTTGGCTGTCCTGGATTCACTTTGTAGACCAGGCTGGCCTCGAACTCATAGTTATATGCCTGCCTCTGCCTCCTTGAGTGCTGAGATTAAAGGTGTGCTCCCCCATGCCCAGCTAGGGCACCAAAATATTAAGCGCATGCACCATGCTACATTTCTCTATACTGTGTGAACTTTATATACTAATTTGTATTCTTTTTTTTTTTTTTGGTCTTGTTTTTTGGTTTTTTTTTTTTTGAGACAGGGTTTCTCTGTGTAGCCTTGACTGTCCTGGACTCACTTTGTAGACCAGGCTGGCCTCAAACTCACAGTGATCCACCTGCCTCTGCCTCCCGAGTGCTGGGATTAAAGGCGTGCGCCACCACGCCCAGCCCTTGTATTCCTTTTAAAATCAAATAAACGGTTTTTCACTTAGTAAAAAAATGTTTTAAAATCAAATTATATAATAATTGATACACCAGCATATTAGAGGACTATGAAACAACTAAAAATAAGGAGGAAAATTCCTGTCTTATAATGACAACATCAAAAGAGAATATAAATTCACAATAAACATTAATATATCCACATGAAACAGAAGGGAATGTACAAACGGGACAGGCAGGAATAACGTTAAACTACTGAGCAGTGATCACTCACTAGCCATCTCTCTCCCAGTTCTAGCCCAGGATTTAAAAAATGGAAACAGTTAATATCCCTCCTTGAACTCTCCTTTTAGTCTCCAGTGGGGAAAAGAACCGGATATTATGCTGCAGACAGGGGGTGAAGAAGCAAAAGTGTTGCAAATTAACTGTTGGAAATGGGAAAGGTGTGCCTTTCTGAGATGGGCGGTGCGTGTGGTGCTTGCAGCGGAGCTCTGGTTACTCTGCTCTGGTCCTTACTCACTGCTGTTCGCTCCTGCTGAGGAACAAGTCGGTCAGGAAGCTGCGCCGCAGCCATGGCCTTTAAAGATACCAGAAAGACGCCCGTGGAACCCGAGGCGGCCATTCACCGAATTCGAATTACGTTCACCAGCTGCAACGTAAAGTCACTGGAAAAGGTGTGTGCCGACTTGATCAGAGGCGCAAAGGAAAAGAATCTGAAAGTGAAAGGACCGGTGCGCATGCCTACCAAGACGATGAGAACCACTACCAGAAAAACTCCTTGTGGTGAAGGTTCCAAGACTTGGGATCGTTTCCAGATGAGAATCCACAAGCGACTCATTGACTCACATGGTCCTTCTGAGATTGTTAAACAGATTACTCCCATCAGTATTGAGCCAGGAGTGGAAGTTGAGGTCACCATTGTAGACGCCTAAGTCAACTATTTTAATAAATTGGCTTAACTGGTAAAAAAGAAAGAAAGAAAGAAAGAAAGAAAGAAAGAAAGAAAGAAAGAAAGAAAGAAAGAAAGAAAGAAAGAAAAAGAAAATGGGAAAGGTGTCTCTTCAGAGCTGGTGAGTGAGGATGTCTTGGTCCTGTCTACAGAGTCCGAGGAGCCTGGCACAACAACACTGTCGCAGTGTGCTCACAGTGTGCTCCCAGCATGCTCACAGTGTGCTCCCAGCGTGCTCACAGTGTGCTCCCGGTTAAGGATCCACTCACAGGCAGCACTGCATGAAGCTAATAACGGAAGTCTCTGGAGTTGTCCCTGCGGCAATGCAGCAGGAGGGGACACACTTAGTTCTGAGCACTCATGGGAGGACCAGAACCTCAAGTATTTTATACAAGGGGGAGGGCCTGTGACTCAGCAGCTTTAACCCCAGCACCCAATCCAAATAGTGTCTTAAAGTAGAAACAGTAAACTTAAAATTCCTTCTTTGACCACGTGCAGGAAAACTGGAAATTAGTGACAATTTAAAGAAGAAAAAAAAAGATAAAACCTTTTCACATAGAAAATTTTCCAGCTAGAATGTTCTTTGTTTGTTTGTTTGTTTGTTTTGCTTGTTTTGTTTTGTTTTTTGTTTTTCGAGACAGGGTTTCTCTGTGTAGCCTTGGCCATCCTGGACTCACTTTGTAGACCAGGCTGGCCTCGAACTCACAGCGATCCGCCTGCCTCTGCCTCCCGAGTGCTGGGATTAAAGGCGTGCGCCACCACGCCCAGCTTGAATGTTCTTTATTTTAGACATTACTACCTGTACTTCGAAACGGTTAAAATGGTTACTCTAGAATTACCAAAGAAGTAGTCATTGTAATTTAGTTTAATTTAATTTAAATTATTTAATTACCAAACAAATAGTAACTTTAATTTTACTTCTAAATTACCAGATAGTCATTTATCAAAAATAGTAATCATTTCAACCAAATATATTTATTGCCTTCATTCATTAAAAATTCCTTAAAATAACTCCTCCATATTAAAAAAAGCTTACAAATGGCATAAGAAAGATAAATTATGATTTATACAAGGAAGGCAAAAACACCTTGCTAGAAGACTGTAAGGAAGCAAGCCTCCCCAGTTCCCAATCACACACACACACACACACACACACACACACACACACACACACTTCTTTTTTGTTTTGTTTTTTAAGACAGGGTCTCTCTGTGTAGTCATGGCTGTCCTGGACTCACTTCGTAGACCAGGCTGGCCTTGAACTTACAACAATCAGCCTGCCTCTGCCTCCAGAACTCTGGGATTAAAGGCGTGCGCCACCACGCCCAGCTACACACACACTTCTTATCCTCTTGTTTCCTACTGATAGAAGGTGTGTTCTGCCTTTCTAATGCCTTGTCTTAGAGGAACCATAGGAAATGAAAAAATTGCCTTTATGAGCTCAAACAAAAAACAAAAATAAAAACAAAACAAACAACCATAAACAGGCTCTCATGACAAACATTTCAGAGCTAAGTTGTATTCTTTTAAATACTTTCATAATTATGAAAAAAGGATAAAACTTCAGCTTTGGGAACATACTGTTGTATATTTTATTTTATTTATTTATTTTTTAAAGATTTCTTTATTTATTATGTATACAATATCCTGCCTGCAAGCCAGAAGAGGACACCAGATCTCATTATAGATGGTTGTGAGCCACCATGTGGTTGCTGGGAATTGAACTCATGACCTTTGGAAGAGCAGTCAGTGCTCGTAACCTCTGAGCCATCTCTCCAGCCCCCTGTTGTATATTTTATAACAAAACAAATTCTAATGCTTTGAATATTTTATCTCAGAGACAGATCTTTTGCTTTAGAAGATAAAAAAATTAAACTTCATAGGCACAGTGACACGCTTCCGTAATCGCTATCCAGAGCAGATGGTGGGGGAATGACAAACCCCAGGGTACCCTGGGTAATATAGGGAAATATTTGAGAAAAAAAATCAAACAAGAAAACAAACAACCCTCCCAAATCTTACAGCATGAATATGAACGCACCTGCCACATAAAGAGATTCCTGGGGGGTTGGGGGGAGGGCAGAGAGAACGGAAAGGGGGGAGGCATCTCTTGAACAAGAGAGGGCCCTAGGAGTCTATGGGGGTGACCCTAGCTGAGACTCCTAGCAGTGGGTGATATGGAGCCTAAAGTCACCTTCATCCCTCCGGCTCCCTCCCACCTTCCTTCCTCCCACTCTTCCACAGAACTCCGTGAACTCTTTTGTTTGGCTATTTCTGCATCTGTTTCCACAAGCTGTTGGGTGAAGCATCTCAAAAGACTATGCTAGGCTCATGTCTGCAAGCACAGCAGAGTGTCCTTAATAGAGTCAGAAGTTGGCTCTCTCCCATTGGGTGGGTCTCAAGTTGGGCTGGTCGTTAGTTTGCCATTCCCGCAATCTCTGCTCCCTCTTTATCCCTACATTTCTTGTAGGCAAGACAAATTTTGGGTTGGAGGTTTTATGGGCGGTGGGTGTCCCCCTCCCTCCATTGGAAGCCCCACCATGGGCGCAGGGCTGGAGAGATAGCTCAGGGATTAAGGGCTCTTCCAGGATTTCTCTGTGTAGCCCTGGCTGTCCTGGAACTCACTTTGTAAACCAGGCTGGCCTTGAACTCACAGAGATCTGCCTGCCTCTGCCTCCCAGTGCTGGGATTACAGGCGTGCTGCACAGTGCCTGGCTCCCCCCCCCCCCCAAGACTGGGTTTCTCTGTGTAGCCCTGGCTTTCCTGGAACTCACTCTGTAGACCAGGCTGGCCTCAAACGCACAGAAATCTGCCTGCCTGAGTTCTGTGTTGTGCTTCTTGATATAAGATAGATATTTAAAAATACAACATATTCATACATTTTATTTGTTTAGATATAGAAACTGTAATGCAAATTTCATATTTATTTTATGTATGAGTGCTCTACCTGCATGTACACCTGCAGGCCAGAAGAGGGCATCAGATCTCATTACAGATGGTTGTGAGCCACCATGCGGTTGCTGGGAATTGAACTCAGAACCTCTGGAAGAGCAGACAGTGCTCTTAACCGCTGAGCCATCTGTCCAGCCCTGTAATGCAAATTTCTAAGAGATTAAGGAAGAGTTAGCTTGCACATGGTGGTTCACAGCTATAACCCCAATTACTCCAGGGCCAGATGCAGGCGGACTGGAAGTTCAGAGCCTGGTTGGGCTATATAGAGGCTAATGTAGACTTACCCAGTTTCAAAATATAATTTTAAAAATGGGTGGTGGTAAGGCTGTGGGTCATGGGAGATCACTTGCCCAGCTTGTTGACTGGGCTGGAGGTCAGTAGCCAGTATCATGAAAAAAGGAAAAGTTGATGATGATTATTTATTATTGTTGTTGTTGTAGTTGCTGTTTTGTTTTGGTTTGGTTTTGACAGTTTCAGTAGTAAAGCCTAGACATAGCAGTTGAAGGCCTACAACTGCTTAGAGATCCTCCTGCTTCTGTCTTTAGAGTGCTGGGATTAAAGGTGCTACCACCACCTCTAGAAATTTATACCATTTCAATCTAAAATACTATTTCTCAAAATTCATATTTAAGTTTTTTTTTCCCCCACAGAAAATTTAAAAGAACATACCTGGGGCTATTCACCTGGAGTCAATAAATAAAATTTCCTCCACATTTGTTTGGTGTAATTTTTTGGCTAAAACTGGTTTTAAAGAACATTTTGCTTACTGTGTGTGTGTGTGTGTGTGTGTGTGTGTGTGTGTGTGTGTGTGTGTTCACATGCCACAGTGTATGTATGATGTATGAAGGTTGGAGAACAACTTCCAGGAGTCAGTTTTCTCCTTCTATCGCGGGTCCCAGAGGTTGAACTCAGATTTTTCAGGTTTGTACAGTAAGTGCTTTTACTCCTCAGCAATTTTGCTATACATTGGTCCAAACTTTTTTTTCTTTTTGGTTTTTTTCGAGACAGAGTTTCTCTGTGTAGCCTTAGCTGTCCTGGACTCTCTGTGTTAGTCTTTGCTATCCCGGCTGGTCCAAACTTTTTTTTTTGTTTTTGTTTTTGTTTCTCGAGACAAGGTCTCTCTGTGTTAGTCTTTGCTGTCCTGGACTCACTTTGTGGACCAGGCTGGCCTCAAACTCACAACGATCCACCTGGCTCTGCCTCCCGAGTGCTGGGATTACAGGCGTGCGCCACCACCACCCGGTTGGTCCAAACTTTTAAAACATGCAGACACCATGAAACTCCATCTAGGTCCGTAGCTATATTCAGACCTAGAATCCTTTGCTTGCCACTGGCTTTAGGAAGACTTTTTCCTCACTAGGAATCTGTTTTCTGTTATAGAAAGGATGTCCTCCAGATGGACAGGGGACAGAAGGGGTGGGGCTATGCTTTAAGATTTTCAGCCTCAGTTTCACTGGACCTTGTTGTTGGACTTCATTTCTCTCTTTTTTTTAAATTTCTCTTCAGAAACATTTCAGATTGAGGACACTAAGAACCACTTGAGCTATCAGGATGACACTAACAATAAAGATTGTGTCTTTTCTTAAGATTAGGTGTGGGGAGCAGCTCCCCACAAGTGAGTCACACTTTTGGTAAATGGTTTGCTAGCTGCATCTATTTTCTGCTTTTATAATTCTCACAGGGCTTCTTGACCTGAGATCACCTGCCCACGCTGATACAATATTCATCACACTGAGGAGCTGGTTTCCTCGTTATGAAGAGCCGGGAGCCATTTCATCATCCCTCTGCTGGCCACTGAGAGAAATTCTGTGTTTATCAGCAAAATTATCATCTTAAAAATTCCTCCATCTGGCCAAGCAGGCAGTGGTGGCACACACCTTTAATCCCAGCACTCAGGAGGCAGAGGCAGATGGGTCTCTGTGAGTTCAAGGCTAGCATGGTCTACAGAGCTATTTCCATGACAGCCAAGACTACACAGAGAAAACTCTGTCTTGAAAAACAAAAAACAAAACAATTCCTCCATACATTCTCCCCGGCTTCCATTCCCTACACAAAGCCAACAAAAATTCTCCCATGTTTGGGGGCACAACATTGGGAAAGGAACTGGAAGGTAATTCTTGTAGTAGGTTGATTGCTAATGACAATGTCAAAAATATATTGAGAATGCTAGACATTTATTCCTATAGTTCAATACTCCTGTCTTCAAAATGTGAAGGGAAAGAAATCCCCACCACGCATGCCCGATCCAAACCCTTGGCTTCCACACTGACAGTTTTTCTCTTCCAAGCCAGTCCCACTAACCGCCTTCCTTCCCCACAGACCATTCGGGCATGAAGGGAGCTGATTCTCCTCTTTTTACCTGTGTTTAAAATAAACTAGTTGCTCTGTCAGCTTTAAACAAAACCCTTCGATTTCTACCCACTTCCTCCATAGCAACAGAGTCGTTTGGTGTGCTCACCTGTTCTGCCACTCTCTTTTTTTCCTTTTGCACACCATTTCTGCTCTCTTCAATGAAAGAAACTATATACCACAGTTCTTGCTGTGCTCCCTCCACTCATCTCCTGGTGTGGGTAATGCTTGTCATGAAGTAAGTAACAAAGTCCAAACTGAGGGCTCTTTTTTGTTTTGTTTTTATTTTAATACAAGGTCTCTCTGTGTAGCCTTGACTGTCCTGGACTCACTTTGTAGACCAGGCTGGCCTGGAACTCACAGCGATCCGCCTGTCTCTGCCTCCCAACTGCTGGGATTAAAGGCATGCGCCACCACCACCCAGCTCAAACTGAGGACGGACTCTTAACCAGAGTCTGTTATTGTTTTTAAAATTGCATGTATTATTGGTAGGCCCAGCTAGCAATCAATGAAGACACAGACACTTGTTATATTTTAAAATAGCCTTAGTTAACCTGAGGCAGGGCAGATATCAATCTTCTAAACTACTTTCCATAGTAAGGCCTCAGGCATGGGATCTCTGTCTCAACCCCACGCCATCTGCTTCTAATAACTTCTGTCAAGTTACCTCCCATCCATAATCCCATATACTTGCTCATGTTCTTCAACTGGGCCAGATTCTCCATCCACGCCAGCCATGTGCTTCTCCTCCAGCTAACCCATGGTGGCCTTCCTCTCTTCCCTTCAGGTCTCCTTTCTCCCTGTGGTGGTCTTTCTTCTTCTCAGAATTCCTCTCTCTCTCTCTCTCTCTCTCTCTCTCTCTCTCTCTCTCTCTCTGTCTCTCTCTCTCTCTCTCTGTCTCTCTGTCTCTGTCTCTCTCTCTCTCCCTCTCCTAGCCCCACCTATCTCCTCTGCCCTGCCCAGGTGGGATGGCTTTTCATTAAGCAAAAGATTGGTCACAGAGACAGTACGCAGAAATTAGCATCAAAATACATCACACCCCCCCCCAACAGTCCGTGGTGCATATTTGAAGACGACTTATCCATCTCCCTGACAACCGAGGATCAGTGACCTAGATGTCTGTTCCTCAGTGCTATTCCATCATTGTTTTGCCTAGGTTATGAGTTGTGTGGACTTTCCGCACAAAAGCCCAGGTTTTCCTGTTTCTTTTTTGTTTTGTTTTGTTTTGTTTTGTTTTTCGAGACAGGGTTTCTCTGTGTAGCCTTGGCCATCCTGGACTCACTTTGTAGACCAGGCTGGCCTCTCGAACTCACAGCGATCCGCCCGCCTCTGCCTCCCGAGTGCTGGGATTAAAGGCGGGCACCACCACGCCCGGCTGGTTTTCCTGTTTCTTGAAGAAACATCTTAGAGCTAAGCAGTCTGAGTTAACTCTTGAATTTCCAGGATACATTCTACTAATACATGTTCAGGATTTTTAAACCTATTTTTTGTTTCGTTTTGTCTTGTTTTTTGAGACAGGGTTTCTCTGTGTAGCCCTGGCTGTCCTGTACTCACTTTGTAGACCAGGTTGTCCTGGAACTCCTGAGTATTGGAATTAAAGGCATGAGGCACCACCCCCCACTTAAACCTATTTTTTAAAAAAAAATTAATTTAATTTTATGTACATTGGTGTAAGGGTGTCAGATCCCCAGGAACTGGAGTTACAGTTGTCAGCTGCCATGTGGGGGCTGGGAATTGAACCTTGGTCCTCTGGAAGGGCAGCCAGTGTTCTTAACTACTGAGTTGTCTCTCTAACCCCTTAAACCTATTTTTATAAGCTATATATTGCATTATAAATTTGGTCTGGATTCATGGTTTTTTCTTCTTCTTAGGAATTTGCTCGTAAGTGTGTTGGGTCTTTTCTAGCCCCTATAGCTGTTTCTGAACATTTCACCTTTTTATCATTTTGTTTTAATCCTGTGAGTTTTCATTCTCCAGGCACGTATCTTTTTGTGTGTGTCCTGTTGAATCTGGACTTCATTGTATACCTTGTAAGTTATTTCTCAGGACCCTTGTCTCACTTCTGTTCCTTCCTATACTCAACTCTTTATTTACAGCTTTTCTGCCGTGCCCTGCTCATCACTGCATTTCTGATTTTTCTGTGTTTTGTCTGGTTTTTGGCTTTTGAAGACAGGATTTCTCTGTGTAGCCTCGGCTGACCTGGACTCACTTTGTAGACCAGGCTGGCCTTGAACTCACAAAGATCTACTTGCCTCTGCCTTCCGAGTGCTAGAATTAAAGACAGGCGCCACCACACCAGCTTGCGGTGTTTTTCATGTTACTGCTTCCTTGATTCTGTTTGATTCATGTTGGAGTGAGTGGTGTGCTACAATTTCCTCTGCTCTGAAGTTGGGTCTTGAATATCAGCTATAGAATTTAGATTCCAAATTTATTTCCTTTTAAAAAATAATTTTGTACAGTGTTGGAAAGATGGCTCGGGGGTAAGTCTTACTGCCACGCCCTAGTTTGACTTCAAGGTAGAATAAAAAAACCAACTCCTGCAGATTATCTTCACAGACTTCCACACTTGAACAGTGGCACACACACACACACACACACACACACACACACACTTAATAATTTTGCGTGGCTAGTGGTTGCTTTTTCTGCTCTTTCTCAAAATGTTGGATTTTCCTGCCCCAGGTGTTTCTACAACAATGATGGAGTATTGCTGAACAGCACCCTCTTCTGTTGGTGCACTGAAATACATTTTTTTCTTTCTTTTTTTTTTTTTAATATTTTATTTAATTTTAAATAATGTGTATTAGTGTGAGGGTGTCAGATCTTGGAAGTACAGACAGTTGTGAGCTGCCATGTGTGTGGGTGCTGGGAACTGAACCCAGGTCCTTTGGAAGAACAAGCAGTGCTCTTAACCACTGAGCCATCTCTCCAGCCCTTTTCTTTCTTTCTTTTTTTTTTTTTTAAGATTTATTATTTATTATTATGTATACAGTGCTCTGTCTGCATGTACATCAGGCCAGATCACATTATAGATGGTTGTGAGCCACCATATGGTTGCTAGGACTTGAACTCAGGACCTCCGGAAGAGCAGTCAGTGTGCTTAACCTCTGAGCCATCTCTCCAGCCCTCTTTTCTTTTGTTAATATTACTGTCTATTTACTTCAGACACCACCAAGTCCAGGTACCAGGTTTTTCTTTTTAAGGTGCTATACAAGCACCTACAAACAGAACCACAACCCCAGCCTCCTGAAGTGCATTTCTTTCTTCCTTCCTTTTTTTTTTTTAAATTTGGCTTTAAAAGATTTGACAAGATTCACTTAGCACAGTACATCTAAAAGGAACTCATAATACAATGAAAGACTTAAATCAACACCTCAGAATTTCATACAAACACCAAAACTAAAAATCCTAAGGTAATGGTATTGCATCTTAAAATTTCTCCATTAGCTTAAAAAAAAAAAAAAAAAAAGCTTTAAACTCACGTGCCTTACAAGTTATCAAATGAAATTAGAAATAACAAACATGCCAAATGTTTCACTTTTAATTGTAGACACAGCTCCTACCTTGAGTTTTACCAAAAAAAAAAAAAAAAAAAAAAAAAAAAAGCATGTCTTTTCAACATGCATCAACAGTGTTCAGTGTAATGTGGTATAAGAGCAACATTTAACATAATTCAACTGCTTTAACCTAAATACCCTTACTGCTTACGTACATCCTCTAGCAACTAGAGAAAAGCTAGGACTTGTTTAAGTTTCATCTCGCTATCTACCATCCTAGGTGACTGCTATGTTCAACATTGAACCTTGCTTAGTTCTTTGAGCAATGCCAATATCCACTTAAAGAGAGCATGCATAAATCACAAGGCTGTGTTGCAAAAATTGTTACACTGAATGGTTTTGTTTTGTTTTTCTTTTTTTATAAAAAAAAAAATTTGACCAAGAGTCAGTGACCAAATCATCAGTTACGTTCCCCATCCACTACTCATATCAGACAATGCCTCCATTCACGCCCACAGATGCCGGCTTCCGCTACTGTAGCGGCTGCTGCTTGCTGCTCCTTGGCTACCTATGCAATGTTTGATAGAAAATCAATGGAGTGGCCGGGCATGGTGGTGCACGCCTTTAATCCCAGCACTTGGGAGGCAGAGGCAGGAGGATCGCTGTGAGTTCGAGGCCAGCCTGGTCTACAAAGTGAGTCTAGGATAGCCATGGCTAATACAGAGAGACCCTGTCTCAAAAAAAAAAAACAAAAAAAAAAAAAAAAAAGAAAGAAAGAAAGAAAAACAAACAAAAAAAACACACACAAAACAAAAACAAAAACAAAAGAAAATCAATGGAGTTTCCCTGTAACACTTGGTCCTGTCCACTCATGCTGCTCTGGCCACCATAACTGAACTGCTTTGACAAGCCCATGCCTCCCATCATTTGGCTGCTGTAAGCACCACCGCTTGCTCCTGCTGTAGAATTCAAGAAGAGTTCTACATATCTGCGCTGCATATTTTGCTTCGTCTACAGCCGCAATGGCGTCTTCATGGGTTGCCAAGGCGACATCTGCTTCACCGGTTACTCTGCCACCGGGTCCGATCTCAATGCACACTCTCACGAGGTTGAGTGTTGTTCTCAGTGGCTCTGTATAGTAATCCCGGCATGGGGACCCGGTGCACTCTGGGAAGTAGAGCCACCATCCCCATATCTGTGGTCAGACATTCCTGAAAAACAGTAATTGAGGTCTCCTCCAAATCTATCCGGACCAAATCCACGTCCATCATTACGGCCGTTATAATCATCATAGCCTCCATAGCATCATCCTCTCAAAGCCAGCTCCTCTGCCAGCCCCAGGGCTGTCATAGGGACCTGGCCGCTGCACGGCCATAAGCTTTTGTGGTGCGTCATAACGTGTTCTAACTGCAGCCTGACTGCTCTTAAATATTTCGATATACCTAAACCCTATTCTTTCCTTAGCTTTTTTTAGAGCCTTTTTAATCTATTTCCTGTGAAGCACACTGCACGAAGGCCTCCCCTGTACTCCTCCTCCGGAAGTCCACAGGCAGTGTCGTCCCATTTGGGCAGTGTCGTCCCATTTGACACTATTTCCAACCCTGAGAAGAACTGGAGATTTTCTTCCTGGCTACATCCAAAAGGGAATCCTCTAAGCCGTACAAAGCCTTCATTGGCTGGGTCAGGACTATTTGGGCCAGTATGCTTCAGCACCCAATCTGTTTCAACGTTGTTTGACTTGAATACTTCAACACATCTGTGTCCCATAGTTTTCTCTATCTTTTTTCAAGGCCAATTTGTCTGATTCAAGTTCAACAAAAGCCTCACCACTCGGTCTGCCTTCTCTGGTGTAGACGAAATGAATACCTCGAGTCCCCATTTTGAATTTTGCAGTCAGAAAAGAAACGCCTGCACTTCATCCTCGGAGCAGGACCAGGGCCTTCACCAGGAAGCGCCCCCTGCCTTCTGCGCCCAGCATCATCATCTCTTCACAGGTCTTGGCGTCAAAATAGACTCTACACAAGCCTCAGTGTGGCTGAGGAGAAAATCTGAAGTGCATTTCCTTTTTTTTGTTTTTTTGAGACAGGGTTTCTCTGTGTAGCCTTGGCTGTTCTGGACTCACATTGTAGACCAGGCTGGCTTCGAACTCACAGGGATCCACCTGCCTCTGCGTCCCGAGTGCTGGGATTAAAGGCGTGCACCACCACACCCCGCTCCGAAGTGCATTTCTTAATGAACAGCATCTCTTTTGGCTGTGTTCTGGGAAGTTTGGTGTCTTAGACGTCACGGAATCTTTGTGTGTGGGTCTTTCTCGTGCAAATACTGCCTGCCTCTCCGTTTCCACAAGGCCACTGAGGCAGTGCTGATAACATATACTTATTCCCCACAAAAATGAAATAGGAGTTTGCAGTATTGTGTCCTGGCTATGTTTGAGTTAAATATGACTTCATCGTGCTTTTGTTGACTTCTGTGCTTTTTGACATAATTTCCAGCAGGCCACACTGTCTCCCAACAGCAAAGCTCAAGGCCTTACACATTGGGCCTCCCCTGTCTCTCAGGCTGCTGAGGTGCCCTCCGCCTTGCCTGTCATGCACACACCCAGACCCCGCTGCCCACCCTATTGCATCTGCCTGGATTCTCTTTCTAGCAAAATCTCAACTTGAAAATCAGTCCTCCCTTGGCCTCTCCTTAGCTAAGTTACTGCTGTTCTCTTCAGTGAATGGATTATAAGGTCTAATAGCTATAATCACTCATGTTCTCCAAACAACTGGGGATGTTGGGGCAAAACTCTACCTATGCTTAGAAGCTAATGAGATTTGAGAAGAGAATCAGACATAACTGGATGACAAGACATTTCTAGGCTCAAGTCTCCATGGCTTTTAAAACCCAATTTCGCTGGGTTTGGTGGTGCATATCCGTAAT
This sequence comes from Acomys russatus, assembly GCF_903995435.1. NCBI lineage: Eukaryota > Metazoa > Chordata > Mammalia > Rodentia > Muridae > Acomys > Acomys russatus. The sequence continues at coordinate 106,829,122 of NC_067138.1, read as the reverse complement.
CCCAGCACTCAGGGAGGCAGAGGCAGGTGGATCTCTGAGTTTGAGGCTAGCCTGGTCTAGTCCAGGACAGCAAAGGCTACACAGAAAAACCCTGCCTCGAAAACCCAAACACATAAGCAAACAGAAAATTAAACAAATAAAAGCCAATTTTTGTTTTTGGAAACTGTTTGCCCACTATGGACCAGGTGCACGTGTGCTCTATGTTTTCCCGTTAAGCGCCCATAGCATTGCCCACCTCCCTATAGGATTTGTGGCTCTTCCAGTGGCGGTTTGTTTGCTCACTTTAATGACTGCAGTAAGGCAGTACCCAAGTATGAAGAAGCCAGAGAGCAATGATGCAAAGTCCTCTCCAAATGAGGGAGCACTGGTGTCTCAACCATGACAGCTGACCACACCAAGGCCTTACACATTGGGCCATCCTGCCCATGTGGCCTTCCCTGTCCTTCCTGGGGACATGAGTAAGTTGAGAACCTGCTTACATGTGGCTTCAGCTACTGAAGGCCCCGCAGTTGCAGAGCCCATACAGGGGTGGGAAAGCCCAGGGCTTGTGCCTCCATTTTCTCAGGTTTCTTCTGAAAGGGCAGTTGTGTACGTCTTTCCTGGCCCCAGCTCCCTACAGACATCTTTGCAAAGGGCTCCAGCTTTAACAGGGGAAGGACAGAGCCAGCCGGGAACATGAGGGTCCATGGACGAAGCAAAGATGAAGAAAGCAGGATAACAACAGGACCAAGAGCATTGCATGCCGCTTTGCTCCCATTGCACTGTCTGTCTCATCGTGCAAATTACAGGCAACTGTGGATGACGCTGGACCTATCGACTGGCATAAGAACATTCAGGACAACTTTATAGTATATAAACAATGACACAGAACCAAAGGAATTGATCGCATATTAAGCAGAAAAAATGTTTATTTCTATCAAATTGAATGAAATCAATCTTCAAGCAGGATAACAAAAATCAATTAATACAATGAATAGTCAAGATAGCACATACAGAACAGAACTCTGATACTCAGGCACATATGCCAAGATCAAGAGGAACTCCAACTGTCACACCAAAGGGAAAGACGGCCACCCTGTCGGCTCCTGGGACATTGGTTTAGGAGGCAGGCTTGAACTTGGAGGATCACAGTGAAATACCATCATGGCTCAATACAGTCCCCCAGAGATCTGTTCAGCTCAAAAACAAGAGGCATAATTCAGTAGTACAAATTCTGGCTTAAGGGGGGAAAGCATTGAGCCCTAGCATCTCTTGCAGCTTATACACAGAACAGGTTTTCCATTTTCTTCCCTTTCCCCAAAACCCACAGAGAAGGTGCCGTGATGCTCCTTTCAAAGGTTTTATAAACAAGAACCTGTTACTGAAAGACACTGTGCTCCCTACAACTGTCTGTCACTAGAGGGAGTCCATATGAATGCCACATGTGAACCTTTGTCACCTGAGCTTTGGCCTGTCTCCCTCATACTCCATCACAAGCAGAATGGTCAAGCCAAGGAGTGCCGTGAGGCACAGGTGATGGCATTTATTCTGGCAAGACGTGTACAGTTTACCACACCAAAATTAAGGGGTTCGTTTTAATGTTTAACAGATGCCGTTTTCCTTCCTCTGGCTTCATGGCACCTGGAATTGAGACAGTTAAATTACCCTGGGTCCAAACCTAGCTTGCCTTGAAGCCTTGTATTTAGCAATTTCCTTTGCTTAAGCAAAGAATAGAAGAAATAGTCTCACACTGACACCCCAGTAATGCCTGCCACTCTTCCTGAGCTACACAGACCTAGGCAGGCTCATGGCCCTGGCTTCCTTAGGCCAAAAGACAATACAGCTAAGTCCAGTAAAAGGCTGAGGGTTTCTGAAACATGAAAACCAGGGACTGAATCATAGCTGCAATTGAGAGCCTTGGCAAGACTCCATACCCTGGACTCCTTGTTCACAGGAAGGACTTCATGGGATGCCAGGAAGATTCACCAAGATGCTCATAAAGGTCCGGATAGCACTTCACTCAGAAGGCCCCCTTCATAGCAACTTTCCCCCCGTCATAATACTGGAAGAATGAACATGCAGTGTTTTTCATGTTTTAAACAAGAGGATTATGGGAAGCTAATTGTCAGAAGAGCTGGGTGGAGTCTGGAAATGTAAAGTGGACCAGAATCTCAGAAACCCACCCAGACTCTTGGCTTTCATCTGAAAGAAGGGCATGTGTGGCCTCAGAAGGAAGAGGAGCTCCTTTTTTTTTTTTTTTTTTTTTTTAAGATTTATTTATTTACTATGTATACAGTGTTCTGCCTGCATGTACACATGTAGGCCAGAAGAGGACACCCAATCTGATTCTAGATGGTTGTGAGACACCACGTGGTTGCTAGGAATTAAACTCAGGACCTTTGCAAGAGCAGCCAGTGCTCTTAACCTCTGAGCCATCTCTCTAGCTCCCAAGACGCTCCTTTCATTCTATTTTTTGCCAAGATACTTTCAGTGTTGATGTTCATTTCTACAAAATCACTTAGAAAAGAATAGCCAAGTCTGCTGCAGAAAACATTTTTTTTTTTTTTTTTTTTTTTTTTTTTTTTTTTTTTAGGCCAATGGACATGAAATCAGTCTTGGAAAAGATTGTTTTGCCCTGTGCTGTTCTTGGCAGCAGACTCCTGACCCTAGGGTCCCAGTGCTAGCTACGGTAGTCTATTGACCTTGACATGCATAGAGTGTGTAGGCAAGGACCTGCCCTCACCCTATTGCTCTTCCCAATCCCTACCAGACGTGAGAGAAGTTAGAAGTTATTGTCCTCCTCTTTTGAACTACCCTGAATCCCTTTAACTCTATGTCCCCAGGGGTCATCTCAGGGTGACCCCACTCTAAACTGTATAATGTCTCTCATACCTGACCTGCTTCTCTAGGAACCTGGGCTTTTATCACCCAAGCCCTACCAAGAGACATCCAAAGGCAAGCTTCCAAACTGCTCAGCAGTGTCACACGGCAATGCCCAGATGGTCACAGACCTGAGCCACGCATCTGTACTTCAGAAGCCTATTTCTCTTTACCAAGAGCATTGTGTGTGTGTGTGTGTGTGTGTGTGTGTGTGTGTGTGTGTGTGTGTGTGTGTGTGTGTGTGTGTGTGTGTGTGTGTGCGCGCGCGCACGCACTGGTCTGCTAAACACGCACATGGAAGGACAAGTGAGAGAAACCACAAGTGTCCAGGCAGCACAGGAAGAAGACGGACTCGCTGGCACACAGGATTCACGGCAGTGAATGGACTGGGGGAGTCACACGACACCTTCAGAATTTAATAACGTCTCATTCCCACTAAAGTGCTAAGTCCACCCCACCCCCAACCAGACTCTGAGGTGTCACACTAAATCACCGACAGTAATAAAGGACGCTCCCTGGGGACAGGCAGATGCAGGACACCTTTTTAAGGCAGAGGGAAGACATTTCAGTGTTCTTCCCAGGGAAGGGTGGCCAACAAGTCTGGAAAGGAGGAAAATCTCTAACAAATGCTTCACTGACATGATGACTGACAAAATATTAGTTATCTTCATTTCTGGACTTTATAGCCACCTACAGACTGCATCTTTGGAACAGGAAGAAAACAAAAAGATTCCGCGTTCCCAAAATGGTAAAGGCGTCTTACTCAGTGCAGGCGCTATGTACATCTAGCGCAAGATGCTCCAAGCCCACAGACTTGTTCCCTTTGACTTCTCACCATCTGCTTGGATCACTCACAGAAACACTGGCAGCATTAGTATTTAGCAGCATGTTCAATACTCATTTTGCCTTGAACCCAACCATCTCATTAGTCCACTGAAAACTATAAATTACTACTTCTGTATAGAAGATACAATCACCCCACAGTTCCATAAATGAGCATTTCCTTCCCCCCCCCCAAGAATTCCTGAAGACTTTGGGGGCATCTTTCTTAAAACAATAAAAGGTGCAGAGTGGGCTCCAGACAGTCAGAGTAGCTGTTTAACAAAGTAAGCCTCCCGCTGGGCTCAGTGCCCAGGGAACTCAGGGACTGAACCCAATCGTCTAGTTCTGGTTTGTAAAACAGAGGACGTTAGAGAGGTAAATGCAGAAACTATCATGTCACTAAATAGCCTGTGGGGGGGAGGGGTAAGCAGATGAGAGACGATACAGCCAATAGAATCTAAGATGTCTGAGATCCGAGGGAGAAACAGTCACTGGGGAGAAGAAGCAGCCACTGAGTGCAATTAGTGTCAATTCAATTGTCATCAGAGGGTGTGGCAGTGGACAAGCCAGGACCACGGGCCTTCAAGTTCTCAGGCTTACAGTGCTGTGGTTTAACAGCCTGTGGAAGGTGAGATGCACCAGAGAGGCCACTATTGCATGCAAAGAGGCCCTGGTAGCACGTGGCTGTCAACCCAGCTAGAGTGTAGGCTCCACACTGGTAGAAATCCAGTGTGTACTACTTGCTTTCCCGTGAAGGGTGCTTGCACCTGCAGGGCTACCCCTTCTCATCAAAAGGCAGGAGGGTTCCTTCTTCGTGAATCTTTTCTACCCACTAGATTTTCCCCATTTCTTCATCACTTAACCTAGAAAAGATGCTGCACGCTATCTCAGCTAGCTTCTAATTTGGCCAGGGCACCAAGACTGCACACGACTGAGCAAACAAATGGTCTTCTTGGCTCGTCCAATGCAGGCTCAGTACGCTTCTTTGGATTGAATAGGTGTGATCTTGTTTGAGAAAAGTGTGTAAACGTAAGGCCAGATTCTGTTAGTCTCCGTCCCAGAAAACTGATGGAGCACGCCACGGCTCCTGAAATGCAATCCAAATAAACACCATTAGGTCGCTTAGCATCACATCAAGACAGGCCTTTTAAGATCCAGGGTTAAAGTGGGCACCATCCCCTGCTCTGTTTATAGTTTTCCAGTCAGGTCTGGTCTGTCTGAGTCACCTATTTACACAAAAATAATGTCAAAATATCTGAGCCAATTAAATAGGAAAACGGGGGCTGGGGGTGTTAAGGGCCGGAGCGAGAGGTGGAACAACTGCGTAGCATGCATGAACCCCCACCTGACACCACCCCACCACCTCAAAAGGAAAGAAGTCTAGACAATTTTACAAATGGATTAACCAGGTTTAAGTCCTTGCTCTAATAGTTCCAAAGTAAATATGTATCTCATATATACCATTCCACTACCACTTCATTCACCTCTGGGAGGTTTGCGCCTTTAGACTTAGCTGGAAGAAACATTACCTGGGCCAGCCCGGTGCCCTCCCCACCAGGCCCTACGATCATCTAATAGGTCCTTGTTAGGAATACACCGAGACAACACACTCACTTGTAAAGTTCGATGACTGGTTTTGCGGCATCCTTATACCGCCTTAGCCTGGCAGCAACTGCTTCAGGTTTATCATCTTCCTGTTGGACCAGTGGCTCGCCAGTGATGTCATCAATCCCCTGAAATACCAGAGAAGCCAGTTAACACGCCCAACCACTGGGCATGGCCAAGGTCTTCCTTGTTCAAACCACACAGCCAACAGCCCTGGGCTTCCTTGAGCTGAACTCATGTCCTGAGGAAGGCATTAAATCTTAACTGTTCACACATTTAAACACACCCCACTACTACTACTAAGTGATAGATTTATTTATTTAATGTGCATTGGTGTTTTGCCGGTACATGTGTCTGTATGGGGGTGTCAGATCCTCTGGAACTGGGGTTACAAACAGTTGTGAGCTGCCATGTGGGTGCTGGGAATTGAGCTTTATAAATTAACCTTAGTCCTCCACACCTGTGCCATGGCACCCACACATGTACACATCCAAATGTACATGATACAAATAACTGTAATAAAAGAACAAAATTTTTTTGTTTGTTTGTTTGGTTGGTTTTTGGTTTTTCGAGACAGAGTTTCTCTGTGTAGCCTTGGCCATCCTGGACTCACTTTGTAGACCAGGCTGGCCTCGAACTCACAGCGATCCGCCTGCCTCTGCCTCCCGAGTGCTGGGATTAAAGGTGTGCGCCACCACGCCCGGCTCCAAAAAAAAATTTTTTTTTTTTTTAAATGGCTCAATACCATCTCTGCCAACCTTCAAACTGCTATGGAGTAGTCAAGAGACATGACAAACGCCCAGGACCATCAGAGACAAACATTCTACAAAATGAAAAATTTAAATACATAAAAATTTTAGTGGAAATGGTTGCACATACTTATAATGCCAGCAGAGGCAGGTGGGTCTATAAGTTCAAGGCCAACCTGATCTACATAGCCAGGGCTACATAAACAAATTTCCTTTTCCACACTTTCAATCCTCCAGAAAGCATAGTTGCCTGCACACAGCACAGCAGCAGCATCAGAATTCTGCTCCCGGGCCCACAGCTGCTTTTAAGCTGCAGAAGTGTATCTGGCAAAGGCAGACTGGGGAGGAATAGGCTTGGGCAACTCAGACGGACCATTAAAACTGACCAAGACCACTGACATCCTGCTGCAGCTGGGGGACCTTGGGATTCACACTGATGGTGCGTTATCACAGGCGAGGAGAGGCCATGCCTGATCTGTCGGCCACAATGCTTAGAACTCATCTTTGGAGCATCAGCGAACACTGCACTGCTCCAGGAATGGCAGAATGACACTGGGCCACCAGCCTTGCTCTCTCCTGGGAAGACAACAGTGGTTGGTGCAGCTGACTCTACACTTCCATGGCTACCGCTGGAAACAGCATTGCAATCAAGTGCTCTTTCGAGGAGAGTTGGCCTTTGCAAAGTAACATGCCAGTAGATAAAGCGTTTTGGGTATTATAAGAATTGGTCAGCTTCTGAGATACAGGCTTCTGTTCTCCTGTCTGTATTTCAAACTTCTATCTACGGTATCTTAGGTTACATGTCAGTGGCACACTCCTGTTTACCCAGCCACTCAGAAGGCTAGGACCAGGCTGGTTAACAAAATGAGACTATGAAATGAACAAATCAACTAGTTAGGAGAAAAAAAAAAAAAAAAAAAACGAAAAAGGAGACTTGCCACAAATGAATTGACATCATTAAGAACACTATTGGCACCACGGCAACCAATAGTGGTGACACCACCTTTAAAAAGTAACTTCCTGGGCTGGAGAAATGGCTCAGTGGTTAAGAGTGCCGCCTACTCTTCCAAAGGTCCTGAGTTCAATTCCCAGCAACCGCATGGTGGCTCACAACCAACTATAATGTGATCTGATACCCTCTTCTGCAGATTAAGCACTCATATACAATAAATAAGCAAATTTTAAAAAAAGTAACTTCCTGCAATGTAATTACAGCTTCCATCTACATTCAAGGCTCTTTCCTTAAAAAGATTTACCCAGAAAGATACCACACCACCTATTCCAGTCCAGCAGAAACAGACTGAGCTTGTGCATTAGTTCAAACAGCCATTATCAGGGAGTCAGAACTTAACTAATCTGGACCAGGCATGGGGTGCACACCCATAATCTCTCAGGCATTTGGGAGTTCGAGGATATAGAACGGTGAGCTAGACTCAGTCTGCGCTACCTAAAAGGAATGAGTGGGGTGGAGCTGTGCCTCAATGGTAGTATTTTTGATGACTATACACAAGGCCCATAGATTTTGATCCCCAGCACTGTAGGGCAGAGAAACTACTATATTTATTCTTTTTTTTTTTTTTTTTTTAAAGCATTTTATTTAACTTTAATTTGTGTGCGTTGGTGTGAGAATGTGAGATCTTGGAGTTACAGACAGTTGTGAGGTGCTATGTGGGTGCTGGGAATTGAACCCAGGTCTTTTAGAAGAGCAGGCAATGTTCTTAACCACTGAGCCATCTCTCCAGCCCCTATTCTTTTTTTTTTTTTAAACCAATTCTGTAATGTAAGATCATGCAGATATCGTCCAGTGTATTTTAAGTCTTATAGATGACCATTTCTTTTTATTTGCTTTTTGGCCACTATAAACACTGCCAAAAATCACATCTTTTTCACTTGCTCAAGCCATCCTCAACAAGTCAACTAAACAAAATTTATAACTTTTAGTCCTTTTTGAATGTACATTGCCATGTCACTTTAAAAAAGAGCTCATCAAGGCCTTGTCTCAATCGTCAGCCAATGATCATCATCAACAGTTTAATGAAACAACGAGGAGAGCTCCACTTTCCCAGGTCACCAGGCTGTTCAATCCTAGTTCTCTCTCCTTGACTACTGCCAGATTTAAACTTTTTCTATGCCACCCTCCACAGCCCCACAGTACACATATGCCCTCTAGGTAGCACTCTGTGCATCTTACCAGCACTTGAGGTGGGTTGAAGTCCAGGTTATAGACCCTTCCACTGGACGGGTGAATCCATCGCCGGCTCAGACGATCTTTAAGTGTCTCAAAAGGAATATTCAAACTGACCACTAGGTCCACATCACAGATTCTGTCCAGGGCTTCTGCCTGCACTAAGGTCCTCGGGAACCCTAGACAAACAAACAAACAAAATCAAGTGTGGGCTGGAGAGATGGCTCAGAGGTTAAGAGCACTCGCTGCTCTTCCAAAGGTCCTCAGTTTAATTCCCAGCAACCACATGGTGGCTCACAACCATCTGTAAGGAGATCTGGTACCCTCCTCTGGAGTGTAGGCTGCAGGTGCACAGGCAGGCAGATTATTGTATACATAATAAATAAATCTTTAAAATAAATCAATTGCAAGTCCAGGAATAATAAAATCTACATAGTCCAAAAGGAGTTGACTATGACTCTGTAACTGCCTCTGTATATATGCTGTTTTATAGGCCAGATCTATGCTTAGTTTAAGGAGTCACATGATCAAAACATACTGCACTGAACTGAAAAGCCACTAACCCAGCTTGAGCTAAAATTTGTCTGAACTACTTTCTTGTGCTGTTGGGCAGGCCACGCTTTCTCCATTTCCTCTTCTGCTAAAGAAAGGAGCACAGAGTCTCTTCAGTGTTAGGTTACCTTAGGCCTTGAAATCTAGAATCAACAGGCACCTTTACCTATGCATGTACCATGTAACCTAAGAATTCCAAACAGTACACTTAAAATATGCCAGGAGGAAAGTAGCAAATGCCCAAGATTCCAGTATTTGAGAGGCTATGTCAGGAGAGCTGTGACTTTCAGGTCACCTTAGGGAATAAGTGAGACCCTGTCTCAAACAGAGAAAGAAAGGTTTACCTAAAATATGTAAGCCTGACGGAATGTGGTGGCATACATCATTAATCCCAGAACTGAGGAAGACGGACCTGTGTTTGAGGCTAGCTTAGTCTACATAGCAAGTTCTAGGCAGGTCAGGGTTACACCTTGAGCCTGATTTCAAAATTAACTAAGCCCTTTGGAAACTATTTGGTTGTTGTAAAAATCACATGTCTGTCCAGTTTTCTAAATGTAGAAAGATAACAAAGTACAAATCTGGGCTTGTAGGAACTGCCATTTTTTTCTTCATAATAAGGCAGTAGGAGGAGACTCAGTTACAGAAGCTGACGTGGACAGGGGAGGCTGGCTTGCCTGTTAGTTCACATCTCATCATTACAGAAACAATGGTGGTGCGGTGCCCTAGAGCCCTGGACATAGCTGAGCCTCCACAGATATTGGGGGTGCTGGCATAGGTCCTCGAGAATAGGCAGACACTTTGAACGTGAGGCTTTGAAAAGTGGACAGTGCCACTTAACTATTTTCAAAATTTTTAAAATACGATTCTTAGCCACAGCTTTAGGGTTCAGGCCTAGACAGAGCGTAGACCAAGGTCTTAAGATTCCAAGGGTGATAGGTGGCAAATTCTTCAGACTGATCTATATCCCTGTCTCAAGCTAGTCTGAGCACAATACCAAGTCACTCTGGTATAATCCTAACACCATAGGCTGCCAAAAACACTGCCAGGGAAAGTGTGTGAGCCTGGCCCTTTAATCACTGGGAGCACATGTTGTTGTTTGTTTGTTTATTTGTTTGTTTTTAATGACGATGCTGACAGAGGAGCACTGTATAAAGACCTATCAATCAAGAACGTATATATGAATGAGATACTCATTCATATATTCATATAGATGGGAAGGGTGAGGGTAAAAGAAATGTAGGCATTTTGCTTTTCTGATATATACAGTAGCATTTGGTATCTACTGATCCAAGTTCCCTTCAGAGATCTACCCTTGGAACTGAATGAGACTGCAGTTCCTAGAACAATGAATGAATTATTTATCAGCTCATGGAAAGAAAAAAATCCTCATATAAATTCCAGGTTAAAATATGACCCATGAAAATATGTGACAGGAAAAAAAAAAAAAAACACATACTTAAGTAAGAGTAGCCATTTTGGAGAGTGCAAACTCAGCAAGAGGGAAGATTGAAGACTCCAAGTTCAAACTCAGTGCTTGCATATGCTTCTGCATACCCGTACAAGGGACTGGGAGACAGGGAAGGAGCAAGGCAGAGGAGACAGGCAGGAAACATGGACCTGACTGGCCACTACTCATCACGGCGGGTCACCCATGGAGACTGCCATGCGAGTGTGGAACTTGTCCCACTTAACTAGGCTGCTGACAGCCCCCCCCCCCCCGCCACCCGAGCACTAAGAAGTGCCCATTTCTAGTGCCCAGAACACAGGAGATGCCACCTGGGCAGGGATGCTGCAAGTGGACGGGATGCACCTGCACACTTGGTCAACAGGTGGCAGCATTTACAACTTTTCTGTGAACAGAGAAGAATTATAACTGGGCGCGGAAGTTGGCCCTGTAATCAACATGTGGGAGGAGTTGAGGCAGAAGAAGGGCTACAGTGAGTGTCTCAGGCCAGTGTGGCTACAGATTAAGGCCCAGTTTTAGACATGGTAACATGGAGGGAGAGAGAGAGAGACTTACTTGCAAATGAGTGTCCTAAGGAACAGGGTGGCCGTACACTAGCTGCCCACTGTACGCAAAGTAGAAAGGAAGCCCTCTCTCCCTTGAGTGTGGCTTCACAGTTTGTAGGAATTGTCCACCTCACCCTTTTACACCTATCTCCACTGGTCATCCCTTCACCCAAACTAGAAAGCAGGACCGTCTCTGAATCTACCACGCGGCGTCATTAGCCACACAGCTCTAACAGGTCTGCTGCTTGGGTCCCCAGGGGTTTGTGAGCTATGGTGAAAAGTGAATGAGTTCCTTTCAGTCAGTGGGCGTTGGTACCTGGCCCTCCCAACCTTGCAAGCCTGCGGAGGACAGGCAGAGTGGCATGCCGTGGCAACAGGCAGGGGCAGAGGAGGGCAATGGAAGCAGGGTCCAGATGCTTTGCTAGCTTAGCGAACACTCACAGGAGGTGCAGAGCCAGGGTCTACTGCCACAGGCTCAGGCCCTCCGCCTGGTGGGAGTAACCGCGGTCCTGCAAGGCAAGTTCTGCAAGGGAGCCACCAGGTTGGCACCTTGTGAAAAGCTGTTGCCCACCTACAACTGCTTCTGACCATCCCAACCATGGGCGTCCATTATAAACTGAAGATGCTGTTCCTGGTCATGCGCCACAGGGACCAGCGATGGCTGGGGGCAGGTGGCATCCTCCCAGCCTTACCTAGTGAGGGAGTACAAGCTCTTCACGCCAGCCAAGGCTCCTAGCAGCAGAGGACAAGGAATTACAGTGACCCCTAACCCTGCTCCTCAGAGTCACTGTTCTCTGCCTCTTATGTGACTAATCCGTGTCTACCTGAGTGGTTTCTGCCCTCCGGAATCTAGCTCATCTCATCCTTATTAGCCGTGAAAAGAGTAAGTCATATGTTCGCTAAGTCAGCAAAAAAGCTGCAGGCTCTATATTCATTCCCTCCAGGTGCGTTAGAACCTTCGGCCCTTGCTCACTGCAGTGTCCAGGGATGCACAGAGATACCCTGGGACAGCGGTTCTCAACCTGTGGGTCACAACCCCTTTGGGAGTCTCATACCAGATACTCACATTATAATTCCTAACAGCAGCAAAATTAGTTGTGATGTAGCAACAGGCTTTATGGCTGGGGGGGTCACCACAACATGAGGCGTTAGGGAGGCTGAGAGCCACTGCTCTAGAACCTGAATCATTCAGATATGAGTTAGCAGAAAATGACTGATGAAGTGATGAACTGACAAAAATGATCCAGAGGGAAAAAGGCTTTCAAAACTCAAAAACTGTGAGCTAGAGAAAGCTATGTTCCCAGGACATGGGGGAAGGGGAGGGGGAGAGGAAGGGGAAGATCCTGGTTCACTTTTTAAAGCAGTGTAGGATAGAAAGGTTTGTTATTTGGCTTACATGTTCACGTAAGAGTTCATCATTGAGGGAAGTCAGGGCAGGAACTCAGGCAGTCCCAGAGGCAGGAAGCACAGATGCTCTTACTGGCTTGCTCAGGCCCACGTTCAGCTGTCTTACACTTCCAAGGGACACTTGCCCAAGGATGGGACAGCAGGCTGGGCTCTCCCCTACATCAATCAAAACCTAAGAACTGCCCACACAGACATGCCCACAGGCCAATCTGAGGGAGGCAATTACTAGGCTGAGATTCCCCTTTCCTCTGATAGCCTAGGTGTGTGTTGTTTCCTAACCAGCCCATGGGAGCAGGACCAGAGCTGCATGGCAAGAAGCTAGCCTGTTTATGAGACCCTGTTTCAAAACACAAAAAAGACCAAGTCTATGTGTTCAAAATGACCTTGTCAAATAAGGTGACTTCTTAAAAGAGTATCTACACTGAGGTCTCCTGAGATCTGAAATCTTCCAGGAAGAGTTTTTCCAATATAACCAAATCCTTGGTCTTTACTTCCATTTATATGTATCCCATCTATGGCTGGTACATGGAGGTCTTGGATACCCTGGTGTTACAGATGTGCACTGTCATGTGGGTGCAGGTCCTCTACTCTTAACCACTGAGCCAAATGTTAGTTCTTAAACCACTGGTTCCAATACTGTACCCTCTCTCCCACTAAGGGAAGAGGCAGGAGCTACCATCTGCAAACCCCTGTGTAAAGGCTCCTCTGTTTAAGGGCACTCTTTGTTCTCTGTGCACAGACAAGTTGGGGGAAAAACTGGTCTCACTGTATCAAGACAAAGGGACAAATGATTTCACCACAGGCCCATTCATTTCTGCACGAAGGAAAATAGCTGGGCAAGCATTCCCTGAGGGCTCAGCCACTGGTTAAAGGACATGACATTCTGAGCCTTTACCATGTAAATAAAGTACTTAACACTGACAATCCAGCTGTGAACACAGCCACCTGTGTCTGGCTACATTTGGGGGGCAGGGGGCTGAGAAACCAAATATGCAAATAAACACGATCACATGCGATTCCAACATAAGAATGAACCAGACATGGTGATGGCCCTGTAATACTAACACCCAGGAGGTAAAAGAAGATCAAGAGTCCATCCTTGGCTACATTGGGGAATCAAAGGCCAGCCTGGGCTACGAGTTGGTCTCAAGAACTCCGAGAGAGAAAAATCCACACACCCACACATGAGTAATATTGATATTAATAACCATAACACATGCCACTTAACCATATGTTCAGAACCCCTTAAGCGTTCCCTGTTGTAGGTCCAGCGTGGTGGTACACACCTTTAATCCCAGCACTCCTGAAAGCGGATCTTTTGGTCTACAAAGGGAGTTCAGGACAGCCAGGCCTGTTGCACCATACGTCAACAAAACAAAACAAACAAACAAACAAACAAACAGAAAAACCCAAAACAAACAAGAAAGTTCCGTGCCTGTTATGAATGAGAGAAAATAACTCAAAAGTAGCTTGGCTTGCTCAAGACAGCACAAGATTAGTGAGACGAAATTCAGAAGTCTCAGACCAGGCTGCTTCAGCCCCATTCCAGTCCCCTCAGCATGGGTGTCCTGTACACCAGACTGTATTAGTCAAGCAAGCAAAGTGGCCTGGTGGTCTGGCCACTTAACCCATAGTTCTGAAGACACTAGTTCTCAGGGATGTGGGTTCTCCTAACAGCTAACTTGGGTGTGAAGACGTCATCATTTTCTTACTTTGTGGGCTCCTAAATGAGTGGTCACAGGTTGTGCATGTCAGGTGTATGACAGGACACAGGAAATGCACAGACCCCTGTTGAATTGCTAAAGCACACCTGCATTTAAAAAATTTTTTAGCCGGGCATGGTGGCGCATGTCTGTAATCCTAGCACTTGGGAGGCAGAGGCAAATGGGTCTTTTTTTTTTTTTTTAAATTTCAAGGCCAGCTTGGTCTACAGAGTGAGTTCCAGGATAGCCAAAACTACACAAAGAAACCTTGTCTTGGGGGGAGGGGGATACCCCTTCCAAAAAAAGTAGAATCTTGGAGACCAAAGAGATGGTTCCACAGTTGAGAGTACCTGATGGTCTTCCTAAGAAGACCAGAGTTCAGTTCCTAGTGCCTACAGTAGATGGCATAGAACCATCCACAACTCCAATTCTCAGGGATCCAAAGCGCTATGCTGGCCTCAAGCACAGGTTCACACATGTCATACACTTAAACACAAACTTAGAAAATAAATTTAAGAACTCAAAAAAAAAAGTAACTGGACAATGGTGGCACACACCTTTAATCCAGTACTTGGGAGACAGAGGCAAGCAGGTCTCTATGAGTTCGAGGCCAGTCTGGTCTACAGATGAGTCCCAGGTTAGCACAGGCTACACAGAGAAACCTTGTCTTGAAAAACAAATACTACAACAACAAAGTAGAATCAAGGACTTGGAAAAAATTATCTGACCACACATTTAATCCCAGCACTCAGGAGGCAGAGACAGGCAGGTCTCTGAATTCAAGACCAGTCTTGTCTACAGAGTGAGTTCTAGGACAGCCAGGGCTACACAGAGAAACCTTGTCTTGACTAAAACCACCCCTAAAGTATATTATCAATTTTAATATACAAACTAAAAGATGTACCCACTTGGTGACAGTGTCATGGCTACCTGGCTATAAAAATAACCATGGAAATCAACCAACCCCAACAAGCAATATCTGGTCACTGGGATTTGCATACAAAAGGTTCCCCAAAGGCTCATGTACTTGAACCCTTGATCCCCATGTGGAAGTTATTTGGGGTGGTTATGGACCTTGCTGGAAGAAATGTATATGTCACCAGGGACAGACTTTGACAGATGTGTCATCCATGTGTGTGGATGAAAGTGACCAGGCAGCTTCCTGCTTCTACAAGCCTGCAGTGCCTCCTCACCATGGTGACATATTCTAAACATAAGCCTGCTGTTTTTCATAGTGCCTGAACATGGGTGCCACCTCATCTGACAGGCTGGCGTCTCCCACCCCTGCTGTGGTCAGAGAGACTAAGTGTGCTCTTTTATTCACTGTGTGTGGGCATGTGTGTTCTGTGCTTACACCATGTGCTGTAGCACCTGTGGAAGTCAGAGGGCAACGCTTCTGAATCAGCCCTCTGTCCATTATGGATTGTAGGCATTACACTGAGGTCATCAGGCTTTGAGTGGTAAGCACTTTCACCAATGAAGCCCGCTCACCAGCCATAATCCCTCCCTCCTTAAGGCACTTTTCCTTTCTCCTCAACTGTCACCAGTCAAGTACAGAACCAGCTACATACTATACTGATGTCATATGCAGCACACACTGGGTGCAGTGGTGCACATGTGTAATCCCAGCACTCTGGAAGGCAGAGGCAGGTGAATCTCTGTGAGTTTGAGGCCAGCCTGGTCTACAAAGTGAGTCCAGGACAGCCAAGGCTGCACAGAGAAACCATGTCTCGAAAAACCAAAAAATAAAGTAAACCAAAACAAACCAGGCAGAACAGTCTTCTAAATACATGGAATCACTCATAGACTCTCTCAGTCACCTAAACTGATCTATCAAGCACCCAGAATCACACACACAAAGACAAGAGGAAAACACTCTGGCCACTAGCTACAGGATGTGATGAGACAGAATATATTGTTCATTCTCAATAGACAGCTGCTGCCCAGTGGGGAACTGCACTCCTCAAAGGAAAGTACAGAGGGCACGAGGTCAAAGTCAGTCTAATCGGCTAAAAACGACTCTGCAAGCGCAGGGTGAAGCCCTCAGTTTTGGCACATGCACCTCCTTCTAAGGGCCAGGTGGGTGGGCGGGCTCGCTGGGATGTCTCAGGCCTGAGATCACTCTCCCAGAAAGCAAGCACGCACAGCAAGGCCATACAGTCAAACAGCCTGACTTCTGGGAGCGAAAGTAGATATAGAAAAACAGACATCTCTCTAGAAAAGAACCAGTGAGCAGGTACTGTTCACAACAAAATACAACTCCGGCTTCTTAAAGTGTGAGTCTAGACCCATAGGTTGTGGGGTTGCAAAAAAATCTGGCAACAGAAAAAAAGTTTCTGATTTCAAAATCAAGTACGTAAGGAATCAAAGATGGCTATGAGCTCACTGAAGCCTTGCACTCTCTGCACTGCCCAGACCACTTATGCTGCAGGCCAGCCCCTGAGACACCGCAGGCAGATGTCATATGTAGGATTAATAGGTCTGAAATTCTGTCACCCTCAGCTATATAGTGAGTTTAAGGCCAACCTAAGCTACAGGAGACCCTGTATCAAAACAGGGAAGGGGAGAGAAAGACCATTTCTTTCATATATCTAAGGCTGGCACAGAACTGACCCTCTTGCCAAGTGTGCCACCATATCCAGCAAACAGCAGGGGTTTTTTTGTTTTGTTTTTACCACATACACAAAGGTTTCTTGTAAGAAACATAAAAATGCTGTGTATTTTAATCCTAGCACTCAGGAGGCAGAGGCAAAAGGATGGCCTGGTATAAAAAGCTCCAAGCATGTCAAGCTATATAGATACTGTGTCATGAATGAATGAATGAATGAATGAACGAACGAACGAATGAATGATTACCAGCAAGTATTTGTCTGTGTGCCTATTTTAGAATTGTATATTACTTTGTTTGTTTGTTTGTTTAGGGTAGAGGGGGTAGAAATGGGTACCTGTGGTGGCCAAAGGACAACTTGAAAGGACTTTAGTTCTGTTCCCCACTATTAAGTCCAAAGGGTCAAACTCAAGTAGTTAGCCTTGGTGTCAAGCATTTTAGCTTGATGAACAAGCTCGTAAGCCTTCTATACCTATTTTATACTCATATGCCACAGGCAATATAAAATCTCAAGCAAAGGACTGGAGAGGTGGCTCAGAGGTTAAGGGCACTGACTGCTCTTCCAGAGGTCCTGAGTTCAATTCCCAGCAATCACATGGTGGCTCACGACCATCTGTAATGTGATCTGATGCCCTGTTCTGTCCTGTGGGTGGACATGCAGGCAGAGCACTGTGTAAATAATTATAAATAAATCTTTAAAAAAAAAAATCTCAAGCAAAAAGGTGTCACCAGTTAAAAATGTTTAAGAAACCTTCGTTATCTTTATCTTAAATTTAAAAGCTTAAAAAGTATTTTCCAAAAACAAATATATATATATATATATATATATATATATATATATTTTTTTTTTTTTTTTTTTTTCCCCAAATTGCAAGAGTACTTTTTTCCCATAAAAACTGCTGCTATGACTTGGATTTGAGTTGAACACGTCTTCCAACGGTCCACGTTCTGAGCCTTGGTGGCTAGGGAGACAATGTGTGTGGTCATATGACTTTTTAGAGGAGGTGACCCTTCTTGGAAGCGATTAGCATGGATTCCAGGAAACTCCCATGAGACTTGTCCATCATCAAGGAGCAAGGCACCCTACCCACCCTGGCTTCCTGAATCACAAGAGGAAACCTCTCTTTGCGTGTGCGACACAATCAGCCACCATAGGGTGCAGTCAAGGGGGCCCTCACTAGGCTGCTTGATCTTGTCATTTGAATAGCTGCTCCCCGCACCTCAGGCAGTCAAACACTTGGTCCCCAGTTGGTGATGCTGTTTGGGTAGGTGAGTGTGTGGGACTCTGTGCATGTGTGTGTGTGAGTACGTGTGTGTGTGTCTATGAGTATATGTGTGTCTATGAGTATGAGTGTGTATATGTGAGTGTGTGTGTCTATGAGTATGAGTGTGTATATGTGAGTGTGTGTGTCTATGAGTATGTGTGTGTATATGTGAGTGTGTGTGTGAGTACGTGTGTGTGTGTCTATGAGTATATGTGTGTCTATGAGTATGAGTGTGTATATGTGAGTGTGTGTGTCTATGAGTATGAGTGTGTATATGTGAGTGTGTGTGTCTATGAGTATGAGTGTGTATATGTGAGTGTGTGTGTCTATGAGTATGAGTGTGTATATGTGAGTGTGTGTGTCTATGAGTATGTGTGTGTATATGTGAGTGTGTGTGTCTATGAGTATGAGTGTGTATATGTGAGTGTGTGTGTCTATGAGTATGAGTGTGTATATGTGAGTGTGTGTGTCTATGAGTATGAGTGTGTATATGTGAGTGTGTGTGTCTATGAGTATGTGTGTGTATATGTGAGTGTGTGTGTGAGTACGTGTGTGTGTGTCTATGAGTATATGTGTGTCTATGAGTATGAGTGTGTATATGTGAGTGTGTGTGTCTGAGTATGTGTGTGTATATGTGAGTGTGTGTGTGAGTACGTGTGTGTGTGTCTATGAGTATATGTGTGTCTATGAGTATGAGTGTGTATATGTGAGTGTGTGTGTCTATGAGTATATGTGTGTGTCTATGAGTATGAGTGTGTATATGTGAGTGTGTGTGTCTATGAGTATGAGTGTGTATATGTGAGTGTGTGTGTGAGTATGTGTGTGTGTGTCTATGAGTATGTGTGTGTCTATGAGTATGAGTGTGTGTGTCTATGAGTATGAGTGTGTATATGTGAGTGTGTGTCTATGAGTATGAGTGTGTATATGTGAGTGTGTGTGTCTATGAGTATGTGTGTGTATATGTGAGTGTGTGTGTGAGTACATGTGTGTGTGTCTATGAGTATGTGTGTCTATGAGTATGAGTGTGTCTATGTGAGTATGAGTGTCTATGAGTATGAGTGTGTGTGTCTATGAGTATGAGTGTGTCTATGTGAGTGTGTGTGTCTATGAGTATGTGAGTGTGTGTGTCTATGAGTATGTGTGTGTATATGTGAGTGTGTGTGTGAGTACATGTGTGTGTGTCTATGAGTATGTGTGTCTATGAGTATGAGTGTGTCTATGTGAGTATGAGTGTCTATGAGTATGAGTGTGTGTGTCTATGAGTATGAGTGTGTCTATGTGAGTGTGTGTGTCTATGAGTATGAGTGTGTCTATGTGAGTGTGTGTGTCTATGAGTATGAGTGTGTGTGTCTATGAGTATGAGTGTGTATATGTGAGTGTGTGTGTCTATGAGTATGTGAGTGTGTGTGTCTATGAGTATGTGAGTGTGTGTGTCTATGAGTATGTGTGTGTATATGTGAGTGTGTGTGTGAGTACGTGTGTGTGTCTATGAGTATGTGTGTGTCTATGAGTATGTGAGTGTGTATATGTGAGTGTGTGTGTCTATGAGTATGAGTGTGTATATGTGAGTGTGTGTGTCTATGAGTATATGTGTGTGTCTATGAGTATGAGTGTGTGTGTCTATGAGTGTGTGTGTGTGTGTCTATGAGTGTGTGTCTATGAGTGTGTGTGTATCTATGAGTATGTGTGTGAGTATGAGTGTGTGTGTGTCTATGAATGTGTGTGTGTGTCTATGAGTATGAGTGTGTGTGTGTGTGTGCTCTGACACACTTCCAGTTGGCTGTCTTGCTCTGTGTCTGCTCTTGACAGTGTGATCCCTCTGCTTCCTGCTCAAGCTGCCTACTGCCATGTCTTCCCTATTATTATGGACTCTGGAGCCCTCGCAAAAATTAACTCACTCTTCCACAAAACAACAGAAAAACAATTAGTGCAGCCCCTCCAACTCCAAACTAACTATAAATTTTTGTTTACACACTACTCAGCTTAGTTAGTGTTACAGCATGGAAAGCTGACCAATGCAACAAATAAAAATATTGTGAAAATCAGTCCTGGTAGCTGACATCTGTAATCCCAGCCATTTGGGAGGCTGAGAGGAGGAAGACTGCCATGAGCCGTCTGAGCTATTTAGTGAGACTCTCTACCTCAGAAAGAATAGCACACAATGGGTGCTTCTTACCCAAGGGCTGTGGAGGTAGACAGCGCTGAACATTTTTTTAAACAAGGATGGAGCTGGCCAAGCCAGAACACACACCGTCTCCCCACCCCACTTGGTGTTTCCTTGGCTTGCATCCACTGCACTGATTTCCACCCACGGTTAGCAGAACGCTTCTCCAAAGCCATATGGACCAAGATGAGTCATCCGTCATCCTGAATTCCTTTAAGACAGGCCTCTACACATTCAGTCACCTTTAGCAGACTCTGACAAGCACATCCTCTGCTAAACATGAGCATGTGGCTTAGAACAGAAGGGGTCTGAAGGAGAACATGGGGACCAGGCAGTCCTTACACCTTCTCCGTGCCAAGTGGACGGACTCCAGAGCTTTGAAGGAAAAATCAAAACTGAAAATGTCCAGATGGGTTTTCAGGAAGGAAGATGAAAAAAAAAAAAAACAACCTAAATCAGTTGGGAGACTGACGCACTTCGCTAAAAACAGGCCTGTGATGTAAAAGTGCCAGCTCTTCCCCGAGAGAACACTTAAGACAAAAGCAAGCACGAGAAGAGACATAAAACAGTCCATAACCGACTCTGCAACTCTGCAAGGACACATTTTTTTCAAGCTATTTTTGAACTTTATACTTCAACATTTCAGGCCCTGTACACCACCAGCCATGCCTTTATGTAAAGGTTATTCTCCTAAACATTTTGTAGCTAGTCACTCCTTCCTAATCCACCTTCCGTGAGGAGTCGAATGCACAAAAAGGTAGGGTGACCTGGCTAAGGTTACACACAAGTCTGGCAGGCCCCAGTACCCACTGGCCACCTCTTAAAAAGAATTCAATAGAAATATGATCTCTAAAAGGTACACAAATTTTACATGACACGAGGACTTAAAGTTTAAAGGAATTACTGAGAGGTATCTGCAAAACTAGAACTCATCCCAAATACACAAAAAATACTTGGGAAATGGGTAGAAAATAACGCAAACCTATAATGCCAGTGCAGGCTATCGTGGGGCTGGGGAGGGGTAGGAGTGTCATTCCATTGTGAATCCTGCAACTATGCCAACTAATGCAATAGTGAATAGTGGGTATGTGCTGGCTACTTTTATGTGAATTTGACACAAGCTAGAATCACCTGAACAGAAAAAGGAGCCTCAATGAGAAACTGCTCCATTAAGATTGGGCTGGAAAAATAAATAAATAAATAAATAAATAAATAAATTAAATTAAATAAAATAAAATAAAAAGATTGGGCTGGAGGCCGGGCGGTATTGGCACATGCCTTTAATCCTAGCACTTGGGAGGTAGAAGCAGGCAGACCTCTTTAAATTCCAAGCCAGCCTGGTCTACGGAGGGAGTTTAGGACAGCCAAGGCCATACAGAGAAACCCTGTCTCAAAAAACCAAACAGGGGGTAAATTGTGCTGTAGGCAAGCCTGTAGATCATTTCCTTCATTGGTGAATGATGTCAGAGGGCCACTGTGGATGGCACCACCTCCCCCGGGCTGATGGTGCTGGGTGCTACGAGAAAGCACACTGAGCACGCAAGTAAATCCATGGCCTCTGCATCAGCTCCTGCCTTCAGGTTCCTGCCCTGGCTCCCTGCTATGATGGCCTGTGATATAGAAGTGTAAGCAAATGAACTCTTCCTTCCCAAAGCTGCTTTTGGTCATGGTCATCACAGCAATGGAACCAGGAGCCCGAGGAAGGAATGAGTGAAACACCACCTTCCAGGCATGGCATGGCCTTCACATGTCTCAACTCCCGGCGAGCACAAGGCCCGCCTAGGCCGAGCGGTCAGCCATCAGCCATCAGCGTTCTGCCCTGGAGAGGTTCACAAGGCTCTGCCCCACTGCGAGGACTCACAGGCAGGTTAGAGGGACTGCTCCAGAAGAGAGAGACATTTTCTTCAGTTGTGCGTCCACTGGTTGCCCACTCTCCTATAAATAAGCCCTTACCCATGTTCCTTAATTAAACTCACTAGGGCACACACAAAACCAAAAATAAAACAGAAAGAGGTCCAGTTGGGAAAGGGGAGGACCAGTTGGGACAACAAATGAGGAGTAAATTGAATAAAAAACATTTATATACAAAATCTCATAATGAAACTCATAATCTATGCTAATAAAAATATTTTAAGTTGGGGGCCAGAGAAAGATGGCTCAGAGGTCAAGAGCACTGGCTGCTCTCCCAAAGGTCTTCAGTTCAACTCCCAGCAACCACATGGTGGTTCACAACCATCTATAATCAGATCTGGTGCCCTCTTCTAGTGGGCAGGCACACATGCAGGCAGAACATTGTACACATAATAAATAATTTTTTTAAAGTAGTTTAAGTCTTTCATCATTAAAATACTTCTTGGTTATTTGATCAGTGACATAAAATTTGATTAACATGTACAAATCAAAAGACTTTCTCTGCAAGCTCAGAAAACACTAGGCTGACTCATAGCACACTTACTGTGTACCTATTCTCCCCCTCAAATCCATATTTTTCTAACCCATGTTTCCCCCCAGGGGACATCATCTTCTCATTTATATGTCATGTGTCTGAATGTGTGCCCGCATGTTCACGTTTACCATGTCATTAATATTTCATGTGTCTGAATGTGTGCCCGCATGTTCACATGTTTACCATGTCATTTATATGTCATGTGTCTGAATGTGTGCCCGCATGTTCACATGTTTACCATGTCATTTATATGTCATGTGTCTGAATGTGTGCCCGCATGTTCACGTTTACCATGTCATTAATATTTCATGTGTCTGAATGTGTGCCTGCATGTTCACATGTTTAGCATGTGCATGTCTGGTGACAGGGAAGCCAAAAAGGCACTGGAGTTACCGGCTCAAAGCCAGAGCCTCCCACAAGAGCAGCAAGTGATCCTAACCACTGAGCCATCCTCCAGATCCCTCCTCACCTTTTCCAAAAAAATTAACCCAACCGTCTCCATTGTGGCAGTGGCATATGCCTTTAAACCCAGCACTCGGGAGGCAGAGACAGGCCGATCACTGAGTTCGAGGCTAGCCTGGTCTACAAAGTGAGTCCAGGACAGCCAGGGCTACACAGAAAATCTGTCTCGAGAAAAAAACAAAAACAAAAACCAACATCAACAAAAAATTAACTCAAGCCTTTTTTTCATCAGTAAAACAATTTCCTCCCTGGTGTCCTTGGAGGACTATAAAAATGTGTTCTCTCTTACAGTATTTGTAGCTAATTTTTAAAAACATTCTTTACACAGGTTTCCTAAGATGGATAATATAGCACCTTAAAAAAAACAAGGTTTTAGGGGGATGGAGAGGTGGCTCAGAGGTTAAGAGCACTGGCTGCTCCTCCAAAGGTCCAATCCCCAGCAACCACATGGTGGCTCACAACCATCTATAGTGAGATTTGGTGCCCTCTTCTGGCGTGCAGCTGTACATGCAGACAGAAGACTCTTTAAATAATAAATAAATCTTTAAAAAAACAAAAACAAAAAACCACAAAGTTAAAACCATTTGCCCCAAAAAGGGTCAAGTAAACATCCTCCTGAAAGATTCGTCCTGGCTGGGTGTGGTGGTGCACGCTTTGAATCCCAGCACACAGAGGCAGGGGCATCACTGTGAGTTCAATCAAAGCCAGCCTGGTCTACAGAGCAAGTCCAGGACAGCCAAGGCCACACAGAGAGACCCTGTTTCGGAACTCTGGTGCTTGTGATTTGATCACTGCCCCTTGGTAGAGCAGCTTTGAGGGCACACAGAGGAAGGAGACACAGGCTATGTGGATGAGAGCTTTATAGGCTGAGGTCAGACCGCAGAAGAGGAAAGCCCATGTCAGAGGTAGGGGAATAGGCCAAAACGGGAAGGGAGGGTGGGAACGGGAAGATAAGAACAAGGGGATACAACTGAGATATAATTATAATAAATTAAAAGAAACAATTTTTTAAAAAGAAAAAAGAAATCCTGCCTCAAAAAAAAAAACAAAAAACAAAACAAAACAAAAAGATACACCCCTGGGTAGAAATTCAGAATGGAATGACTGGATCATAAATACAGCCAGCACTGCACTGTCCCACATAGCCCCACTCTAACCCCATGGTCTAAACTCACTATGATAGCCCAGGCTGGCTTACAAATTGCTGTAGCCTCCTCCTTCTGCCTCCTAAGTGCAGAGATGAAGGATACCCTCACACTGACCTAAGGCTACCACTTTTATAATTATTTCCTATATAGTCAATATAGGATTTTTAGACACTCTATCTCTGCTAATCTGTAGAATGAAAAACAAGAAACTCATAGTTGGAATTTTATAACCCCAGTAAATGAAAAATAACCTCTTAATTTAAAAATCCATGGCGCTGAGGCAACAGCAGCAGACTTCCCTGGAGTAAATGCTTTCATAGGGAAAGCAGCAGCTAACAAAAGGTTATGAGAGCAATGCAGGGTGTCGAAGCCCAGCCTGCCCCTATCCACTCACCATCCAACAGCCAGTGTTGGGCACTCCGCGTCTCCAGCTCTGACATCATTAGGCGTGTGATCACATGATCTGGAACCAAAAGACCTTTTTCCAGGTACTGCTTTGCCTCGTGACCAACTTCTGTTAGAGAAATTAAAAAAAAAAAAAAAACATTCAAGAAGGCGGCTTCCAAGAAGGGTGTGTTGGCACAAGTCTGTAGTTCCTGCACTCAGGTACACACAGGAGGATTAGGATTCGGGTTGGAAAAGTTCAACATCATCCTACCAGCAAGCTCTAGGGCAAACTGGTCTACGACCTCTGTTTTCCAAAATATGGGAGGAAGAGAAGTTAGTGCGCTCTTAGCTTTCTGGTCCATCGTCCATTACACACAGCGAAGTTGAAAGAAAGCAACTATTACAGTGTTTTAATATTGAGGTGTTTTTTTTTTTCAAAGGAGGCACTGTTGCTTTTTAAATGCCAAGTAGATTATAAAAAGCAACTCTTGCCGAGCTTGGTGGCACATGCCTTTAATCCCAGCACTCAGGGAGGCAGAGGCAGGCAGATCACTGGTTGAGCCCAGGGCAGCCAACGCTACATAGAGGAACCTTGTTGTGGAAAACCAAACAGGTTAAGTAGGCAGGTAAACAGATAGATAGGTAAATAACAGAAAATTTAAAAAGCAAGTATTTGAGACATAACAGGTAAAAATACAAAAAAAGGAATGGCCAAGAAGATTAGAGACAGAGGTGGGACGCAAAAGGCTTAGAAGGAAGCACAGGAAGACTGGGGGAGGATCGGCCATTTCCGGAGAGACCAGAGAGAGAAAGCCATGCACCTGACTTTGAAATCACAGCACTGGGGAAGCACACACAGGTAGATATCCGGGAATAAGAAGCAAATTGCAGGGCAGTTAGGGCTACATAGTTAGGCCCTGTCTCAAGGAATACCACATAGGCAGGCATCACAGCCAAGCCCTATGATCAACACGCAGGAGGCCAAGGAAGGAGCAAGAGTTTAAATGAAGGCTACATCAGAAAGACCTGTCTCCAAAACTTTAAAACTACTATATAAGATCACACAGACAGACAGACAGACACACACACACACACACACACACACACACACACACACGAGTTTTCTTCTCCTGCACCTCAATATAAGCAGATGGCATGCAGTGACAGTTGTAAAGGCAAGTTGGCATTATTAGTGGACTACCAAGTTCATGAAAGGATATAAATTAAAATATAATTCAGAGAAAAACAATTTCCCATATATAGAAACTATTGCATGAGACTGACAGACAAAGGATTGCGCGAAACCTGTGTTTTTCTAGGAACTGAACACTTGCTACAAAAATGAAGTCCTCTGCTGAGCAGGGATCTGAGCCACTGAGAGCCACATTCACACAGGCATAAGTTCTTAAAAAACACAAACCCACGCAGGTGAGATGGCTCAGTGGGTGAAGGTGGCTGCTACCAAACCTGAGTACCTGAGACCTCAACACCCTGGAACCCACAGGGTGGACAGAACAGGCTCCAGCAAGTTGCTCTTACCTCTACGCACGCTATGGCACACACCTGCACACTAGGATACATGATGAATGGGTAGAGGCGAGGATGGGTTGATGGGCAGGCAGGCGGGCAGGCAGGCGGACAGGCAGATGGGCAGGCGGGCGGGCAGGCAGGCGGGCAGGCAGATGGGCAGGCAGATGGGTGGGCGGGCAGGCAGGCGGGCAGGCGGGCAGGCAGATGGGCAGGCAGACAGGCGGGCAGGCGGGCGGGCGGGCAGGCGGGCGGGCGGGCAGATGGGCAGGCAGACAGGCGGGCAGGCAGATGGGCAGGCGGGCAGGTAGGCAGGCAGGCAGGCGGGCAGGTAGGTAGGCAGGCAGGCAGGCGGGCAGGTAGGCAGGCAGGCAGGCGGGCAGGCAGGCGGGCAGGTAGGCAGGCAGGCAGGCGGGCAGGCAGGCGGGCAGGCAGGCAGGCGGGCAGGCAGGCGGGCAGGCAGATGGGCAAGCAAATGGGCGGGCAGGCGGGCAGGCAGGCGGGCAGGCAGATGGGCAGGCAGGCGGGCAGGCAGACAGGTAGGTAAGTAGCTAGGTAGGTAGATACCCAAGAATAATAGTAGTGGGTTGGGGGAGAATGTCTGAGAAGTATGAATAAAATAAAATAATAAATAAAAACACAGGTCCAAGCCAGATATGATGGGCTGTGCCTATAATCACAGCCACTGGGACGCTGAGGCAAGAAGAAGACTGCAACATGGAGGGGGCTACCCAGGCTACAGAGACCCTGTTCTCAAAGGAAACCAACCGCAACACAGTCCAAAGCATCCCAGGCCTGAGCATTTGTTAACATGCACCAGAGGTGCAACCCAAACTGGGCAAGCATATACTTCCTAAGATTTGTAGCTATGGAAACCTGAGGTGGCTCTGTTAGGTAGTTACTCGCTGCCACACAGAACCAACAGATGACCTGAGGATGCCCAGAACCAATATGGCAAGAGAACTGATGCTGGCCACACCCGTGCTGTGGCACAGGTACGCACGTGGGTGCACGGACACACACATTTTGAAGGAATCACATTTATTCGGTAAGCATTATTAATCATAAACTATGTGGTGAGTAATACCTTGGATAAAGTTTGAGCTTACTGGAAGTTTATTATGTCCCTGAGAACAACGGCATCCACAGCTAAGTAACACATCACAGTAGTCTGTGTGCTGTGTCCAAAATCCTCATTAAGGTCCTCCCCCTCACCTCCAAAGTTAGACTTGACAGCTTCACTGACATAATGTATACACCATAAAATTTCCATTTTATGACATACAACACTGAGAATGACCGAAACAAGTGGCTAACTATATATGGCTGACAGGTATGTGGATACAGGCAGTGCTGGGGGTAAACCCAGACCCTCACATGAGTGCACTATCACAAAGCATCTTACTTCCCCAGCCATTGGCCGAGGGCGGGGGCCACGGGGGAATGAGAAGGCACCTGGGAAACACACTGCAGGTGTTTGGGACCCTCCACATATATGGAGGAACCCCAAGCCCTCACAGGCATTTGGTGGTGATTCTGAAGGGCGTGGTGTTTAAAGCAGCCTTGGAAATGTCACCCCTGAACCCCAAGACCAGCTTCTTCAATTGAGGGGCCTGGTGCAAACTCAAAGTATGGTTAAAGCCCTCCATGGAAAACAAAGAACTTCAAGATGGCGTGGCAGAGCATTCAACTAAGTAGGTGTAGGTCACAGAACAAGGCACGATGGCATTGGAACAGGGGTGGCATGAGCATGCAAAGGAGGCTGTGAGAGTCCCAAGCAAAGACAAAGGCTTGACACAGGAAGCAGAAGCAAGGAAGGATCCCTTCATCCCAGTACCTCAGCTTGACCCAAACCAAGCTTAAAATAACCCTGTGGGGGAGCCGTCCAGCATTCTCACTTGAATGTGTAATTGAGACAAGGGTCCAGGTGCAGCCTGCTTTCCCAACTATTCCAGGCAGCTTTGGCTCCCTCTGATAGATGGCAGCCAGCATGTCCACTGCCCTGACACAGTGCATCACACACAGAGACCTACACCATCCCAAAAACTGGCCCTGCAAGCTGGGCGTGTGGTGCACATCTTTAATCCTAGCACTCGGGAGGCAGAGGCAGGTGGATCTCTGTGAGTTTGAAGCCAGCCTGGTCTACAAAGAGAGTCCTGGACAGCCAAGGCTACACAGAGAAAACCTGTCTCGAAAAACCATGTCTAGATGAATTACAGAGCTGATCCAACTTCCTAAGGAATCCAAAGATGAACACACATACTTTTATTTATTTACATTCATTCATTCTCTCTCCATAGACACGTTTTCTTTCTCTTTCTATTTATCTATCTTTCTATCTATCATGTGTCTATGTATCTATCACGTACAGGGGAGGGGGATGCCAGCTGGGGCATCTCTAAGTTGCACAGTGGCCTCTAACTTGAAATCAATGTGCTCCAACCTCCCATGTGTTGAGATTAGAGCTGCGTGCGTGCCACTTTCCTGGCAAAAACTTTAAACTTAAATTGTTACAGAGCTTTGGCAAAGTGGCTCATCCTTCTAAAACTCCTGCTTCCAAGTTTTGTTGGCTCACATGTGTTTGGGGTTTACAGTTGCCCACATTCATGGAAGCAAAGAGCAGACCCTGGTCAAGAATACCGTAGCCAGCTACAAATGGGCAGCATGCAGGGCCCACTGTGAGCACATCTAAGATAGAAGACAACGACTCTTCCTGGTCTTATGGCTGTGATTCCACTAAGAACTCATTGAGCTGGGATGTGACAGATGCCAGGCCCTGCGCCAGCCTACCACTTGGCCCGTCTCAAAGCTTAAAGCTTTCAACAGCAAAATGCCATGGCAATTTCTGTCACTGGGCAAAAAGTTAAAGTCAGTAACAACCATAACTAAATTACAAAGACCAGTTGTAGTAACGCACACCTGTAACCCTAATACCACAGAGTGAGGCAGTCAGGAGGAATGCTGCAAGTTCAAGGTCAGCGTGGTATACGTGATGAGTTCCAGGCCACCTAAAGGAACCCTGTCTCAAAAAGACAAAAACTGGCGAGATGGCTCCACCAGCAAAACCAACTGCCACCAAGCTTAACAACCTGAGTTAGACACCTGAGATCCACACAGTAGAGAGAACTTAGTCCCTCAAGTTTGTCCTCTGACCTCCCATGAGCAGCACAGCATGTGCCACTGCCACCACCAGCCCACACACGCGGTGGTATGACTGATGGGGAGTGATGTCACTGGAGGTGGGATTACAAGTACACAGGCTTCCAGCTCACTCTCTGCTTTGTGCCTGTGGCTGAGGATGTGAGCTCCCAGCTGCCTGCTCCTGCCACCATGCCCATGCTTACTGCCATGCCTCCCTGCCACGGGCTCTTACCTCAACAGAACCATAAGCTGAAGTAAACTCTTCCTTCTACAACCTTCCTTGGCTATGGTGTCTTGTCACAGCAACCGAAAATTCATACAGTGCTCACCTGTCTTTTGTTGGCAAAATCTTACTAAATATAAAGGTGTATGTTTTTCTTCCTACAGAATCTGGCTAGTGGGGCTGGAGAGACAGCTCAAAGGTTAAGAGCACCACTGGCTGCTCTTCCAAAGGTCCTGAGTTCAATTCCCAGCAGCCATATGGTGGCTCACAACCATCTATAAGGAGATCTGGTGCCCTCTCCTGGTGTGCAGGTGTACATGCAGACAAAACACTATATACATAATAAATAAATCTTTTTTTAAAAAGAATCTGGATAGTTATATAAAAGTTAAAAGCAGACAAAATTATTTTAACAATGAGTTACATATTACAAATGCGGGAAATTAAGATTATAAGAAAACAAGGCACTGGCTGGCAGGAGTAGGGGTGTAAAGGAGATATTTAAAAGGAACTGTTTTGTACCAGCAATCTTCTATTTCTTGGGCTAGATAATAACACACAACTCTCTCTCTCCTCCCTCCCTCCCCGTGTGTGTGTGTGTGTGTGTGTCTGTCTGTCTGTCTGACTGTCTGTCTGTCTGTCTAAATAAGAACAAACTGGACTCAGAAGACAAGCTAGTCAAATGTCTACCTTGCAGAACTTTTCATGGTGTGCCTGGCTGGGTTACTAAAGACAAGCATCCTGTGCCTATTCAATGTCTCTGAAGAAAAACCTTGGCAAGGAACCAATCCCTTTCCAAGGCTGCATACCCCATAAGCCCCAGATGCAATGTGAAAGGGACAAAACTAGAAGAAATAGGGTGCCCCCTTAGCAGCAACTCTTCTGCAAATACCAATAGCAAAATGTCCAACACACATGAGGCCTGGTCATCCACACCATAGCTTTGTGATCCTAGAGACTAAGTTCTTCCTCCCCCATGAATAGTCAGAGTAGTCTCCAGAGTACTCAGGCCACTTCCTTGAAAAATACTGAGTCCTCCTGTAAACCGTTCATCCTTCATGTTACTTTGCTAAAGAAAATATGCGAGCCAGGCATGGTGGCACACACCTTTAGCTCCAGCAGTAGAGAGACAGAGGCTGGGGGATCTGAGTTCAAGGCCAGTCTGTTCTATTTAGCAAGTTCCAGGATAGCCGAGGACAACATTGTGAGACTCTGTCTGAAAAACTAAAAACACTTTAAAGAGTCTTAGAGGAGGAGGGGTCACAAAGAGAAAAAATGCTCAGAGAGAGAGAGAGAGAGAGTGTGTGTGTGTGTGTGTGTGTGTGTGAGAGAGAGAGAGAGAGAGAGAGAAAGAGAGTGTAAAAGCTTCAGAAGAAAATATTCTTAGAAAATCTTGGGTAAGGAGTTTCCTGCCAAGCCTGACCTGTAAAGGAGAGGACTCACATACAAACTGTGCCCTCTGACCTCTGGTGCCCAAGTACACACAGAACCACAGATAACAATCTGAAGAGATAAGCTCAGCGGTGCTCACCCACAGGAAAAACTCAAGCATGGTAGCCTATGCTAGCTGGGGGCTGACAAAAGAGGATCCCTGGAGCTTGCGGTCTAGTCAGCTTAGTTTAATGAACCAGCCCTAGGTCCTAGTAACTACACCTGTGAAATGACACCCACATTCATCCCCAACCACCCCTTTACAGCACACAGAAATGACATGTGCCAAAGACTGATTTGTAGCTCCATTAGTAGAGCGCTTGCCTGGCACATACAGCAAGCCCTGAGTTCTATCTCCCAGCACTATACAAACTAGACATGGTGGTACACACCTGTAGTCCCAGCTTGGAAGGTGATTGTAGGAGGGTCAATCAAAAAAAGCTCAAGGACACACTTCACTATAGGGTCTCAGGTAGCCCCAGCTTTTAAAAAAAGACCGAGTTTTAGTAGGTAAAGTGGTTGCCATTAGGTAACTGTAAGAGTCCGTGTTCAGATCCCAAGAATCCACATAAATGAGTGTGGTGGCCGGCCAGTAACTCTAGAGCTCAGATAACTGAACAAAACATCCCCGGAGAATGTGGCTAGCCTCAACCGCATCAGTAAGCTCTGGGTTCAACTAAGAGGCCTGCCTCAATAAAGATGGCTAGAAATCAAGAAAGACTCCTGAAGACACATTCATGCACCTGCACACATGAACAGGCTCACATATTACATCTACACACACACACACACACACACACACACACACACACACACACACACACGATGTCAGGTTGGGCATGGAGTGACTCACACCTCCAATTCCATCACTCAGAAGGTTGAAGAAGGAGAATCATCCTGGTTTGAGGACAGCTTGGACTATAGAATAAGACCCTGTGTCAAAAAATAAACAAGACCAACAAACAAGCCCAAGTCCTTTAGGGGTAGAAACTATGGCAAATTCCCCAAGTCACTGTGACACTTAGCCCCAAAAGTGTCTTTTCAGACAGTCGGCATCCAAGCTTCAGTCAGCCTTGCTGAATCAAGCACAGGCTTTTCTTCCTTGGTATTGCAAAACCAATTTTAAAATCACCCCGACGCTTGCTGCTGGGAGCTATGAAGAAAACGCTGACTCTAGTGTAATGACAGAGAGCATGCAGCTTATAGCCAGGCTGGCAGGGTTTAAGTGTCAGCTCTGACAATTAAGGCTACTATAAGGGGCTTTGGTCACTTATGCCCCGGAAATGGCTGTGTCACTACCTGTTTTCAAAGACATGGAATGTGCCTCTTTGATCTCTGCAAACCTCACAGGAAAACATCTGAGATGCTGGTTCCTAAGTGTCAGTGGGGGATCTAGGCATCTCACTGAATCACAAATACGTCTCAGCAATATACATATACCCATTTCTTTTAAGTAAGGAAGAAACTGAAAAGGGAACTCGCGGAGGGCCGAAGAGTTGCCGAAGCAGCTATGCTTACGTGTGCTCACTGGGGCAAACATGAAGCCTAGAGTTTGGAGCCCAGCACCCAGATAACAAATCAAGACCCTTTACCCCAAAGTTCTCTTCTTGCCTCCACATGAACACACAGGCAGATAGCACATTAATTTCTTTTTTTTTTTTTTTTTTTGAGCCTTCTTACTGATTTGAAGAACAGTGCAAACCCTCGTTTTTAAAAACTTAAAACCATAAAAAGTGATTGGAATTTCAGAAGCCAAGCCAACGCAGACATCGGCATCTGCTTGTTTTCTTGGCCCAGCACCAGAGCACGTGCACACTCATAAAACCCACCATGAACATCTGGTGGAGTACCGCAGGCCGCCTCAAGCAGCCAAGGAAAACAGAGACAGCAGAAGACCACAAGGAAACAGATAAGGACAAGTGCCCTGGAAGTCAGCCAGAGCATCCACACTGAAGCATCTTTTCAGCGTCAAGCCTGCTGCACATGAGCCCTGGTAGCCACCACACCAGACATAACAAACAGTCCCGAGGAGTGCGGTTGTCCTTCCTTCCGGGAGCTCTTTTTCTCTGCAAAAACCAAAGAACAGCATCCCTGGTAACCTGATCCAGTCCAGTGACTGCCCCCACTCAGAGGACAGAAAGGAATTTCATTCTCAGTCTGACCTGGCCACGGCAGCCGGCTGCCATGCAGTTGGCGGGGCCAGCCCCTGAGCAGGAAGTATCCTGGCTGTGGATCAGCCGAGGGGCGATTGTTCTCCATGCTGTCTGTGCAGGTGGCACAGGCTGCCATGGCTGCTCAGACACCGCTTTTCCCTTCCCTCTCCGCTCTTCAATTTTTTCATAACCTGGTGGAGAAATAAAACCGAAAACCAAAAATGTGCCCAAAGCAGGTTGGAAGTGCAGGCAAGAGCTGATGTCAAGACTTCCCGTGGGATTGCAGCACTGAGGGACCCTGCAGCACACTGACAGGCCAACCTGCAGCCAGTCAGCTGGCAGCAACAATAGCAACAGCAGTAGTCACTAAGCACTATGGGTTTGGGGCTGGAGAGATGGCTCTGCAGTTAGCTGTCCTTTGCAGACGGCCTGGGGTTCAGCTCCCACCATGCACAACAGCCACCTCAAATAATTCCAGGTCCCAGGAATCTGATGCCATCTTCAGGCTTCTACAGGCACCCACACACAGGTGGCATATGGCCAAAAAGATATACACATAAACCAAAGAAATATAAAACTGTTTAAAATAAATTTCAAAAACAAAACACTAAGGACTGAGCATGACTGTCCCAACTATGGTGAAGGCAACTATTAGATTTCTGAAACTAAAAGGTGTTAGTTGGGCATAGTGACATACACCTGTAACCCCCCACACTAAGGACACTAAGGCAGGTGGGTTATAAGAAGTTTGAGGCCAGCCTGGGCTACACAGCAAGATTTTACTCCTGCCCCCTCCAAAAAACAAAAAACAAAAAAACCAGAAACTAAACATTTTACATAAAAGCATACAAACTATATATTATGCTTGATTTCCTTTTTTGGTTTTGTTTTTATTTTGTTGTATTTTGTTGCAACAGGGCTTTGGTCTTGTTACGTAGTCCAGGAAGGTAGAATAGTATAGTCCATGCTGACCTCAAACCCAGCCTGCCAAATGCTGTTGTTTCGTTTTGGTTTGGTTTTTCGAGACAGGGTTTCTCTGTGTAGCCTTGGCTGTCCTGGACTCCCTTTGTAGACCAGACTGGCCTTGAACTCACAGCAATCCACCTGCCTCTGCCTCCCGAGTGCTGTCTTTTGTTTTGTTTTTTTGTGGGGGTTTTTGTTGTTGTTGTTGGTTTTTTGA
The DNA here is from genome assembly GCF_903995435.1 of Acomys russatus. Lineage (NCBI taxonomy): Eukaryota > Metazoa > Chordata > Mammalia > Rodentia > Muridae > Acomys > Acomys russatus. The sequence goes on along the minus strand of NC_067138.1, from coordinate 106,795,095 downwards.
GACAGGGTTTCTCTGTGTAGCAGCTGTTCTGGAACTCGCTCTATAGGCTGGTCTCGAACTCCAGAGGCCTGCCTCTGCCTCCCGAGTGGACTTCTTAATTTCTAAGTGATGCTTCTTCTACTAGGGGGAAGATTGATTGTGATGTCCAGGCATTTTGGGCTACATGTGTGGTCTTGTCTCTAGGAGTAGTCTTCCTAATCATGGCTACAGTTTCCATTCATTATTGTGAGCCCTAAGTTGTGGTTATACTATTGTCCCTAACATGCAGTTAGCACTTGGTCTCCACATAATTGGATCCCAGAGTCATCTTTTAAAAAGCAAAAACAAAACAAAACAAAAAAGACTCAAGATCTTCTATGTACCCTAGGCTGGCCTGAATGAAACCAGTTAGTGATCCTCCTGCCTCAGCCTCTCAAATGCTGGGCATATACCACCATGCTTGGCCCATCAGTATTTTTCAGTGGTATAAATAAAAAAAAAAAAGTAAGAATGAGTGATAATCGTGATGATGGTGGTGATAAATGAACAATCCAAGGTCTACCCTAGGCAAGAGAAAGGTAAAATCTTATAGCTAGCTAACAAGTGTATCCAGAGGTAAAGGCGCTTACCACCAAGGCTTGACAACCTTAGTGTGATCACTGGAAACTACAGAATACAAGTAGAAAACTGGGTCCCACAAGTGTACACACACACACACACACACACCAAAAAAGAACCTCAAACCTCAATACTATTCCCCCCTTTCTTAGAGACTCTCAAGGGGAAGATAGCTTTATCTAAATTTTCAATCAAGTGTTTAAAAGAGCCAAGAGTCCAGGCTTCTACTACTGCTCGCTCTAGTCTGGCAGACGGGTCTCTGAACCAGGAGACCTCTCTAGAGCCAGGGAGTTGGGAGGTAGTACCTGTAGTGAGAAACCAGCAAGCACTGGACGCCTGCAAGGGGGCAGCAGAGAAAGCAGAGCTGTGACAAACCAGGACAGCCACATGCTGACCTCTAGCAGGGTGGGCAATGGCTAGCGGGTGTGTTAGTAATGAGTGACAATAGTGTCTAATATGCCAGGCCAAAATGCTGCTTGCCCTAAACCTTCGATACAAGCCCTTCGTTATCAAGGCACTCTGAGGGACGGAAGTTACAAGGACAGTGTCCAACGTAGGACGAAGCCATGCAGGAAAGACTAAAAAGCAGAAGTGAATATCAGGCAAGCAGGAGATCTCAAATGGGTACTGAAGGTACCTCATAGGGGATGGGAAGCTATTAAGTCCCCGACCCTTCGCTAAGTTGACTAGCACAGCTCGTCCTTGAACTAGCTCAGTAGCCACGGCAGGCTTGCCGTCATCCTCTGCCTTAGCCACCCAAACTGCTGATATTATAATACGTAAAAACACATCTTTTTAGGATTTTAAAGTATTTTTCAATTTTGTAAGTGGTGGGGGTTGGGTGCCTATAGAAACCAGGTGTTAAACTCTCGTAAAGCTGAACATAGGATTATAAGGCAATTGTGATCCACTCAATGTTGTTACAGGTAATTGAACTCGAGTCCTGTGGAAAAGTCTGTGCTCTTAAGCAATGAGCCAGCCTGCCTTGCATCGTTTCAACATAACAGACAATGCCGGAGGACTTGAGAAAAGGCAATGCTCTGTTAGGAGCTAACACACCCTATAATGCCTCACCAGAAAGGCTCAACATTGTGACCAGGATTTGTGCTGATTTAATAATCTCTTGAAATATCAGACCAAGCTGGTCTAGAATCCAAAGATGGGGTAAGGGGGAAGAGCCAATGGATTTAAGGCCCAGTAAACAAGGTGCTGGGGATGGCGCAGCGATTAAAAGCACTGTGTATGTGCTCTTGGAGAGGACACAGTGGATCCCAGCACCCACATGGTAGCTCACAAACATCTCAACTCCAGTTCCATGGGATGCAAGGCCCTCTCCTGGCTTCCTCAGGCACCAGGCGTGCAAGTGGTACATAGACATACATACAGACAGAAAAAAAAAAACTACCCATATGCATGAAATAAAGTGAGCTCTAAAAAGAAACAGTTAACTGCCGTTCTGCTTCCAGTGGGACAACCCATTCCCGGTTATTTATATTCCTACAGGCTCCTAGTACACATTCCAAGGTGCTTCCCTCATTAGCCAAATGGCCTGTAGGGTACCAGCCCCTTGATTTCAACCCATAAGCTTACTCTGGTCTCTGGTCTTCAAATCCACATCACTATTCCAAATAGCACATACCTGAAAGTTGAATGCTGTACCAGGGAGACTAATTTTAGAGGCACTTCAAAATGTTCGCACTAACTCTGCTGCCAGAGAAAGGAGAAAAACAACGCAGGCACACAGTTCAGAAATGCCCGGGCTGCTCTCCAAAGGGTTCATGAAGACATTGACATATTCAACAGTGACTTCCCTCCCCTCTCCATTATAAACCAGGACACCTAAGCACCTCTAGAGATGACTAAAACCCAGGCAATGTACACCCCTCATCAGCCAAAGCAGCGACTGAAAAAAGCAGCCAATAAAATTAAGTGGTTTTAAAGCCAGTCCACTTCAAGGGTATAAATAGATTTCCACTGCTTTGCTTAAAATGTCAAACAAATCTTACAAAGCTGTCCCCTGACCCCCACATGTGCTGTGGCATGCACATACATGTACAAATGTGCATCAAGTTCAATTTTTTTTTTTTTCATTTTAAGAGGCTCAGTGGTTACGAGCACTGCCTTTACAGAGACTTCAGGTTCAATTCCCAGCACCCAGCTGGAAGCTAACGAGCCTCCGTAACTCCAGTTTCAGAGGCTTCCAATGCCTTCTTCTTGCCTCCTAGGGTACCATGGCACACACATGGTGCATACATACATGCAGGGGAAAATGCCATACACATAAGACAAATGATGATAGTATCTTTTATGCTCACTTTGGTGATGTTTAGTCTATTTTGCTTTGTCTTTTGTACGACCTTCTAAGAGCAACTACAACTATATGATTCTTGGTAGCAATCAGTGAAATATTTTTCCTCCCTCACAAATATGTTTGTCAGATATATTGGGGCAGAAGGCTGAAGAAGATGCTCCAGTATTATAGAGAGTTTTGGGTGACTATTCAGGTAGAAAACTATCTCTGTCATCTTTTCATTTGGAAAGCTACTAATCTGCACTCCCGGCAAACTCAGGTAATCAAATGTATTCCTTCTCAAGTCTCCGATGGAGTTGAAGACCAGGTAGCTTAGTTTTACAATGAAGCTTAACTGTTTAGGGATAAAGATGTTTTTAGGTCTAGATAGATGTTTTAAGTTGATAATGACAAGATGTGGTGGGGAATGATTTACATTCAGAATTTTAGACGCACCAAGATAGGAAAGATGTCATCTTCAAGGCTGTCAAATACAAACAGCCAAAACACTAAGAATGTAACATTTATATAATTCCTGATTGTATCATTGTTATTCTTGCTACAGGTAGTTTATTATATATATGTGGAATAATATAAATATATATGTAGAAAAAAGAAAGAAAACTTGAAAAAAAGAAAATTGTAGGATTGGATGTGGCAGTGCAAACCTACAACTTAGCAACTGGGAGGCTGACGCAGAAGAATGAGTTCCAGGGCAGCCTGGTCTGTTCAGCAAGAATTTGTCTCAAAGAGAAGGAGACACTGTTACAATAGATCACTATAGTGAGGACCCGGTCCTCAGAGGGAGCAGCCATGAAGGAGCTTGAGCAGACTCCTGGTCTGTACGGCCTGACACTTGGACAACACAGCAAAGTGCAAAGGAGCGGACTCTATAGCTCCTTGTGGCCTTTTAGAGGCCACTTATCACTAAACAGATTTAAGAGGTAACTAAGAAGTGCCGGCCATAGTGACTGAAGCAGGAGTTGAAAGCTAGCCTAGGCTGCACACATGAGTTAGTTCCAGGCCAAACTAAGCTACAGAGGATGGCTATTTCCAAAACAATAAAAAGAAAACAGCAACAGGACCAGAATGACAAAAAAAATATTCTCTTAAGGTCCAGAAACGCAGCTTGCCAGCTCCAGTGAGTTTCTGGCTTCTGTCCCTAGAACGTCCTGCTGCCAACAGCAGTTCCAGCCAGAGCTGGGCCACCATCTGCGACTGCCTTTCACAGTCACAGCACAGAGGAGAGTGCAGTCTCAGGCAGCAGGCTGGGCTTGGCTAGCTCCTCTGCACAGCATCAGTGTTGCAATGTGACATTCAGAGAATCTCCAGGAGTCTCACACTCCCGCCTGAGCCCAACTAGCCAGCTGGATGGCAGTGGTGGGGGACATTAACTCTGTGTGTGATGAACTCACGCCACAGCCCAGGCAGACCTTGGCTTCCTAAATCTCCAAGCTATCCAAAGACTCGGTTAAGAACTGGGCCCGCTACAGATGCCAGACACACTCAGCAGGCCCATCCATTTAATGAAATGTTTCTGTGCTAAAACCAATCCCAAAAGCTAAAATTGAAAAACTACAAAAAATTCTAACTCAAAACAGGACTCAAGTCTGTTGGGTCTGGTCGTTACTTAAGATGTTAACTTCTGGAGCCTTTGAGATGGTTCGGTGAGCGAAGTTCTGTGTTCCCAGGTCCTACATGGTGGAAGGCAAGAACTTGTGAAACTTGTTCTCTGGCCTCCACAGAGGAGGAGCCAAGGCTCACGCATGACTCCACAGCCGAGGCCGCCCCGAAACTTCCCATTCCCCCTCTTGACTCAGCCTCTCAAGCACTGGGACTTCCGACCTCAAACTGGCACTTTGAGCTGCACCATACTGAACCAGCTTCCTGCCCCATGGGCTCACATGGAGACTTTCTTGAACCCTGCCCTGTGTTCACGCTGGGTACCAGCAGCGCAACTGCGAACAGTTTCCTCCTTCCAGTCCTCCATCCCCAGACTGGATGGCATTTTGTTTGTTGTTATATTAAAACTACTTATGTCGCTGGAGCTATATTGTTCTGTTAAGATGGGATTTGTCCTGGGATTTGTTATTATATAGGTTAAGTTGGACTCTAGTTCACAGCAATCCTCCTGCTTCAGCTTCCCAATGCTAGAATTACAGGCATGAGCCACCACACTGGCACTCTTATCACAACTGCCTCTCAACTGGAGCTCCAAGGACCCAGCCACATGATGCATCACTGCCTGTCATTAATTGCAGAAGATCCAGCATCCTCTTCTGACCTCTAAAGGCCCCAGATACACACGTGGTGCTCATTTCTACATGCAGGTGTTCATCTATATTCATAACACAAAATTTAAGTCTTTCAAAAAATATTTAACCAATGATAATGGGAAAAAAAATGGATGAAGCCTGAAGTGGTTAACGACACCTAAGGCTGACTTTGGCCCCCAGACACATACATTGGTTCAAACATACAAGCACATATATATACATGCCAAAAAAAAAAAGTAATAATACAAGGGACAGAATTCAAATAAACTAACGATTACAGATAATTTTGGGCAAACTGTCATCCTTAGTTGTTTGTTCAGCTGATCAATGCCCAGCAATATTGACGCTGTGGGCGACGGGAGATACCCAGCGCCCCACAGTTCTTGCCATTGGTCCCACATAATCATCCTAAGTCTTGAGCGGGTGAAGGGCCAAGGAGGACTTCAGGCCCTGAGTCAGAGCGATGTGAGTACCCTGGAGCAGCTGTAGTGCTGTCTCACATGGCCTCACACACAAACGTGAATGCTGTGGGCTTTAATGGGGAGAAGGGGAAGGCAGGCCCTCGCCAGCACCCATCTTGGGCAGGCCTGTGGCTTGCACTCACCAGCACCCATCCTGGGCAGGCCTGTGACGTGCACGCATTCTTTCTTATACCTCTGCTGAATGCAAGACTCCATGTGAGCCACCACAACTGCAGCAGTTTTTTTTTATAAAGTTAAGCAGGTCAGGACAGTCTTCACAATGCCTGAAATAACATGAAAATCGAGAGAAAAAAAGAATATGGCGGACACCCTCGCCAGCTAAAGTGGCTCCACTTAGCCATTGGTGCTGGCCATCAAAATGGAGTCATGGTCAATGGGTTTCTTTCTTTCTTTCTTTTTTAATTTAGCGGGGTTTGGGGGGCACACATTTCACATTTGTAATCCCAGAAAGTGGCAGCTGTTCAACGCCAGCCACCCTAGGCTGCATAGGGAGCCCCAGTCTATACAGCCAAACCATGTCTCAAAAAAAAAAAAAAAAAAAAAAGGTACAACTGAGCACAGTGGTGCATGCCCGTAATCCCAGCACTCAGAGAGGCAGAGGCAGGCAGATCACTGTTAGTTCAAGGCCAGCCTGGTCTACAAAGCTGTCCAGGATAACCAAGGCTACACAGAGAGGCCTTGTCTTGGGAAAAAGAAGAGGAGGAAGAGGAGGAGGAAAAAAAGGCACAACTTTACCTGGTCTATACAGTGAGACCCTGTCACGAGACCCAACAGTAAAAAAAAAGAAAAAAAAATCTAGAAGCGAAGTAGATAAGTTAGCTCAGTAAGTGTTTACCACAAGCAGGAGTACTTCAACTCAATTCCACTACACACACACAAAGTTTGGCGTGGTGACACATACAATCGTAGCACTGGGAGGACAGACACCTGGATTTCTGAGGCTCACTGGCCTGCCAGCTGAGCCAATTAGTGAGCGCCAGCCCCAGATCCCAGTGAGAGTGTCCTAAAGGAAAACAAGCACTGGGTGTGGTGGTGCATACCTTTAATCCCAGCACTCAGGAAGGCAGAGGCAGAGAGTTGCTATGAGTTCGAGGCCAGCCTGGTCTACAAAGCTATCCAGGACAGACAAGGCTACACAGAGAAACCCTGTCTTGAAAAACAAACAAACACACACACACACAAACCCAGAAAACCCAGCAGAATGGTTCCTGAGGAACAATACACCCAGAGTTAACCTCTGGTGAGTTTAGGCACCTACAGCATGCACATGCACACACAAGCACACATGCATACTACGACTGTTCTAGTAAACTGTCCTATGCAGTTAAGCTCACTGAGAAGCTAGCTCTGGCAGAGGCTGGCCCCACCCCTTACCCATTTCAAATTCAAGCACGCTTGTTGCAAAATGTTCTCCCAGGCTCTTTTTCTGGAGATGGACTGGTCCCCTAGGAGGCGGGGACAAACAAGAACAGCACAACAGCCTGTAAGTAAAGAAGCCAGAAGGAGAGCCATTGCCAGCAGATGTTACTATTGTCAACTCCATGATAGAGAGGCTGGGGTGGGAAAGGGAAAGGGAAGCCAGCACTTCAGCTTCCTCAGCCAGCCATCAGCTGTTCACTCCCAACCGGGCTACACGGGGCGTCTTCACTGGATATTGAGCTTGAGCGCTTGATCTGATGTTGTTATCTGTCTGCTACTTGTCTGTTAATTGCTACTTATTCCTTTACATTTCTAAATTGATTCATCCAAAATCAGAAGCACAGCTTTTCTGCAGACTGTACAGAACATACACTCGCACCGCATACACACACACACACACACACACACACACACACACACACACACATACACACAGGAGGGAGGAAGGAAGGATGATAACTTCTGAGATACATACATACATGCATACACACACACACCACACACACACTATACACATAATTTATATATATATATACATATATATATATATATATATATATATATATATATAAATAAAACAGTGCAGAAAACCAGGGCTATTTTTTTTCCTCATGGAAAAGAGGCAACATAAGTTGGCAAACAGGTACCTTGGAACTATTTTCAATTATCTGAAGAGCCAGTGGATGCAATTTATGTGACACTGAAGAGAGGAGCTGGACAAATGGATGGCAGCTTCCTAGTGATCATTTCAAGGACTCAACTTTCATCTCTGTGTGAGGGGAAGATCTCCAACAATTAGAGCTATGTACGCAGTGATGGGAGAACCCAGTCTCCATGCCCGAGGGGAGTGCTGCCAGCCAGCACGGCAGGGAGCAAGTATAGAATGGCCACTTGGGCAGAATGGCCCAAAATTCCTTCCAATTTTGAGACATCTAAGAAAGTGAATTCTTGAGCTCGACGTGGTAGTGGTACATGCCTTTAGTCCCAGCACTTGGGAAGCAGAGGCAGGGGGATCTCTGTGAGTTCAAGGCCAGCCTGGTCTACAAAGTTGAGTCCAGGGCAGCCAAGGCTACACAGAGAAATCCTGTCTTGAATAAACAAAAACCCAAACCAAAAACTTGTCGGGTTCAATGTCATGCATACCATTTAGTTCCTAAAGACTCTAGAAAAACAAAACAAAACTCAGTGGAAGAGATTGTGTGGTTCCTCCAAGTTGCAGGCTTCATTTTCCTAAAACTAAAGGTCTGGAGTTGATGCAAGTCAAACACCAGCCTTCCTTTAGAAAAATAAAGCATGTTGTTACCTAAGATAACTACGGATACCTAAGATAGTTCCATTTAAGAAAAAGCTGAGGACAGACCGTGGTGGTGCACGCCTTTAATCCCAGCACTCAGGAGGCAGAGGAGGAGGATCTTTGTGAGTTTGAGGCAAGCCTGGTCTACAGAGCAAGTTTCAGGACAGCCAGGGGAACCCTGTCTTGCAAAAAAGCAAAAAACAAACAGAGAAAGAAAAAGAAAACCTATACTAACCAAGTAATAGCTACTGTCCTTACTTAAGAAGACAAATATCCAAAATAAAAGCCGAAAAAAGGGACAAATGAGCACACTTTAACAGAGCAGGAAGCTCTAAACTCATGGGTTCTCTAGTGAAGAGATACAGTCTTAAAGCACAAGAACACAAACCAAAGCCACTTTACACCACTAGGAGGCAAAAATGCATCAAAGTCAAGACAAAAAGTTTGCATGCTGGCACTGTGCAGTGGATTCTGACTGCTGGTAAGGATGTAAAATGGAGCAGCCCCAAACAGGGTCAACCTGGAATACATGCTCCAGAAGCCTACTGAGCTATGTGATGCCCCCAGCTATGTATTTTGAGGCAGTCTTACTAAATTACATCAGTTAAGACCTTCCTATGTAGGCCAGGCTGGCCTTGAACTCACACTCTTCTGCCTCAGCCTCTGAAGTTGGGATTGTAGCCTATGCCTCACACTCAGCTTGATTTGTGCAATATTTTGGTTTTGTGGTGGTGGGCCACTAGAATAGGAAGTTGGTTCCCTGCTGCCATCTTGTTTTGAGGCAGAGTCTCTCTTGCTTTTTGTAAATGTGCGATATACAGTCCCACAGGCTTCCAGGCGAGTTTCCAAGCTCCCTGCAGGAGTGCTGGAATTAAAGATGCAGACCAGCCACCACATTCAGCTTCCTACTTGGGTTCCTGGGTTTCAGGAATTGAACTCAAGTCATCAAGTGTTTTTTGTTTTGGTTCTGTTTTGGTTTGTTTTGGTTCTGTTTTTCGAGACGGGGTTTCTCTGTGTAGCCTTGGCTGTCCTGGAATCCCTTTGTAGACCAAGCTGGCCTCAAACTCACAGAGATCTGCCTGCCTCTGCCTCCCTGAGTACTGGGGCTACAGGCCTGTGCCACCGTGCCTGACTTAATTTGAACATTTTTAAAGGGACAGCTTTACTGTGTACAAATTATATATTTCAGTAAAGCTGACTTATGTATTAACGACAGCAACAGAAATGGATTTCTTTTATAATGAATCTGACCACTCAAAAAACTTTGAGTTTACTGTTCTCTGTCATATTGCAAATAGAGTGGGCCAGGATCCTCCCCTTTTCCACTTTAAGTTCACTCTACCTGCAAATGTTCAAATGCCAGATCCTTCCTTCGCTTGGAGCTTAGTTCAAACATCTCAGAGTCTAACCTCACTGTAGCTCTGTGGTACAGAGTTTGCCTACCTCGGATGAACTGGTCTTCCAGGGACCAGTCATCACTGTGGAATGCTGCTACCTTCTTGATATATTTAACACAGGATATAAAACAGAGGAAATAACACACTTCACCCTGTTACGTCCAAAACCTCTGAACTCAACTGCCATTAACTTACTATTTAAATGGTGAGAGACCATAACTGAAGGGAACCTGGGGAGGGGAGAATAGGCGCGAGGAGGGGGTGATGGGGGAGGAGGGGGTGATGGGGAGAGGAGGGGACAGGGAGAGGGGGGAGGGGGAATGAACTAAAGAAAAGAAGAGCCACCTGCTGTGGGAACAGTGTGAAGAGCTTCAAAGCCAAGGATGAAAACAGATTCAGAAAATGAAAGGCATTCCAGGGGAAACTCACATCTGAGCAATGTCCCCAGCCCACCTGGTGGCTGACTTCAACACCCCACACACACATCGCACCAGGCCTCAGTGGGACACCACGAAACCCACAGAAACCTACAGCTTGAATCCTAAGCCATAACTAAGTTGCCTCAAGGTCAGAGAACAAGTTTTGCATGTGTGCTTCCCCATGCCTAACGCTGGCACAGAAACTGCCGCCCAACGCCTAATGAAAGAACACTGGGCTTCGGCAACATCTCAAACCTCTTACTATTACAGTGAAGACTCATTTCTACCAGATTACCCCTGCAGATGGTTTCTATTTTAGACCTTTTTGGTCCTTTTGGGGGATGGGGGATGGTGCTACCTTTGTTTTGAGGGCAGAGCTTCCAAAACGAAACTCCCACAAACCTCCAGTCTACCAAACTTGTTTCCTGTGATAACAGGCCAGACTGGACTAGCATTCTCAATCCTCCTGCCTCAGCATTTGGAGTATGTGCCACCCTGCCCTCCCAACTTAAACTGACTTTGGCACCTTAACACACTTGTAGAGAGCAAAGTTGCTATGATTTTCTGCCACCTGCTGCGCTTCCATCAAAAATGTCCCCTGCACCTACAGATTTAAGACAACTGCCAGTGATAATTTTGAAAGGTGAGGCTTTAAAGTTATTAGCTCATGGTCTCCCTTGAGAATGCGGTTACCTTGCCTATTTCAAAAGGTACAAGGGTTGGGATATAGCTCAGTTATACTTTATAGTATAGTTTATAAGTAGTTGCAGAAAAAGAAGTGGAAGAATCCATTTACAAATTGGGCATGGTGTCATAGCCTGTAATCCCAGCGCTAGTGGGAAGCTGAGGCAGGGAGTGAAATGATTATAAAGGTCACCTGGGGCTAGAAGTCAGACAATGTGCCAAAAAGCAAAAGGGGAGGTAGTGCTCAGCATGACAGCTCAGAAGAGAAAGGTACTTACCACCAAGCCTGATGGCCTGCTAGTGCTCAACACCAGGAATGCACCCCCATCCCCCCACCCCGCACTACACACACACCCCAAGCCTGATGGCCTGCTAGTGCTCAATACCTGGAATGCCCCCCCATTCCCCCACCCCTCATCCCCCACCACACACACACACACCAAGCCTGATGGCCTGCTAGTGCTCAATACCTGGAATGCCCCCCCATTCCCCCCACACACACCAAGCCTGATGGCCTGCTAGTGCTCAATACCTGGAATGCCCCCTTACCACCCCCCAACCCCCCCAACCCCTACCACACACACACACACACACACACACCAAGCCTGATGGCCTGCTAGTGCTCAATTCTGGAACGCCACACACACACACACACAGAGAGAGAGAGAGAGAGAGAGAGAGAGAGAGAGAGAGAGAGAGGATAGACTCCTATGAACTGTCCTCTGACCTGCGTGCACAACCACCACACATAAATAGACAGAATAAAATTTCAAAACCAGCAGTGCCAAAAAGCTTTAAGCATGTATTTAGGCCTTTCCCTTCATCCCTTTAGCATATAAGCAGGGAGCCAGCCCAGAATCAAAAATTCTGTTGATTCCTTGATCCTGGAACCTGCCAGCCTTCAGAAACATGTGAGCTGGCTAGGCTAGGCTGCACACACCTGTGTGTTAAGAGCTGGGGCAGGAAGACCAAGTTCACAGGCAGCCTAGGCCAGACCAGTCAGGACTACACATAGCAAGACCCTAGCTCTGTCTACTGGCTCCAAGAAACGTTGAAGTGAGCCCAGCAGTGGTGGCGCATGCCTTTAATCCCAGCACTCGGGAGGCAGAGGCAGGCAGATCGCTGAGTTCGGGACCAACCTGGTCTACAAAGTGAGTCCAGGACAGCCAAGATTACACAGAGAAACCCTGTGGCGGGGTGGGGGGGGGGGGGGGAGAAAGAAAGAAACATTGAGGTGAATTTCTGTTGCTTTAAACTACAATGTGAAACATTTTGTCTTAGCAGGCAAAAAGACTAAGATACATTGTCTCAAGATGGCATTTCGAACCAGGTGAGTGATAGAAGGACCTAAGCGCCAAGACAGCCTGGGCTACAGACAATTCCCAGGTGACCCAGGCTACGTCGCAAGACTCCATCCATCTTTTTAAAAAGCCATCAGGAAAAGCAGAGCGGGCAAGAACTTGAAGCAAACACATTCTACTGGACCGCTCCTGGACCGCTCCAGGTCAGGAAGGTAACAGGAATGTGATTCCAGCCCAAGGGTGCCAAGGTGAGTGAGTTTCTCTATCTAGCTCTCTGACCTAGGGCTAGTTGGCTCAACCCCTGGGGCCATTTACTTATGTTAAAATTACATTTTAAGAATTACTACTTTGCACGTAGGCATTTAGATTATAACAGGAACAAAAGCGCCAGCCCAGGGTCTGGCAGAATGCTACATGAACTGCAAACTTAGGACAAAGTACCAAGAATTACAAAGTGTCAGGCAGGGCCCCTGGTTAGTGGTTTAAAAAAAAAAAAAAAAAAAAAAAGTCTATTAAAGTACTAAGTCTAGAAAATAATTAATTTTTAGGTTCTTCAGAAACTGATGATCAGGACTAATGCTGCAGTATTTTCAGGCGAAGCCAATGCTTGCTGCCAGGCCATTTCTCTAGTACAAAAGTTCTCAGGAGTAGAGGGCGAGGCTGTTAAAATGTAACATCAACCATCCAAAATGGACCTCATGGGGCTGTACAAATGAGACCTTTTGTACTGTGATTAAAAGGCCAAACAGTACTAAATGGGGGGGGGGGGTTGTCACAGAGTAACCCTAACAACTGTCTAGAGCCTACTTATGTTTAAAAAACAAAAAAGACAAAACTCAATTTCCTAACAGAAGCCCATGTTTGAGTGCCTTACCCAGGGGAAAGTTCAACCTTCACAAGAAAGATAGCACTTCCAAGTCCACAGACTGCACATGAAGCGACACAGCAGAATAAGGCCATTTATAACTTCTTTGGCAAATAGGTAACCAACAGACCTTCATAAATGGTTTACTTCTAATAATTTGAACCCCAATTTACATGATCATTTGCTATCACTTGAACCCTAGAAAGTTCAATAAATTACACTATATTGCTGGGGAGTAGTGGTACATACCTTTAATCCCAGCCCTCAGGAGACAGAGGCAGGCAGGTCTGAGTTCAGGGCCAGCCTGGTCTATAGAGCTGGTTCCTAGACAGCCAGCCCTGTGTGCATGTATAGGTGGGGGGGGGGGGCAGGTTGATGGAGGTGAGAGCAAAAAAAAAACCCTATACTTTTAAAAAAAAGTCTGTGTGTGTGCGTGTGCGTGTGTCTGTGTGTGTGTAGTGCACCCCTATGGGAGACAGGTTTCAGAGCTTCCGGAGCTAAAATTAAAGGCAGCTATGAACTGCCATGTGTGCTAGGGAACAGAACTCAGGTCCTCTACAAAAACAATGCGTGCTCTTAACTGCTGAGCCCTTTCCAGCCCCCTGGACATTATTTCTATGTGTATCTTAAAGCACAAACAAAAGGAGCTGGAAGCAGCAACATGTGTGCCCATGGATTCTAGTGGACAACTAGAGAGAGTCTGTTGAGAGAGTCCCCAGTTATATTACAGCAATTAAGCCCATCTCCTGGCGTCATTTGTCAAGTTCAAGAAACACCTTGACACTTGGGAGGCGGAGGCAAGTGGATTGCTGTGAGATCGAGGCCAGCCTGGTCTACAAAGTGAGTCTAAAACAGCCAAGGCTACACAGAGAGACACGGTCTCAAAAAAGAAAGGAGGAGGAGGAGAAAGAGAAGAAACAAACAGCTTGTGCTGGCTAGTTCTATGTCAACTTGACACAAGTAGAATCACTGAAGAGGAAAGCCTCAGTGGAGAAAAAAACTTCAGTAGGGCATTTTCTGAATTAGTGATTGACCAGGAAGGGCTCAGACCATCATGGGTGGGTGGAGATACCCTTGGGATGATGATGGTTCTGGTTTCTATAAAAAAAAAAAAAAAAAAAAGCAGGCTGAGCAAGCTATGGGAAGCAAACTAGTAAGCAGCACTCTTCCACCACATAAACAGCACTCCTCGGAGTCATCAGCTCCTGCCTCCAGGTTCCAGCCCTGTTTGAGTTCCTGACTTCCTTCGATGGTGAACAGTGATGGGAAGTGTTAGGCAAATAAACCCTTTCCTCCCCAGATGCTTTCGGTCACAGTTGTCTCATCACAGCAATAGTATCCCTGACAAGGACACACTTTCTCAAAGTACTCCCCAACAAGGGCCAGCAAGATGTCTCAGTGCATAAACTGACACCTTGATTTGATCCGCAGAACCCACATAAAATTGGAAGAAAAAAAAAAAAAAACCCTTGATAGTAGTCCTGACCTGCACACATTCAATAATAAGTACTTGTTTAAATATTCCCCAGCTAGACAAGGGATCCCAATCAATACTCACAAGACTGGTACACCAAGACTAGAGAGTCTAAGGCCATCCCAGACTACATCGTGAGCCGCTATAGGCTAGCCTGGGCTACAAACCAAGACCCTGTTAAACAGTGTTCCCCAATCCCTCCTCCTCTTAAATGCTACGAAAGCCACCTTTTCGTCCCTGTGGCCTGAGCCAGGCATGTGCTTCTGTAACCCTTCACTTGCTTGCCTGATTTTCCTGAAGCTGAGCAGCCCTTTCATAGAACACACCTCATTTCGCTACTTTGTACCTCAGGAGCCACACTGTCCAGATGTGTAACATTCACTCCAAGACACCATTCAGTGTTGCCTGCTTGTCTACCAGAAGACTCTAAATAACCCCAATTCCTTGTAACAAAAGACTAGTTGTACCCATGGGTCTCACAGTGCAGCCTGAGTATATCTGACCATCCATCCAGATAGCTTCAGAGTCTATGAGGTCCTCCTTCAAACGCTGTGACAAACTGAAAGAGCCAAAGCCAATCTTGTGTTCTTCTACAAAGCCAGACATTAGAGACTGGAGCTGGTCTGGAAGCCAAGCAGGACGGTATGCCCCTATAATCCCAGCATCCAAGGGGCTGAGGCAGAATAATCCATAGTTCAAGGCCAGAATGGGCGATAAAAAGAGCCTGTTTAAGAAAAGTAAGAAGCTCAAAGGAAAATGTGCAGGGCAGGGGTGGTTGTTTAAACTCTTTAGATTAGAATTGACAAAGAAGACTTAATGACTCAATGAAATGTGCACTATTAAACTGGATCTTAGAACAGAAAGTACATTGGTGGACAAGCCAATAGTATTCAGAGAAATGTCTGCAAATAGGTGATGACACTGTCAATGTTAATTTTACTGAGCTGTCTGCTTATGAAAATAACCTGTGGAAACAATTTAAACTATATACCCTCAGCTGGTCCACAGCTTGCCTAGCATGCAGAGCTCTGGCTTCCATCCCAAGCAACATATAAAAGGGCATGGTGTAGGGCACTGTAACAAGATCAGAAGTTTAAGATCAATGTGGGGGGGGTGGAGGTGGGGGGTTGAGAGATGGCTCAGGGGAGGTCAAGTCCCTGATATACGAAAGTACAAAGGCCTTGAGTTCAGATTCCCCCAACCCAAGCTAGACTCAAATGTCTGACTCTCCTGTTTACAGAGCCAGGGAACAAGCCAAGGGCTTCCTGCATGCTAGGCAGGCTACCAACTGAACTAGTTCCATAGCCCAGAAGACTCTTAAAGGCGGCCCTTCACCGACTTGGTCTTCATCCTGAGTCTCACAAAACAAGGGGAAACTGGAATTGGCGTACCCTAGAAATCTTGGGATGAGCCAAGACCCTGGGTAAACCAGGGAAGGTTAACCATTTCAAGTTGGTTTAGACATAATACTGAACTCAGACTCAGGTCTCCAAACCCCTCGACCCTCGATTCTCAGAAAAATTCACTGTTACATAAGTTGCATTTATACTTAATGAGTACCCAAAAGCCTGAGCCCTTTGAACGAGGTCATCTTTTCAGAGAGGATCAGCTCACAGCCTCGTTTGAAATGCCAGTCCATCTGCAGCACCCTGGCAAGAGCTGCAGTTAATATTAATTAAGAGCAGAAACAGGTTCCTTCTTGAACGTCTCTTCTTTAGTCAAGTCCAAGATGCTTCCAAATGGAGCTTCTCCAATTCTCCTGCCCTTGAGATACTAGACTCCAATATTAAGAAGTGCCTGTGTTTCTAATACCACTACCCGCCAGACCCTTACAAGGAGGGTCTTTATATCCTTCAGCCAAAACCTAGCAAAGAAAGCTATCACAAAATATAAATAAATAAATAAAATTTAAAAAAGAAAAAGGAAAAGAAAGCTATCACAAAATAGCAGAGCTCTTGGCGGGGGAGGGTGCCTTCTGGACACATTTTCCCTAAGTAACGCCAGCCCGCGTTCATCTTGGTCTATCTGCTTCCCCCTCCCACTACAGGTGTGTGCCAGCAGGTGCCCAAGTACCCACAGTGCTAGGTCTCCAAACCCACCAGTACTTTATCAGTCCTGGCCAACCAAGCACTCTACCAACAGAGCTACATTCTCACCTCATTGAATACTTTTGATGGGATACAGCTTTATGTGTGTTCGTATACATAAGCATTTCCTTAAACACACACACACACACACACACACACACACACACACACACACACACACACACGAGAGGGGGGAGGGAGAGGGAGGGGGCATGCACGCATTCACAAACTATGTGGGGGAGGTATGGGGCGTGGGAGCCTAACATTCCCTGTGAGAGAATGCAGGGCTCTCAGCCCCTTGCAACTTAAGGCCAGCCTTTCTATTTCTTCATAGTGTGTGTTAAGAAAATACAAGCTAAAGACCTGGGGGGGGGGGGGGGGGCGGGTCCTCAAATAAGGTATTTGATAAGCCTCAGCCTGCATAGCTCCAGGCAGCCTAAGAAAGGCCAAGGGAAGAGCAGCTATGGGGAGCTAATCTCAAGCCCTTTGTAAGCTCTATAATCAAACTGAAGTAGGTTTATGGAACTTCTTCTGGGGCAACACACACAACTTACGACTGGACTCATACCTTTAACGCAGACAACACAAACCCAGTTTTGGTGCATTACAGTTTGCCAGCTCCCAATTTCAGGGGTAAAATAAATGCTACAAGGAGAAGGTACAGTAAGAGGCTCAGCATTCATTAAGCTGCTCCTACCTGCACATGCCTATAATCTTAGCACCTGGGAGGAGGGTAGAGGCTGGAGTTGAAGAATTCAAGTTTAGCCGGGGCAGGTGCAGTGGCGTAAACCTGTAATCACAGCACTTAGGGAAGACAGAGGCAGGCAGATCATTGTGAGTTCGAGGCCAGCCTCGTCTACAAAACGAGTCCAGGACAGCCAAGGCTACACAGAGAGACCCTGTGTCGAGAAACAAAAACAAAAAAGCAGCTAAGTGCAGGAGGAAGGAGGAGATGGACTCCACAGGGTGGGAGGGTGGTGAAAGGCTTTCTTCTCCAAAGCAGTGAGGTCAGACAGGCCCTTCCCCTTCCCCCGCAGAGCAGCTTTTTGCCAGACTGTGGCCACAGGAGGTAAGTCCTGCACTCAAGGGCCTGCCCAAATCCCAGCTGCAGCAGATGGCCTGAGCTGCTTTCCAATTTAAATTGCTACCGAGATTTGCCTTCCTGGGTCTTGCTGTTTCATCAACACCTTCAAACTTCAACCATAATCTGTATATTCAGAAGGGTTCTTGGCTTTGCTAGAAGGTTAACAGCATCAGCGAGTGGCAGGAAAATAAACACTGCAGAATATGTTCTTACCTACAAGTGTCCCTAAGACTCTCACTAAGACCACTAGAGAGAGATAGTGACATCACACACACCAAGTCCACTAGGAACAAGCCACTTGCAAAAGCAATTTCAGTCTTCTGTTTCTCTTTTCCTGGTCAAGTTTTTAATTAGTCCAATGGGGGTGGGGGAAGGTAATTCCCAAAAACATTTAAAAAGTCACTTTTGCTAGAAAAGGGTGGTTAGAATGAAGGCATTTAAAAGAACAGAAACATGCTAGGTGTGGTGGTGCCCACCTTTAATCCCAGCACTAAGGAGGCAGAGGCAGGCAGATAGCTATGAGTTCGAGGCCAGTCTCATCTACAAAGTTAGTCAGGCCAGCCAAAGTTACACAGACAACCCCTGTCTGGAAAAAAAAAAGAAAGAAAGAAAGAAAAGAAAGAAAAAAGAAAAAGAATAGAAACATGTTGGGCATGGTGGTAGCGCACACCTTTAGTCCCAGAGCTTGGGAGGCAGAGGCAAGTGGATCTCTGAGTTTGAGGCCAGCCTGGTCTACAGGGTGAGTTCCAAGACAACCAGGGCTATATGGAGAAACCCTATCTCGAAGAAGGAGGAAAAAACAAAAAAACAAAAACAAAAAAGAAAGAAAGAAAGAAAATTAAAATATAATGACAGGAGCTAGAGAGGGTTAAGAGCACTGGGTGCTCAAAAGAACCTGGATCCAGTGTCTAATACCCATGATGCCTCAACCATCTGCAACTCCAATTTCAGGGGATCTGATGGCTGCTTTTGACCACTGTGGGTACCAGGCATCAACATGGTCCACTTATAGGTGTACTATCCATAGATGTAAATAACTTAATCTGTTTAGCGTTGGCTATCCTGGAACTCCTGTAGACCAGGCTGTCCTGAACTCAGATCCACCAGCCTCTGTCTCCAGAGTGCTGGGATTAAAGGTGTGCACTACCAGGTCCTGGAGTAACTTAATTTTTTTTTTAAAAAAAAGAAGAACAAGGGGCTGGAGAGATGGCTCAGTGGTTAAGAGTTCTGTCTGCTCTTCCAACGGTCCTGAGTTCAATTCCCAGCAACCACATGGTGGCTCACAACCACCTACCTATACTGAGATCTGGTGCCTTCTTCTGGCCTCCAAGCTCACATGAATGCAGAACACTGTATAAATAAATAAATAAATCTTTAAAAATAAAAAGTGAAATAAATAAAAATAAAAGAAGAACAAAAGACAGCCAAGTAAAAAGCTATCTCCTATCTTAATGTTCTTTAAAAGTGGAAAGAGAGGCAGGTGTGGAGAGCGGCACAGGCCTTTAAACTCAGCACTAAGGAGGCAGAGGCAAAGGGATCTGAGTTTGAGGTCAGCCTGACCTACATAGCTAGTTATAGCATTCAGGTCTCCACTTGTACAATGATAATACAGTCTACAGGCAATCAGAGTCTTTGCCCCCATGGGCAAGAGCAAGGACAGGAGAGCCTGGGAAACTGAGTACCAGGAGCCTGCCTGCCTTCTCGAACCTGAGCGAAGCATTACAGAGGCTGACCTGACCATCAAGCCGCCAGACTTCTCCAATCGCCTTCACATGAAGGCCAACTACAGACACCAAAATCCAGGGCATGGGCCTTTGAGTGAAGCCAGACAGCCGAAAGCCCTCTCTACTCCCCATTTAAAAAAAGAAAAAGAAAAAGAAAAAAGTCACTAGTACAGCCACAAAGGTTCAGGGTAAAACTCCTCATTGCAGAAGGGAAGTGCAGAGGATGTTATGAAATGGGCTGGTTGTTAAGCTACTTTGACTCAGCTAGCTTTCTCCATAGCCTGCCCCGGGAGAAGCCCACGCCTACACACAACCTCTCAACTAGTACTGCCCCCTCCCAAACTGCATTGCAAATACTGCAAGAGTACACTTCGCGTAGCTCAGACGTATATAGCTTGCCTAGCATTCACATGGGCATGGGGGTCTGATTCTCGGCAGAGAAGAAAGATCTAACTGGGTAGTGGAGTATACCTGGATTCCCAACTACTGAGACGGAATGCCTAGTCACCTAAGGCCCTATCTTCAATCTGAGGGCTGGCGAGATGGCTCAAAGCAGAAAGGCACCTGACACCAAGCCTGAGGACCTGAGCACCACATGCGCTCACATACAAATAAATAAGATCTTAAATTTGAATTTAAAACAGGTTTAGGGTGTCGCTCAGCGGTGCCGTTCCTGCCTAGCCTATTCGAAGTCCTGGGTTCGATCCCTAGTGGTGGGGCGCAAGGCAGCTGAGTTAACAAAATACAATCCGGTGCCTATAAACGGGTAATCTCAGACACAGGTATGAGGGGAAAGTGCCCCCCCCCCCAGAATCCACATAAAGGCTGGCTTTTACAACCTGCTTCATTCAGAAGAAACTAAGCAGCAGTTCTGATCCTTAAAGTGGTGGATTTCAATCCGCTTTCCAACATTGTCTCCACCCACCTGTTCACAACGCCTAGGTGCTTCTGAACTGCAGATTGAGGAACAATTAGTCCATAATGAGCCATAACCACTTTGGACACAGATGTGAACAGAAATAGGGAAGGGCCTCATGGGCAACACGTTCCATCCGGGAGTTGCTAATTAAGCTTATCTGCATCGCGGAAGGGTATGTGTCCCGCAGTACCTCGCAGCTGCTGCGCCTTCCCATGCCTATTCCTTTGGAACTGGGAGCCAAGGAAAAGGGGAGGAGGGAGGAACTTGCCAAGACTAGGAGATGGAGCGATCTAGACCCCTAACTTCACCGCACCCCCGCCGGACAGTCTCAAAAGGCCATTTGCAATAAAGCTGTACTCAAAATGCAATTTTTCGGAACAGGTCTCCCGGTCTTAGGCGGTCAAGATGGTCTTGAGGAGGAGGGGAGTTGGCGGGGAGAGTATGCCGCGGCCGCCTGCAGCGACCACAGGCCTTTCACCGCCACGCAGCACTTAGCTCAAGCTGGAGCGCGCGCGAGGGGCCGTGGGGGAGCGCGCCGCAGAGTCCCAGCGTGCCGGCCGCCGCGACTCCCACAGGTGGGCGGCGCGCTGTGCCCAGCTCCTTCGCGGTCCGCGGCAGGGGACCCAGGGGCTCTGCGTCGCGGAGACAGTGTGAGAGGCCAGTTAGGGTTCCCGCTGAGCGGCTCGTCTTTCCTTCGGCCTGGTGTGCAGGGTCCTCACAACGCGCGAGCGGTGGGTGCAGTCGGGGGCGCTGCCCGGCAGCCTCGGCCTCCTCCAGGCGCGGTTAAGCCGCGCGGGCGGGCGGGCTGCAGGCTGCATGCACCACGGCACGTAGGAGCCCGCATGGGCACACGCGGGCGGGGGCAGGGCGCCGGCGCCAAGGGGACCTGAGCCCGCGACCGCCCGGCTCCCAGCCGGGCCATCCCGCCGAGCTCGTCTCCATCCACCCTCACTTCCCCGCCCCGGCCCCTCACCGGTGCTGGCGTTGAGGTTCTCCCGCAAGAAGTGACCGCTGGAAAGATGCTGGAGGCCAAAGTTCTCGGCGATCCTCTGGCACACGGTGCCCTTGCCAGAGCCAGGCGGCCCGAGGATGACCGCGCGCAGGAGTTTGGAAGCCATGGCTTTGGCAGGGAGGTGGGTGGCCCGGACGGCAGCCCGCGCACTTTGCCCAGCAGCCCCTGCCTCCGCACCCTCCGCACGCAGGGACTCGCCTGCCACCCCTACAAGGGGAAGGAGAGGTTTTTTAAGACTGCCCCGCCCCTCGGCCCCGCCCTCCACCACCTCCTCGCCCCTAGGCCGCGCTGGTGAAGCGCTGCGGTGCGGGAGGGGGGTGGTCCCCGCCCTGAGAGCTTGGCCCTTTAGGGTCAGAAGTCAGTCAGACCCACCCAGATCCCTCACTGCAGCCTAGTCCAGGCGCGCGATCCCGGGGAGCCCTTTGCGGGTCATCGCACGTGGGCAGAGCGGGAGGCGCTCGCGGGCCGCTTCTCGGTAACTATCGCATCCCCAGAGTGGCTGCCCGCAACTGGAGGGGCCCACCTCCTCCCAGAGCAGCCAGAAAAACACTCACCTCGACGGAAAAGAGCGCGGCTAGACTTAGCCGAGATCCCGCTGGGCGGCGCCGCCTCCGCCCGGCTGGCCGCGCGGGACTCGCTTCTTACGTAAGCTGGGAGCCGGCTCCGCGCTACCGCCGCTGCGCCCCCTCCTCTCCCCTCCCCGCATGTCCGGGGCCAGGCTGAGGCTGCGGGGGCGAACGGAGAGGGAGACGCCCTAAGAGAAAGGAACCGCCTGGGGACCGAGTCTATTGTCAAAGAGAAGGAAAACACTTGTTGAGCGCCTACTCTGCGTCCAGTTCTAGGCTGTGTGGTTTTATTATGCAACCTTTACAGGTACAGATGGAGGAAGGCTTGGAGCACGAACCAGTCGTTTGTATACTTAGCAATGTAGAGTGGACATCTTGTTTTGTTTTAATCCCTGTAGGGGAATCAAACCCCCAGAGACTATCACTTAAACCAGGGTGGTTTGCACGAATATTCGCAGCAGGCCCTGGCAAGAGAATACAAAGTTGTGAGCCTACCTGAGCTACTTATTTTCTGGGGCGGGGGGTGGGGGGAAGGGTAGGGGGACAGAGGGGGGAGAGAGAGAGAGAGAGAGAGAGAGAGAGAGAGAGAGAGAGAGAGAGAGAGAGAGAGACACAGAGACAGAGAGACTACTTACTGTGTACCCAGCGCTGTTCTGTGTGGTTGGTATACAGCAACAGCTGATCAAATCCTACCCTCATAGTTGCAGCCATAGTTTTGAACCCTTGAACGCCTCTGGTGCCAATTGTTTCCAGGTTACATGAGAGCCCTCAATTTCCCACCCAAGTCCTGGGATAATCAATCACTTATAAGACTGTCTTCATCCTCCTATTTCCTCTGCAGTTACTAGAAACACAGCTGAAGTAAAAAAAATAAAAATAAAAAATAAAAATTTCTATTACCTGCCCACTTCGGTGTGTCCCATGCCCCTTCCTATGGTGTCTGCCTGCCTTGCAGAAATCCTTTGGCAGAGTTCTGAGGAAGCTATCCGGAACTGAGAGACGGTGAGGAGCAGCACAGTGGGGACGACACCATGAGAAAGAGCCTCCTCTGAATTTCTTTTTTAAAAATTCATTTATTCCGATTACATCTCAATTTTTATCCCCTTCCATGTCTTCTCCCGTTCCTCCCTCCCTCCCTCCCTCTTTTACCTTAATCCCCTCCCCTAGGTCTGTGACAGAAGGAGACCTCCTCCTTCTATTTCCTCCTGCATATGGTCACAGCCTAGCAAGTCTCATCTTGGTAGCCTGCCTATTCTTTCTCTGGGTGTCACCAGGCCTCCCCAGCAAGGGGAAGTGGTCAAATTTGGGGCAGCAGAGTTCATGTGAGAGTCAGTCCCCACTCTCCACACAACTGTGGAGAATGTCCTGTCCATTGGCTAGATCTGAGTAGGAGTTCAATGTTTACTGCATGTTTTGTCTGTCCTTGGTTGGTGCAGTAGGTTGAACAGACCCCCCCTGGGTCCAGATCTGCCCATCATGATGTTCTTCTTATAGGTTTCTAGGACCCTCTGGATCCTTCTATTTCCCCATTCCCCCGTACTCCTCTCACCTAGAGTCCCAATAGGAGGTCCCGGCATCTATCCCAATTTTCTAGTAAGCGAAGACTTTCATGGAACATCCCTTTGGGCCTAGTGTTCAATTATAAGTGAGTATATACCATGTGAGTCTTTCTGAGTCTGGGTTAACTCACTTAGTATGATCCATTTCTAGTTCCACCCATTTGCCCAGAAATTTCAGGCTTTCCTTGGATTTCTTGCAGGAGTGTGTTGTGGAGGTGGGAGACACAGCGGTGTGATATCCTAACAAGCCTGCTCCCCGTGTTGCCATTCCACACACAGCCTTTGCAAGACAACACACTCAGGCAACAAGCCCCTGTGCCAGCATCTGTTCTACAGACTCGCTTCCTAAAATACCCTGCGTGGCTATAGACCTTATTCCGGGCTCCTCTGAGGAGCGTTTTGCTGAAGAACAAAGAGAAGGGCTTCTAGGGTGAGGGGGCTTAAATCTCTCAGACTTCTGCCATATGCTCTGTAATAAACAGCTGATAGCTCTTTACAGTGCCTTTTAGACAACAGCGTACATCAGGGCCACCTGGAGAGCTTGTTAAGCCATCTTGCTGATGGCCAGAAGGTGACTCACTTACAAAACCTGAGTGAGGACTTGAGTTCAGACTCCAGCATGTATGTATAAAAAGCTGGACACAGATTCTGGCTATGAGGGAGGCCGGGGGTGGGGGGGTGGAGGGGGGAGCGGGAAGATAAAAGTGAGGGGATGTAATCTGAATAAATTATAAAAATAAAAATAAATAGATGTGCAAAAAAATTTGGGCACAGTGCTGAGGGGTTACTGGCCAACCAGTGCAGCCAAATTGATGAACTCTGGGTTCAAAGAGAGATTCTCTCAAAATGTAAGAGGAGCCACTTTCTATACCCTCCATTCATCAAAATGGCTCTAATAGTTCACCGCAGGTGGCTGTGCTGTTGGTGAGGAGCTTGGCTGTTTGTTTCTAGGGACCTCAAAAAGGCAGTTGGCAAACAGAAGTGAGGATTGATGAAAACAGCCTGAAGCTGTTCACCTTGACATTTTTCTGAAGAAACACAAATCTGACTTTCTCTCTTTAAAAATCCCAGTAGTGCTGGCCATGGTGGCTCACAACTTTAATCCTAACACAGGGAGGAAGAGGCAAGTGGATCTGAGTTCAAGGCTAGCCTGGTCTGCAGAGGGGGTCTCCAGAGCCAGCCAAGGATACATAGTGAGTCTGTCTCTGTCTGTCTGTCTGTCTGTCTGTCTGTCTGTCTGTCTCTCTCTCTCTCATACACACATACACACAGCCCAGTATAGGGGTAGAGAGAGATGGCTCAGCAGCGGTTAGAGTTCTGGCTGCTCCTTCAGAGGACCCAACCAGGTTCTCTTTCCTATACCCACATGGCAGTTCATATCCATCTATGTGTAAGCGCAGTTCCAAGGGGGCTGGTCTCCTCAAATACCAGGAATGCATGTGGTACACAGACGTAGATGTAGGTGAAACACTTATCCACATAGAATTAAAAGTTTAAGGGCTGGAGAGATGGCTTAGGGGCTAAGGGGACTGACTGTTTCTCCAGAGGTCCTGAGTTCAATTCCCAGCAACCACATGGTGGCTCACAACCACCTGTAATGTGATCTGAGGCCTGCAGGTATACATAATAATAAATAAATAAATCTTTTTAAAAATTTTAAATAGGACCTGGCAAGGTGGCACATGACTGTAATCCAGGAGTGTAAAAAGAACATTTATTTGCTTGCTTAAGTTGTTATCTCAGAGGATTACTGCCTCTTTCTGCTAACCTAGGCCTAGTCCTGGAAGCTTCTAGCCTCCATACAATCCAACCTAGCCTAGAATGTTTTCAGTCTCTCAGACTTACTTACTGCTTAATGAGCTCACCCTTTCTTGTTCTTTCTGAGCTCTGGGCTGTGATTGCTTCAATTTAGCTGTTCTGACTCAAACTGACTTATTCAACCTGGCTTCTCTGCTTGGCCCCAAAGTAACTCCAGCAATCTGCTCTACTCTTCTGGCTCCTTCTCATTTTCTGGCTCTCTTAGTCTTCACTTGAGTCCTCTCTTTAAAACCTGTCTCTCAATTACTGTTCCCATAAAACTGTCTCCTCCCTCTCTGCATTGCTCCTTAAGTACCTTTCCTCTACTCTCCGTTCTCATGAGAATAGGGGGTGTATCCTCTGCTGTCAAATCCTTCTCTGATTCATCATTTTTTCTGCTACTCAATTAGACATCACTTTCAAACATGGGTGCTTCCCTCTACAAACTAACTTTGCCTTCATTGTTTGAGATTAAGGGCATGTACCACTATGTCTAGACCTAACTTTTCTTTACCCAAAACTTGCTCTATACCAGGCTGGTCTTGAACTCAGATCTGCTTGCCGCAGTCTCCTGGATTAAAGGTATGTTTGTATTCCAGCTGGATCACAAAGACCTAGATCTTTGGATGTGATCTCTTGCCAAAGCAGCCCTTTTCTGAATTAAAATTCCCCTACACTTGGAAGGTAGAGGCAGGTGGATCTCTGTGAGTTCAAGGCCTGCTTGGTCTACAAAGCAAGTCCAGGACAGCCAAGGCTACACAGACAAACCCTGTCTTGAAAAACATAAAAAGAAAAGTTTAAATAAAATTGTAAAACCCAGTAGGTTTTTCAACTTTTTGTTGCTCTTGGCTTTGCGACAGGGTCTCTATGTATCCTTGGATGACCTAGACTTAGTATGTAGACCATGCTGGCCTTGAACTCACAGAGATTCACTGTTCTCCGCTTCCAAGTCTAGGATAAATCTTGGATTTGTACTTATGTTGTTAAAATTGGAAGAGTGGGTAGGTAAAGTAGCACCTTTAGTCCTGGCACTAGAGAGACAAAGGCAAGTCTCTGTACCATCTGGGGTTACATGATGAGACTCTTGTCTCAAAAGCAAAGCGGGGGGGGGGAGGGGAGGGGGTCGCGGTAGGGTTATAATATATGATAAATAGGCCATGTAACAGATCTGCTATGAAAGGAGATTTATCGTAGGAAAAGGGGAAAAGAGGGGAGATAAGGGGAGGGCACCCATGACAGAGAGAAGCAGACAGAGAGACAGACAGAGGGAGGGAGAGAACCTAGGAGGGAGTTGGAGAGGGCGGGAGAGAGAGGGCATGGGGATTGTGGCAAGGTTCTTGTCGCGCACACCGGGAGCACACCTGGCAATGGCAACCTAGAAGCAAGGTGTTGGAATAACAATGGCAGGTAAAATTCTTAAGCATTTTTATGTGTGTATGTGTGTGAATATATATATATATATATATATATATATATACATATGTATATATGAGTGTCAGTGTGTGCAGGTGCCCTCAGATGCCAGAAGAGGGCACTGGATTCCCAGGACTTAGAATTAATGGCAATTGTGAGCCATCCATGATGTAGGTCCCAGGATCTAAGCCTGAGTCCTCTCCAAGAGCAGCAAGTGTCTTATAACTGCTGAGGCATCTCTCTCATCACAGGAGAAGTAAATTGTTAATGAATGGTAAATATGTTACTTGAACTGTTAGAAATAATACTGTTGAGTTCATCTCTTAAAGGTAACCAGCTTCAACTTCTGGCTTTCACATGCATGTGCACATACTCACGAATACACAACAACGGTAATAAATTATACCATGCCAGACCAATTCATTCCAGCACCAGGACTATTTGCTGAGGGCCCTTAGGACTCTTGTGATTTGTTTTTACGTGAAGACCATGCATTTGAAAATAGTCATCTTGTACCACTGAAATGTCACCCTTTTCAATGAATCTTCTTACTTTGTTAACCTGTTTTGGATGACTTCTAGACACTGGGAAACAAAAGCCAAAAGTTGTATCTCATCAAGAGGAAAGAAAGCCTATGGCTTCAAACACTGCTCAATGTGTATGAGGAAAAAAATTGATGTAGCTGTTCAGATTAGAGGGGAGAAAGTTGACACTACAGAGAAGAGTGAGTCTGTGGTATTGGCACGTAAGTGACTGCCTCTAGGTTGCCTAGCAACCTATGATGTCATCACCTGCTTTTGCCAGACTATAAAGTGTGCCTCTCTCTCTCTCTCTCTCTCTCTCTCTCTCTCTCTCTCTCTCTCTCTTCTCTCTCTTCTCTCTTCTCTCTTCTCTCTTCTCTCTTCTCTCTTCTCTCTTCTCTCTCTCTCTCTCTCTCTCTCTCTCTCTCTCTCTCTCTCTCTCTCTCTCTCTCTCTCTCTCTCTCTTGGGTGCCCCTCCCCTTCTCTCTCCAGGCTTCTACAATAAATATTATACCATGTATGTTATGTGGCACATATTTAACACATAGCACAATTTTAAGTTTCTAAAGATAGTTCCTGACAAGACAGGGAAATTAGGGTTTTCCTGGAAAGGTAATTTTTGTTGTTGTTGTTGTTGGTTTTTTGAGACAGGGTTTCTCTGTGTAGCCTTGCCTGTCCTAGACCCACTTTGTAGATATGGCTGGCCTCGAACTCACAGAGATCCACCTGCCTCTGTCTCCCAAATGCTGGGATTAAAGGCGTGCACTACCATGCCCAATCTGGAAAGGTAATTTTAACGTAAGGATGGAAACCTGGAATCTGGATGCTCTCCCTCTGGTGTCCTCCTGGACCCATTAAGCTGCTCTCGGGCTTCAAGGTCAGCAAGGTCTAGTTTATGACTTTAGAGAAAGAGAATGAGGATGCATACCCAGGCCTCACAGCCTCAAAATCAAACTGATCAAACCAAGATCATTTAAAACAAAAAGGCCAGGCATGGTGGCACACGATTTCAATCCCAGCACTCGGGAGGCAGAGGCAGAGGCAGAAGCAGGCAGATCTCTCAAGGACAGCCTGGTCTACAAAGAGAGCCCAAGACAACCAGAGCTACACAGAGAAACCCTGTCTCAAAAACAAGAACAAAAAAGAAGTTGCTCTTAATCCCAGCACTTGGGAGGCAGAGGCAGGTGGATCTCTGTGAGTTCAAGGCCAGCCTGGTCTACAAAGCAAGTCCAGGACGGTCAAGGCTACACAGAGAAACCCTGTCTTGAAAAAAAAAAAAAAAAAAAAAAAGAAAGAAAAAAGAAAGCCAAAAACAAAAAGTTGTTTTTCTGGCCACCCAGTAATAGCACACTAAAAGTAAACTAAGAACTGGAAAGATGACTCACCTGTTAGGAACATTCCTTATTCTTTCAAAGGACCTGGCTTTGATTTCCCAGTGTACACATGATAGCTCACAATCATTCTAAATCTAGTTCTGGGGGATCTAACATCCTCTTCTGACCTCAGTGGTCATGTTTTAATCCCAGCACTCAGGAGCCAGAGGCAGACAGATCTCCATGAGTTCGAGATCAGCCTGGTCTACAGAGTGAGTTCCAGGACCTCCAAGGCTACACAGAGAAACCCTGTCTCTAAAAAAATAACAAAAAAGGGTGGGGGGATTGAAGGTAAGTTAGGTGTGGTAGCTAATACCTGGAATCCAAGGCCTTGGAAAAAGGCACAGAGATCTAGTTCTAGGCAATATTGGGCTATTTAAATGAGACTGCTTCAAAACTACTAAGGAAACCCCAAACCAAAACAGCTGTGATGAGTGCTCCCTTGTGTCCCCGGGATAGCCATGAGGACTGGAAGACTTCACAGTGAAGTCTAGGGCAAAGCATCCCAGTCCAACATGCAAGATGGCCACCATTACCACACCACAAGGGAGAACTCTGTAAGTTATGCAGACTACCTTCTAGTAACTGTCATAGCAAGAGACATGGCTGTGTCCCGCTCCAGCAGAGTGCTCCATCATTCATGGACAGTAATTTAGAATAGTCAGCACAGAGAAGAGATAGTAGCTGGCTGTGGCGGTGCGCACCTTTGATCCCACCACTTTTAAGGCCGAGGCAGGAGGATCTCTCAGTTTGAGACCAGCCTGGTCTACATCTGGCCTACATTTTGAGTTCTACAAAACCCAGGGGTACATAGTGAGACCCTGAGAGAGAGAGAAAGGGGAGAGAGAGAGAGAGGGAGGGAGGGAGGGAGGGGAAGAGAGCGAGGGGGGGGGAGTGCGCGTGTCGGTTTGGACCATTATGATAAAGGTACTTGCCTCCAAAGTCGACAGGCCGTTCTGTCCCTGAGGCCCTGCATGGTAGAATGAAAAGGTCGACTCCTACAGACTGTCCCCTGACCTAACACATAGCATGGCTATTGTGTAGTTTAATTTCTGGTTTCTGTCTCAATGTTGTGTAAACACTGCTCTCACACACACACACACACACACACACACACACACACACACACACACACACACACCGTTGTTCCCTGGTATGTCAATAAAACAGGTTACAGCCAGTAGATGAGCAAGGGAGAGAATAGGGCTGGACTTCTGCCAGCCAGGGGAGGAGGGGTTAGAGGAGGAAGTAGGGGAAACAGCACAAGCAGTGGTGCAGGGGAAGACGATGAGGATTTGCCTGGAGCAAAGAAACTTGGAGATTTTGGCAAAGATGAAGTCAAGATAGCATAGGGCCTTATAACATGAAGTCTTATAAAGAAATATAAAAGAGTCTCAATTATTTGTGTGATAGCTGGGTCAAGAAAGAAGCTAAGAGAAACACACACAGTTACATAAAAATAACTTCAACAGCATGGCATGCATGCACACCCCCTGTAAAAGCACAGGCACTCATGTAAAAGTATATCAAGTAGCCGGGCGTGGTGGCGCACGCCTTGCCTTTAATCCCAGTACTCAGGAGGCAGAGGCAGGCGGATCGCTGTGAGTTCGAGGCCAGCCTGGTCTACAAAGTGAGTCCAGGACAGCCAAGGCTAACACAGGGAGACCCTCTCTCGAAAAACCAAAAAAAAAAAAAAAAGTATATCAAGTGTTAGTCTCAACATTCTACGTCCCTTGTCTGGTCCCCCAGGGATGTTCTTTTTCCCAAGGTTGGGCATTTAGACAAAAGCCACCGTTCCCTTGGGGGCTTGAAGAAAGTTCTTGCTCCTTAAGAGACAGTCATTCTCCATAACTCTTGCGAGAGGACCATATGGTTTCCATTAACATATAACTGTGGTGCCTATTAGCATGTCAAGGTCAAAGCTAGCCTCACACTCCCTCCCTGCTCACAACCCCCTTTCCCCAGGTTCCATCTAACCCTGTCCTTTCTTTCCAGGAGACAACCTTGGTAGTTTGGAATAAACTTTTTCCTTTTTCACCTGCAAATGGCTATTTTGGTTCTTTGTGGTCATTTTCAGACTGTTCTGAAGCCCCACCACTGCTGGGCACCGAAGTATCAAATATTCAGAACAGATTTAATTCTTTGGTTCATTGGCAAATTGTTTGTTTGCTTGTTTGTTTTGAAGCATAGGCCTAAGTATCCCAGGCCAACCTCAAACTCCTCGGGTACCCTAATCCTTTTACCTCTACTTCCCAAATGCTGGGAGTCTAAGCTTGTGTATCCACTTTCAGAAAGATTTAATTCTTTTTGTTGTTGTTGTTTGTTTGTTTGGGTGTTGTTGTTGTTGTTGGTTTGGTTTTTTGAGATAAGTTTTCTGCTATGTAGCTCTGGCTGTCCTGGAACTCAGTATGTAGCCCAGGCTGGCCTCAAACTCACAGAAATCCTCCTGCCTCTGCCTCCTGAGTGCTGGGATTAATGTCATTTGTCACCACACCTAGCTAAGATTTAATTCTTTATGGGAAAAAAAAATCACGTTTATCTCATTAGTATGCAGGTTTTCTTTCCACTTTAACATATTATAGAATTATATATATACCAAAGAATTGTTTTAAAATTAATATCTTTATTATTCATTACCATTAAGTTTGATTTGTATGCCTAACATATGGAGGTCATGAGTGGAAAACATTGAGACAGTCCTGCTTTGGGTAAGTCACTTGATTGCCAACTGATTCTGCCACATTTGTTGGCTTACTAGTGTACCTGGAAGTCCTGTACCATGCAGGCACTGAGACAACCCTAAGGGTATGCAGGTAGTCAGGAGTCCCTGACTGGTGTGGAGTAGCCCACCTGTAACTGTAGCACTCAGAGGCAGAGGCAGAAGCATCACCACATCAGTTTGAGGCCACGCTGTGCTGTGTAAGGGGCTCCAGACCTGCCAGAGATATAGACTGACCATCTTTTGTTTGTTTATTTGTTTTTGAGACACGGCTTCTCTGTGTATCGCTGGCTGTCCTGAACTCCATTTGTAGACCAGGCTGGCCTCATACTCAGAGAGATTGGCCTGCCTCTGCCTCCGGAGTGCTGGGATTAAAGACGTGCACTACCATGCCCAGAGATGAACCCTGTCAATAAATAACTTATTATTATCAGGTACAAAGAATCTTGGTTAAGAAATAGTTTAAATACTCCTGCCAGGAAGCTTTCCAGTCAAAGTAAAAGGAGGTAATTTCCATTTTGTTTTGTCTTTATTTTGAGGCAGAGTCTCCTATAGTCCAGGATGGCTTCAGATTTTCTGTATATGGAAGGGTGACCTTGAATTTTTGATCTTCCTGCTCAGCTTCCCAAGTGCTTGGATTATGTGCATGTACCACTAGACCCATGCAGTCAATGAATGTGGAGTAAGGGCATTTGACACAATACAAACTACTAACATAAACTGTCTCATCTCTGGTGGTTGACACCAATCATTTAGTTCAATGGTCTCAAGCCTAGAAGTGTACTAGAGTCACCTGGGCTGTGTTTTGAAGACTGTTGCCCAAAGGTCCATATGCGAAGGCTAGGTCCTCAGGTAGGAGGTACTGGGGGATTCAAGAGATGGGGCCTTGTGGAAGGTTCTTAGGTTGCTTGGAACCATACATTCAAAAGGGGTTTATCTATGTATCTATCTCTATGTTTCTGTCCCTCCCTCCCTCCATCAATTTCCCACTCACACTCCCTGGAGATTCCAGTAACACTTGAATCGTCAGAGCTATAGGTCAACATAAACCTCTTCTTGCTTCATAAGTAGCCAATGTCAGTTATCTCATTACAGTAACACAAAGCTGACTATGACACACAGACCAGCTGCCAAAATGTTTAGGGAAAAATATAGTATTTCATGTCTATATTAGCTAACAAGTAGCCACTGGTGACTAAACAGGCTGTGTCCTCTAGTCTTACTGTGACAGAGTTTGTCTCACCTAGTCTGACCAGATGTCCTCTCCTCTCAGTTCTGTCCCTTTCAGAGCCTGGATATCCCCATTATCTGACTAAAGAGGGGCCTACTAACCAGGCATGGAGGTGCAACCTAGGATCTAGCACTTGTGAGACTGAGAAATGACACAAGTTCAAGGCCAGCCTGGTCTATATAGCAAGTTACAGGTCAGCCAAGGCAATGTGGTGAGAAGCTGTTTGAAAAACCAATCTGGGCCTGGCATGGTGGTGGATGCCTTTAATCCCAGCACTCAGGAGGCAGAGGCAGGCAGAGCTCTGTGAGTTAGAGGCTAGCCTGGTCTACAAGGAGAGTCTAGGAAAGCCAGGGCTATTATACAGAGAACGCCTGTCTCAAAAACAAACAAACAACTTTCAAAAAAAAAAGGTAAAAGAAAAAATCAATCTGAACAAACAAACATCTGGGTAGTGATGATGTACCCTTTTAATCCCAGCACTCAGGAGGCAGAGACAGGTAGTTCTCTGAGATGGAGGCCAGCCTGGTCTATATAGTGAGCTCTAGGACAACCAGAGCTACCCAGAGAAACCCTGTCTCAAAACCCAACAAGACAACAAAAACAAAGACCAAATAAATCAACATGGGGCTGGGGACTTGGCCTGGATTCCCAGCACCTACATGGTGGCTCACAACCATCTGCACCTCCAGTTCCAGGAGATCTGATGCTCTCTTCTAGCCTGTCTGAGCATACATGTGGTGCATAGAAGTACAAGCAGGTAAGACACACGTACACATAAAATAAATGTTATATTAAAAACAAAAGCACCCAACCAATAATAAGGGGGTATCTACTCATCCCTCAAAGTCCAGCTTACTCTCTCTCTCTCTCTCTCTCTCTCTCTCTCTCTCTCTCTCTCTCTCTCTCTCTCTCGCTCTGGAGTCCTGCTGGCTCCACAGCTGAGTTAGACACATAGCAGGTTCTTCATCTTGTCCCCAGGTTAGGGTTGTGCCAGGCTGTCTTATTTCACATCTAGATCCTTATTTTTTTTTTTAATTAAAAAAAAATTTTTTTTATTAATTTATTCTTGTTACATCTCAATGTTTATCCCATCCCTTGTATCCTCCCATTCTTCCCTCCCTCCCATTTTCCCATTATTCCCCTCCCCTATGACTGTTCCTGAGGGGGATTACCTCCCCTTGTATATGTTCATAGGGTATCAAGTCTCTTCTTGGCAACCTGCTGTCCTTCCTCTGAGTGCCACCAGGTCTCCCCCTCCAGGGGACATGGTCAAATGTGAGGCACCAGAGTACGTGAGAAAGACATATCCCACTCTCCACTCCACTGTAGAGAATGTTCTGACCATTGGCTAGATCTGGGTAGGGGTTTAAAGTTTACCGCCTGTATTGTCCTTGGCTGGTGCCTTAGTTTGAGCAGGACCCCTGGGCTAGATCCTTATTGACTATGAAGAAAAGATCGCTGCACCTGGCTTGATACCCTCGCTTAGAAAAGTGCCTGGGACATCAAAGTTTAAAATAAGCAAGCAAAATGCCTGCTTATATTTTCCATCGGATAGTAGGCAAACAGCAGCTCATGTGCACTGCTTCTGACTTGCTTCCAGAAGGCTTGATGGTTTAGTTACCTGAGTTAAGGTCATCAGAGCCTTTGCCCCTGGCAACCCTGACAAGTGGGGCTTGGCCACCTGTCCTCTGTAAGCCACTAGAAAGAGTGGAAAACAAACTAATATGAAAAACAAACGGACTGAGATTTATTCAGTGTGACTACATTAGCAAGAGGGACAATGGGGAATCCTAATACCTGGGTTTAGGTTTAAGTAGAAAGCAAGAGGTATGGATAACTAAGTGGTCATAGTTGTTGTGGGGTATTCACCAGAGAAAACCTGCTCAGATGTGGATTTAAGCAAGAGAAAGTCGTTATTAGCCAGCTAGCAACTACACTGGATGTTTCCTAGTGTATCCTTGAGCTTTTCTCACGGTGGGCTTTTAAGAAAAAAAAAAAAAAAAAAAAAAAAACTAAACTAAAACAAAACTGTGTTCTGGGTTGACATACTTCAGTTACCAAGAACAGTTAGCCAGAAGCGGAACTATAGAAGCTGAAAGGCAAGGCTAGGACATTTAGGGACTTTTCCAGAACCATGGACTATGATGGATCAGGCCCTTGTTTTAGTTTGGCAGGTGGTGCTGTCTACATACTGAGTTTTACAGCCTGATTGGTACTTCCTTCATGGAGTCAGTCATGCTAAGTCTGGAGGCCTTCTAAGGTCTGGCGCCGTGTTACAGTGGTCAAGGTGTGGTTCTGCCCATCTCTGCCCCATCATCTCAGCTCCACTCTTCAGGAGGATGCTCTGACAAATTCAAATCTCTTTGAAGGAGGAACGTGTCCCTTCCAGCTGGCCCAGGGATAAGGCGTTTTCTTTCACAGGAGGAAATTCCTGGGGGGAATTTTAAAGTCTTGGTGGTCCATTGTCTCAATTACTTGATAGTCAAAGGGAGGCAAACAGCTACCTCTGTAGTGTGTATTCATTCCTCACAAGCTCCTTACAGTTCCAGAGGTGCTGTGTACCCCAAGGGGACAGACTCTGGTCTTTGTTGAGTTCACCCTTGAGATAATCTTGGGTCTGAGGTCTTGCAATATGTATTCTCTGATTTTATACCTAAGTCTGCTAATAAAAAGCCTTTAAAGGCTGGGCAAGGTGGGCGGATCACTGTGAGTTCAAGGCTAGCCTGGTCTATAAAGTGAGTCCAGGACAGCCAAGGCTAAACAAAGAAACCCTGTCTCAAACAAAACAAAACAAACGAACAAACAAGTGCCAAGATTTAATAAATTAAAAACCTCGCTTGGGCTACAGAATGAGTTCAAAATAAATCTGAGTAAAAAATCCTGTCTCCAAAAAGTGGGAGCAGTGGGGTTGGCAGAACTGGGGGTGCTATCTAGCATGGGTAATAACAAAGCCTCAAGCCTTACTTTGGGGAAACAAAATGTAAGAACTCCACCTCTAGCCAGGCAGGGGAGTCACAAGCCTGGAATCCTAGCACTTGGGAGGTAAAGGAGCATGGTCAGGAGTTCAAGGTCATCCTGAACTTAATAAAGAGTTGTAATAACAAACAAAGTATCACCCAGCAATAATAATAACAAAAACCAAAACCCTCCAGCCCCTACCACCAAATCAATAGAATACAGGAAAAGTCTATTCAGCTTGGCAGACTGACACGGATGGCCTGATGTCCCATGGGACAGAGGGCAAAGTTTCACCCCTACCCCTTCTATTTGACTTAGGGAGTTTGCTTAACCTCCTTAACCTTAGTTCCTTTACCTGTAAAAGTAGACAAATGTTTTCACCTCCATCTCCCCACTTGGGACATTAAGCCCCATGAAGAATCATGCTGAACCCAGGAATGGCAGTGCACCCATCAATTCAGAGTCACACTGTGAATTCCAGGCCAGCCTTACTTACTTAGCAAAACTGGAGGCGGGGCGGGGTGAGGGGTGGGTACACGACACTAGGGGACAGAGATAAAAAACAAACAAACAAACAAACATCGCAGCAATCCAGAGGCTGCAACAACAGGATCATTCCGAATGTTGAAGCCAGCTTGGGCCACTTAGTAAGTTCCAGGCCAGCTTCTGCTAGTGCTACAAAGTGACCAAAAGAGTCATAGTAACATCTATTGCTTACTGAGTGCTACCCACATAAGGTCAAAGTTAATGCCTTTGCAATTCAACACACAAACCAAAGTGCCGTATTGTCTCTGTTTTACGGGTCACAAAACTGATACACAATCATTGGATTGTCAATGATTATACAGTGAGTCAAGAGAGGATTCGAGCCAATTAGTCTGGTGATATTTTCACCTCTTATCTCCCATCGACCTTGTCTCCCTGTGTTCCAGGCCATTGATGAAGCTGACACATGGCTGCCAAAAAATAAATTAGATGAATGAATCAAAACCTTCCTAGGGAGGAATGTAGTTCAGTACTCATTTAGCATGGTCAAGACACCAGAACTAGGCCAGCCAGATGGCTCGTTGGGTAAAGGTGCTGACCACCAAACCTGCCAAACTCACTTCATTCCCCAAGATCCACATGGTGTTAGAAGAGAGCTGACTCTCGAAAGCTGTCCTCTGGTCTCCACACCAGTACAGTGGCACACACACCCTTCCGCCTCCCTTAAAAAAAAAAATTATATTTATATATATATATATATAAACTGTGAATAATAGAACAATCAGGTAAAAGCCTGAAAAGAACATTGAGCCAGGTGTGGTGGCCTCTGGAGGCAAAGGCAGGTGGATCTCTGTGAGTTCCAGGCTAGCCTGGTTAACATAGTGAGTACTAGAACAGCCAGAAACTGTATCTCAAAAAGATGCTATCTCAGAAGTCCAAAACTAAATTCCTAGTCAGGGGGTGGGGCATATACAAACACAGCAATCCGCCTGCCTCTGCCTCCCTGAGTGCTGGGATTAAAGGTGTGTGCCGCCACCACCTGCCTTCTGGCTTCCAAAATCTCCACTGAAAAATCAGGTGTTCTTCTAATGACTCTGTCTTTATGTGTGACCCCACCCCCACCCCCTTACTTTTAATATCCTTTCTTTGTTCTGTACATTTATGTGTCTAAGAGAGTTTCTTTTCTGGTCCTCTCTATTTGGTGTTCTGCATACCTCTTGCACCTTGACAGGAATCTCTTTCTCTAAATTTGGGAAATGTTATTCTATGATTTCATTGAAGATATTTTCTATGGCTTTTACATGACTTTCTTCTCCTTCTTCTATAACTATTATTCACAGGTTTGGTCTCTTCATATTGTCCCAGCTTTCCTGGATGGTTTTGTTATTTTTTGTTTTGTTTTGTTTTGCCTAGGTTTTTTTTTATTTAGACTTAACATATTCTTTTGCTGTTGGATCCAGTTCTTCTACTTTATCTGCAAGACCTGACATTTTCTCTTCTGCTTCATTCAATCTGCTGGTGAGGCATTCTTCTGAGCTTGTTGTATGACCTCCTGCTTTTTCACTTTAAGTTTTATCTCAGTTTTTTTTTTTTAACTTTTCTTTAGCCAATCTATTATTGGTTAAATTCTATTTCTGTATCTTGAATTGTATCCATCATTTCATTCAGTTGTTTGTGTTTTCATGGCCTTTGTCCAGGCATTTTTTTTTCTCCATAGCCTCTTTAAGGTCATTGGACATAGTCACAACTGTTGTTTTGAAGTCCTTGTCTTGTGCTCCAACTAAACTGATCTCTCAGGGAATATCAGACTAGGTTCTGGTTTCTGGAGGAGGCATACTGTCTTTGCTGTTCATGTTTGTGTTTTTGAGATGGGATCCTAGTGTGGATATTGGCTTTGTTGAGCGGATGTATGGGCTTTGAACTTTTACAAACCTGCTTTATTTGAGGTTCTTTAATCCCTATACCTCCCTTCCAACCCACCTATTCTAGGTAGGAGAGAAAAGAGGCTAATGGGAGCAGGAGAAGTAGACTCAGTTCCTCAGGGCAATTCCACTCTTCATCGTCAGGATTTCAGCAGACCCGTTTAACAGCAAACCAGCAATTTAACAAAGGTGGCTGCAACCACACCAGCCAGACTCTGGAGCAGCAGCCAGAAACTGGAACCTCAAAGCATTCTCTAGAGCATTTCTCTCTAGGAGTGTCTCAAAGTGGAGCAATGACCAGCCAAACGACAGGAAGTGATGCCAAAACCAAAAGGCCCAGCCTCTGGTTTGGGGCTCATATATACATTTCAGAGTTCATACTAGGATGCTTATCAGCTGGCAAACATGATTTCCTGCAAGAGGCAACTCCTCTTCTAGTGGACAAATAGCATGTGTTCCCTCACAAATCTGTTTCCATTGGACAAACACTGTGCACCTTCACACAGGTCAGTTTCACATCTCACACTTGGGATCAAAACAAAAACATGTTTACGTCTGCTGCACAGATGTTTGGGGTTTTGGTTTTGTTTGTTAGTTTGGCTGGTTGGATGGTTTGGTTTTCCAAAACAGGGTTTCTCTGTGTAGCCCTGGCTGTCCTAGAACTCACTCTGTGGACCAGGCTGGCCTCGAACTCACAAAGATCTGCCTGCCTCTGCCTCCCAAGTGCTGAGGCAGGCATCACCACTTCCAGGCTTAGGTTTTTGTTTGTTGTTACCTAATCTGTCAAGTTGTGGACCAGATAAATGATACTTGGCTTTCAGTCCTAGGACCATTCTAGGTTTCAAGGTTCATGTTCCAACTGGTCCCAGATCAGTACTGTAGGAAGGATGGTTGAAGTTTTGATTACAACTCTGGGTTCAGATTCTAAGCAGTCCCAGATTGACAGAGTGAGAGGGGCCGGTGATAGGCAAATGGGTGTGGAAAGGGGACTGCCTATGGCTGACTCTAGAGGTCTCAAGTAGAGTTTGAGTTCCAGTTCCATGTGATCATGGTCCCAGACCCAGTGGTTGGTTGGACTTCCAGGCTCAGACCACCACTACCACCAGCATCCCATTTTTCTTTCCTTTTCTTTCTCCTTCTTTTTCTCTTCCCCCGCCTGGAATTTACAATGTAGAACAGACTGGCCTTGAACTCATAGCTATCTGCATGCCTTTGCCTCCTGAGTTCTGAGATTACAGGCCTGCCCCACCACACCAGCTTTCACACTCCATCTTTATTGATGTTTGCTTCTTTACTGTGAAGTCCCTCAACCCATGCAAAGTGAGCAGGCACCAGTGAATCTTGTTTCCTCAGCTCTTTTCTCTCTTCCGTCTCTCTTCTCTACTGTCTGACTATGCACCGCAGCTCAAGACTCTCACATCACCAATACCCTGCCTTAATTAGCTCTTTGCCTTTCCCTTCTGGAAAGAATTGTATTCTTTATCTCCTACTAAGTAGCCATTCAGTCATTTAGTCTGTCATTAGATTTATTGAAGGCCTTCTTGGTCCTGGGAATACAGCCAGACATTGCATTCTGGCAACGAATGACACAATGAATAAGGGGTGACAGACAATTAATATGTAATTATTATAAAAATCAATATGCAACATGTCCTGAGAAATTCACTTGGATAATGAGCTAGTAAGAGATTATTATAGTGGTTAGCAAGACTCAAAAACAAAAGCAAGCTGGGCGTGGTGGTGCACGCCTTTAATCCTAGCACTTGGGAGGCAGAGACAGGTGGATCACTATGAGTTCGAGGCCAGCCTGGTCTACAAAGCAAGTCCAGGACAGCCAAGGCTACACAGAGAGACCCTGTCTTGGAAAAAAAAGCAAAACAAACAAACAAAAAGATATGTGGTGTTGCACATCTGCAATCCTAGCACTCAAGAGGTAGAGGCAGGAAAATCAGGAGTTCACAGTCATCCTCCAATATGTGGTGAGCTCAAGGCCAGCCTGAGTCACTGAGAACTTACCTCAAAACAAATAAATAAAACACACACACACACAAAAATGTAGTATAACATAGTACACACATTGAAGACAAAAGTCCTCAACTGGTGCTTTACATCGCAAACCCATCCTAACACCCAGGGCCCCTTTCAGCCTCCCACAGATTTCCCTGCCTGGCTGACTCTTCAGCGTCACACACCTAATGGGAAGGAGAAAGGAGTGTCCAGTTCTCTGCCTGGGCTGAAACCATCTTCTCTGACACCTACAGGGCCGTAGTGGCAGCATGGAGACCCAAGAGGCCACGCTCTGAAACTACCCTCTGGGCCTCCAGTAAAAGTAGAAAAAGAGGGCCCCTGCGTCTTGGCTCTGAGCCAAAAGAGCTGTGGGTGAGAGTGGAATTTTTCAGGGCAAAGGAAGAGGAAAAAAATCAGATCACATTTCCCACTGGCAGAGCCTATTTGTTCAAGAAGACCTTGGGGCACTAGCTGTTCCTAGCAGGAGGCTATTCATTGAGTCATGCCGTGATTACGGCTGTATAACCACCTCCCCACACACATTCCTGGTTTTCTCCCCTTCATGGTGCAGAACCTCCAGTTAGCTGGGCAAGCCTTCTACCACCCAGCCATACTTCTGTGCTTCTTCTTCTTCTTCTTCTTCTTCTTCTTCTTCTTCTTCTTCTTCTTCTTCTTCTTCTTCTTCTTCTCCTCCTCCTCCTCCTCCTCCTCTTCTTCTTCCTCCCTTTGCCCTCAACTCTAAAGGCATTTCTTTCAAAATTGCAAATACCCTGGGGGAGTGTCAGTTACAGCCATCATGAAATGAAGTGAAGAACCATTGGCTCAGCTAGAAAAGTTACTTCTACTAGAAGAATTGGGCACTCCCCTTCTGCATTATAAAACCTCCCAGCTTCCAGGAAAGGGAATTTGGGGATCCACAGAGGCTGTCCTGTCATCCTCTAGCCAAGACGCTTGGATAGAAACTCATGTAAACTGGATTCAAAGAGGCTGAATGTAAAAATGCACCCATCTATATCTATATATAGATATAGATACATATAGATAGATAGATATATAGATAGATAGACAGATAGATTGATAGATAGATAGATATCTCTCTGTGTAATATTCCTGGCTGACCTGGACTCACTTTGTAGTCCAAGCTGGCCTCATTCTCACAGAGGTCGGTCCACCTGCCTCTGCCTCCCAAGTGCTGGGATTGAAGACATGCCCCACCACTACCCAGCTCAGATTCATATTCTTGAAAAGGTATAATAGCCACATATCCCAGCTCCATGGGAATTGCTGGTAATACTTGACTATTGGCTCCGTCATCTCATACGATTTATAACACCTTTCAGAGGGAGGGGCTTCATTTCCCCTGGTTACGGATGAAGAAATGGGCATAGCAATTTGCCTGAAGTCACCCTGGGAGTAAGGCCCCTTGCTTTCTGCCCTGACTCCACAGTGCCTCTGAATAGCCTCCATGAAACACAACAGTCTCTTGGACACTGGCAGCAGTGAGGACCTATGGCTTTTAGAGGCATTCTACTAGTAACTGTGAGAATAATTTCATTAAATGCTGGCTGTTTTGTGCCATTGGTGACATTGACGACCTTAAACGGTAAGTGTCTCTAGGTCTCCTTTGCTGTCCTTGTGCCTCTCAGCTGCCCCTTCCCCCAGGTTTCCACCACCCTAATCCTCTTTCCTGGTACAGTAGCCCATCTGTCAAAAACCCAACTCAATTGTTTTGGCCAGACCTTCAAACAG
The DNA here is from genome assembly GCF_903995435.1 of Acomys russatus. Lineage (NCBI taxonomy): Eukaryota > Metazoa > Chordata > Mammalia > Rodentia > Muridae > Acomys > Acomys russatus. The sequence goes on along the minus strand of NC_067138.1, from coordinate 106,753,470 downwards.
CAAGTATTCAGATGTAAACCCCATGGCAGCAGGAACTGCGTTTGTCCCTGCCATGGAACTTTTAGCCCCAACAGAGCATATGCACCAGAAGCATTTGCCGAATGTGTGATTAAATCTTCTAGATGAAGAAGGCTCAGTCAAGAACAGAGCAGGACTCTCCCCTCCTTACTCAGCAGCCTTTAAAGTTGGCTGATGCAATCTTGCTCAGTGACAGGTTTATTGATGGGCCAACGCTGAAAGCTCAGCACCATATCAACAGGCTTTGGGTTTTGAGAGACTCTGTCTCAGTAAAGTGGACCAATGGCAGAGAGGGTGATTACAGATGTCAGCTTCAGGTTTCAACGTGCTCCAGCACATATTTGGGTGCTCATAGGCAAGCAAAAAACAAACAGATAAGACACATACACATGTACATTCTTGTACGTGGCACACATATACACCAGAAAATGGAAGGAAAAAGCCAACAGTGGCCCATAGACAGGCAGTGCCTCCTAATCTGATGTTGTAAAGGGGACTGCTTCCACCTTTATGCCATAGAGGCAGCACTCACAGTAGGATGAGCATACTCTTTGGCCAGTATGTACCAGGGCAAGATTCTCAGCTCTACCACACACTCGAGGTGCAGCCTTTTACCAGTCTCCTCTCCCACCTTTCATCGCCAGTATCTGTAAAACAGAGATAAACACACCTTTGTTGCTGGGATGCTTTGAGGTTTAAAAGAGATATTGGGGGCTGGAGAGAAGGTTCAGTAAAGTTCCATGAGGACCTGAGTTCAAATCCCCAGTACCCATGTAAAATATGGGTTTAGGGACATGCCTGTATCCTTGGCATTGTGATTGTCCGGTAGACACAGGAACATCCCAGGGACTTGCTGGTGAGCCACCCCCACCAATCAGTGAGCTCTGGTCTCAATGAGTGAGCATGTTAAAAATGGGGCAGAGAGCATGCAAGGAAGATACCAGACATCAACCTCTGGTCTTCACACATATGTGCCTGAAAATACATATACACATTCACACAAAAATACATATACACAAAAAGTGCACCCCCACATACGTTGAACACACAAAACAGATAGTGGCTATAAATGCAAAAAACATTAAAAAATTAATAAATTGTTAATATACTCCAACAAAATTAATTAATACTGGGAATAGCGAGATGGTTCAATAAATAAAATGATTGCCAAGAAATTCTAACTACCTAAGTCCAATCCTCAGAAACTATGTAAAGGTGAAAAGAGAGAACCAACTCCACATTTTTCCTCTGGCTTCCACATACAGAGTGTGACACGTGCACCCACACACATCATACATGCATAGAACAATAATAGTTAAAAAATGAATGCATGCCTATCATTATAAGTTCGTATATATGCAGCTTAAAGCGAAGAGTACATGCAGCATGCAATTAGACCCCTGGCAAGAGCAACAAGGGCTCTTAACTGCTGAGCCATCTCCTCCAGCTCACTATTTTTATTTTTATTTTTTTGAAACAGGGTTTCTCTGTTAGCCTTGGCTGACCTGGATTCACTTTGTAGACCAGACTGGCCTCGAACTCACAGAGATCCGCTTGCCTCCGCTTCCCAGAGTGCTGAGATTAGAGGTGTGTGCTGCTATGCCCAACTTTTTTTTTTTAATTATTTTCAGTAAAACCCAATTCACACCGGGCATGGTGGTGCATGCCTTTAATCCCACCACTCAGGAGGCAAAGGCAGGTGGATTGCTGTGAGCTCGAGGCCACCCTGGTCTACAAAGAGAATTCTAGGACAGCCAGAGCTACACAAAGAAACCCTGCCTTGTGGGGGGGGGGGACCAATTCACAATGTGCCCTGTAAACTAAGTACTTTTCTTTGCTGTGGACAAAACATCTAGAAAAATAGTTGGAGGATGCCTATAGATGAGCATTCATGGTATTTCTCCATGGCGTAGTGCCAGAGCCAGAGCACACAGCACACAGCACACAGCCTTCTGTTGTGCCACCTGGTGCCACAGAGAGTCTCCTCCAGTAAAGTAGGTACCAACTTGATGGCTCTAGGCCAGGCTTCTTCCAGGTTTCAGAAAGACACATCCAAAGCAACAAAGTGCCAGCAATCAGAATCCACTCATGCGCTCACTCAGTAAGCACTGGAAAACATGACACGTATTGTAGGGACTGTGATAAGACCCTGCCAGTACAGCCAAGAGAGACACGGTAGCTGCCCAGGAGCTGTTCACAGCCCAGGAGAGAAAGTGAGAAGGTAGATATTGACAGGACGGTGGGCCCAGGGTACAGAGTATGTACAAAACAGTACACGTCAGTGTGTGATGGCCCAGCAGGCAAAGCCCTTGCTGCAAAAGCCTACAGACCTGGGTTTGATTCCTGGGAACCAGGTGAAAGGTAAAAGGAAAGAACTGATAGGACAAAGTTTTTCTCTGGCTTCTGCACGTGTGCCACATCAAGCTCCCATCAATGATAGATAGATAGATGATAGATAAATAGATAGATAGATAGATAGATAGATACATACATACGTACATACATACATATATACATACAAAGGATGGGAGAATTTAACAAAGATATTAACCTCTTGATTTTAAAGTCTTGCATTTGAATAGGCAAGATAGTAGGCTAAGAAGCAATAAGCTAGAGCCAGAGAGACAGCACAGTAGTTAAGACTGCTTATATCTTTTGGCTTACTTGTTTATTTCTTGAGACAGGTTCTAACACTGTGTCCCTGGCTAGCCTTGAACTTGATTTGTAGATCAGGCTGGCATCAAATTCATAGAAATCTCTGGCCTCTGCCTCCAGAGTGTTGGGATTAAAGCTGTGTGTCACTATGCCCAGCATTAGAAAGCGAACTAATACTGCAGAAAATCCAAGTTTTGATTCTAGCACCTACATCAGAGAATTCACAGCTGCCTGTAGCCCTAGCTCCAAGAGATCAGTGCCCTCTTCAGGCCAAAGAGAGATCTTGACTCAAAAAATAACTCCTGAGATTTGCCTTTGTGTTCCATACATGGGCACACACACATCCACATGAATGGACATATGGACACACACACACACACACACACACACACACACTCATACACACAAACAAAATGTTTTTAATTTTATGCAACGAGCTGATGGGTGTGGACAGCTTGACTGTGGAGGGGCAGCCGGACCAGCCCAGCCCCAAGCAAATCAACAAGCTGAAGCTCAGGAGAAAGGAGAAGAAGAAGAAGAAGAAGAAGAAGAAGAAGAAGAAGAAGAAGAAAGAAGAAGAAGAAGAAGAAGAAGAAGAAGAAGAAGAAGAAGAAGAAGAAGAAGAAGAAAAAAAAAAGAGAGAGAGAGAGAGAGAGAGAGAGAGAGAAACACCTTGGTCCCTCCTGCTTCTCTTTGGCTTTGTACACATACGTTAACTTGAGGTCCTTGGTATCCTAATTAAATTACATTTGTCTAAGGTTCAGCAAGTGACTCAGGCTGTTTCTTCAGCTGTACATTGGGAATAGTCATAATGTCAGAGTATAGGATAAAGTGGTGTGCTGGTTTGGCTATGGTTTCTCCCCACCAAAATCTATATTGTCATTGAACTGTCATTGTGATATGTCAGGAAGTGAGACCTGCATGATGACCAGGTCCTCAAGAGGGATTGATGCCTCTCTCAGAAGGATGGCTTTGTTCTGAAGGACGCTCGACCAGGCCTGCACCAGCAAGCACTATGCCCGTAACGTCTCAGCCTTACAACTGTAAGATGAAAGATACCTCTTGTCTTGATTGCCTAGTCATGGATATCTTCTTATAACAACAGAAGAAGACAAAGATAAGAGGCTTGGTGCTTGTGAAAGGATTTTCAATAAGGGCTGATGATGTGACTCAGAGGGTAAAGGTGCTTGCTGCCAAGCTTGACAGCCGGGTTGGAACCCCAGGACCCATATGATGAAAGGAGAGAGTTGACACAAGTTGTCTCCTGATGTCTACATGTGTGTCATGGCACATGCACTGTAGTGTGTGTCTGTTCACACACACACACACACACACACACCCATAAACCCCTACAAAATTAATAAATAAATGTAAAACTTTAAAAAGATTTGTGATTTTATTTGACATGTGAATGTTTTACATGATGATATGTCTGTGCACTCTGTACCCATGAAGTTCCTAAGAAGGTGCTATACCCCTAGGACTGGAGATACGGATGGCTGTGAGCCACGCTGTCAGTACCGCGTACTGAACCAGGTTCTCTGCAAGAGCAATGAGTGCTCTTCACCACTGACCCATCTCTCCAGACTCTGAAAAAAAACTTTTTTAGATTTATTTATTTTTTATGTATATGAGTGCTCTATCTGCATATATACCCGTATGCCAGAAGAGGGCTCAGATCTCAGGATAGATATAGTTGTGAGCCACCATGTGGTTGCTGGGAGTTGAACTCAGGACCTCTCTAGCCCCCTGAAAATATTTTAAAAGTATTTTCAATAATACCTAATCCTCCCTCCCTCTCCCTCTCCCTCCCTCCCTCCCTCCCCCCCCCCCCCCCCCTCTCTCTCTGAGACAAGGTTTCTCTGTATAGCCTTGCCTGTCCTGGACTTCTTTTGTAAACCAAGCTGGACTTAAACTCACAGAGATCCGCCTGCCTCTGCCTCCCAGGTGCTGGGACTAAAGGCGTGCACCACCATGCTCAACCCTCAAATGTCTACTTTAAACCTTCAGGGAAAGAAACAAAAAGATTTCCTAGAATCCAAAAGAGCCTGGGGAGACTCTTGTGTGATCAGCTGATACTCCCCACTGATCTCTTTTCGGCATTCATCAGCCTATACTGAGGGTGGAGGCTTGGTGGAGGGGGGGGGGGCAGAGTTAACACATGAGTTGCTGCGATGCTAAGAACAGCACCCTTCCTCTTAGTCACTCCATGTCTTTAGCTCGTGTTCCTGGTTCTGAGCATCTTTACAGTCTCTCCCTTCCTTCCCTGTAGAATCATATGCACGCTCCACACTCAAGTGACTTCTTTGTGTTTACTTAGGGAATTCCTAGTTTATACAGAGCTATTTATAAGATGACAGATTTTTAAATATGTCTTGGTTTTCCTTATAAAGAAATCAATGAGTCATAAAGCACTAGGCTGAGAAAAAACATCTAATTATTAATAAAAGAAACCAATTTCATTCCTAGAACAAGCATTTCTTCTTCCTTTCCCTTTTTGTTTGGTTGATTTGGTTGCTTTGGCTTGGTTTGAGACAGGGCCTCTCTATGTAGGCCTGGCTATCCCTGGAACTCACTATGTAGACCAGGCTGACCTAGCTTCAAGTTCATAGAAATCCACTGGTCTCTGCCTTAGAATATAGGATTAAAGGTTTGTGTCATCGTGCCCAACTTGAGCATTTCAGTTTTGATGTTCCTTTGTATTTTTTAACCTATTTTACTTTGTGTGTGTGTGTGTGTGTGTGTGTGTGTGTGTGTGTGTGTGTGTGTGTGTGTAGAAGTATGTGTAGAGGTGCCTGCTGAGACTAGGGGTGTTGGATCCCCTGGGCTTGAGTAGTATCACCTGGGGAAGCTTGGTATAAATGCACATTATGATGGGGCATGATGGCTCATGTCTGTAATCCCAATCTCAACACTCAGGAGGCTGAGGCAGGATGAGCACTACTACTTCAAGACCAACCTCGATTATTACATAGTGAGACCCTGTCACAAAAAAAAACCCAGAATGCCTGCTGTGGTACTCCATTCAGGAGATGGAGATTTTTGCATTTTAAGCTCCAGGTGGTCTGTCAGCGGTTTGGAAAGTGATGCTCTTCTAGATTCTTCTGCAGCACTCAACACAAAGTCATCAGCTCTATGAGTTGGATAATCTCCTTATCCAACTTGTCCACTCACCTCCTTTTAGGCATCACTAGTTACTTTCTCTTCCAAGCTCCCATCCATGCAATTTCTCAGTCATCTATCAATGTATGAACCCCACTGATCGCTCTACTCACTCATCCATTTATTATCCACCCAACCTGTATCCATCCATCCATCCATCCATTTGCCCATCCATCCATCCATCTACTCATACACCCATTTCTCTATCCAGCCAGCCAGCCAGCCAGCCACCTATCCTTGAATTTGTCAGTACTCAGTGAGCACTCACCATGGCAGTTCACTCTCCTCATTGATGGTGACAAAGAGATGAGTCCTCCTTGTTTATTCCTCCCCCAACACAGTAGAAAGGTGTTGCCACCAGCGGCCAGCTCACAGTACCCAGTCTTATGAAAGAAGTGACTAGACAGTGACATCATGTATCTAAGTGCTATTTCTTGAGTAGTCAGAAATATTCCATGTTGTCAGGACAAAGGAGCATTCAGGAAGCCTATCCCATTCAGCCAATGAAGTAAAGACGGCTAACCAAACACAGTGCCCAAGCTGATGCTACTCCTTCAAGTCTGTTTTATTTTGTTTTGTTTTGTTTGAGGCAGGGGCAAGTGCTGAAGCAGGGTTTCTCTGTATAGCCTTGGCTGTCCTAGACTTGCTTTGTAGACCAGGCTGGCCTCGAACTCACAGCGATCCGCCTGCCTCTGCCTCCCAAGTGCTGGGATTAGAGGTGTGCGCCACCACCCCCGGCTTCAAGTCTGTTTTATACATCCTTCCTCAGGAAGCTTGGTGTCCCAATACTGGACTAGGGATTCCTACACTGTGGTCTATCTCACAGCAGTCAGCATGCCAACGAGCTAGTTAAACATTCCTGCCAGGAACAGCATGTGCAAAAGTATCCAGAGCGGGGGGAGGGAAACATATCTTGAAACCAGGTGTGGTGGCACACATCTGTAATCCCAGCACTTGGGAGGTAAAGGCAGGAGGATCAGAAGTTCAAGGTTATAGTGAGTTCAGGCCCGTTTAGATACACGAGAAGATTCCATCTCAAAAAAAAAAAAAAAAAAAGGACTAAGTAGGGGTGGAGAGATCATTCAGCAGTTAAGGTACTCTAAGGACCCAGGTTCAATTCCCAGTACCCCACATGGCAGTTAATTGTCTGTAATTCCAGTCCCAGAGGATCATACACTCTCTTCTGGCCTTCATGAGCACTGCATTTGTTTGGTGTACAGACATACATGCAGGCAAAACACCCACACACATAAAGCTTTTTTTTTTTCTTTTTCTTTGGTTTCTAGAGACAGGGTTTCTCTGTATAGCCCTGGCTGTCCTGGAGTCACTGGTAGACCAGGCTAGCCTCAAACTCACAGAGATCTGCCTGCCTCTGCCTCCCAAGTGCTGCGATTAAAGGTGTGCACCACCACACCTGGCCCACATAAAGCATTTTTAATTAAAAAATGTTAAAAATAAATAACAGGTAAAGGTTGGGGGCTGAGGAGCTGGCTCAATGGGTAAAGCACTTATTGAATAAATGTGGGGACCCAAGTTCGGATCCCCAGAAATCATGAAAAGCCAACACAGAGTGGCATGTATCTGAAATCCCAGAACTTCTGTGGAGGTCGAGACAGGAGGATGCCAGATGCTTGTGGGCCAGCTGCTCAGGTGCATGCAGGGGTGAACAAGTCATGTTGCTTCAAGCAAGGTGAAAACTGAGGAGTAACACATGAGGCTTCCCTCTGACCTCTACATGTGTGCTGTGAGATTTAAGTACCAACATACCTACAATGTACACCCAAATTTTAAAAAAAAGAAAAAGAAAGTTCTATCCAAATTAGGAATTTTAGAGTCAAGTTGATATGAAAAATCCTCAGTGTAGTAGTTGTCAACTTATAGCCCTTGGCTCTGTCAGTTTCCACCCGGGCCACAGCCCTCCACTGGCTCCCAGCAGTGCAGTGGACTGACAAAAGTCATACCTAGAACAAAGAGCTCATGGCGCAGGTCCTAGCACAAGTGCAAGACACTTTCTGTGCCTCCATTTCCCCACAAGTAAAATGAGGAAACACCTGTACCTATCTCACAGAATTAGGGGAACTATGTGCCCTTTGGCACAGCATCAGGAGAGACATTGGAGAGCCATGTCATCATGTCGGCAGAATTGGACTGAAGTGGGAGCACAGTGTTTGGTAGATAGAGGCTCTTCTCATGGTGTTTAGCTACTTACCCCTGTTCAAAAACCTGGTACAGAGCCAGGTGTGCTGGCACACGCCTTTAATCCCAGCACTCAGAAGCCAAGAGGCAGGTGAATTGTTATGAGTTCAAGGCCAGCCTGGTCTATAAAGTGAGTCCAGGACAGCCAAGGCTACACAAAGAAATCCTATCTCCAAAAACCAAAAGAAGAAAAGAAAAAAGAAACCTAGTACATCTTTTTATTGTTTTGTTTTGTTTGTTTGTTTTGTTTTGTTGTTTTTCAAGACAGAGATTCTCTGTGTAGCCTTGGCTGTCCTAGACTCATTTTGTAGACCAGGCTGGCCTCAAACTCACAGCGATCCGCCTGCCTCTGCCTCCAGCTTTTTATTGTTTACTCATTGAGTTTTTATCTCTGTCAGCAAGGGCAATATCACCCCCAAGGGGGCAGATACTTGCTCTTGGAAGTTTATATGTATAGTCTGTGTGTGTGTGTGGTGTGTGTGTATATATATATGTATATGTATATTATTTTTATGAAGCTCTGTCCCATTTAAGTGAGAGTCACTATAACTTGGCGTTGAGACATCCCTCAAGGAGAGCCCTGAGGAGTTGTCTGAGGCCAGGGACAGCAACGCATAAGTGTAAGAAACACGATACACCAACAATTCCCTCAAAAGAAAAACTAGGGTGCTTTAGATGCCTGTAGACCCAGCACTCAGGAAGCTAAGGCGGATTGCTGTGAATTCTAGCTAGCCTGAGCTACAGAGTGAGACCTTGTCTCAGAAAAACACCACCACCAAAGGAAGACAGGGTGAGCCAGCACCCACAGCAGAAGTAGGAGGAGTATTCTCCCAACATGGGGGGCATGGAGTGGGTTGTTCTGTCTTTCTTGGACCTGCCCTGGGTTTCCTGGGAAATAAAAGAAAAGGGGATTAGCCTTGTCTCTAAGGCTCTTCTCAGTCCTGGCATCAGGCCCCTTGCCAGCACTCAGGGGCTCTCTCAGAGTACGTACTCATTCCCACAGAGAGCCTTGGCTACATCTATGTGTTAAGCTTCGTTCACCCTTCTGGCTCTTTTCTCTTTTGTCCTGGGGATTGAATTCAAGGTCTGGTGCTCTGCCACTGAGTTACTCCTGCTCCGTCTGTGTGTAGGTGTGTGTGTGTGTGCGTGCGTGCGTGCGTGCGTGTGTGTGTGTGTGTGTGTGTGCGTGTGTGTGCGCGTGTGTGTGTGACTGAGTTGCACAGGCTGGTCTTGTACTCTACAGCAAGCATCAAACTTTCCATCCTCCTGCATCAGCCTGCTTGAGTAGCTGGGATAACAGGCCTGCTCCTCCAGGCCAACTCCCCAACCAGCCTTCACTGGCCATGCCTCCTCCACCTCTAATGGAGTGGTGCCTGCGGACATACGTTAGCCAGGGCTTGAGTGAGGGCTGCTTCTTCAGAGCCAGGGAGATGAAGCCATATGTCTCACGGCTGCAGGAAGAATGCATGAATGAACAAACACACTGCATTCTGAATCCCAACCCCTTCCTCTACAGCTGATGTCACAGTGTCCAGATGATCAAAGAACTCACTGGGCAGAGAAGGAATGACCTTTTTAGGGGTTCCCCACAAGCAAACTTAGATGAGGAATGCAACGGCAGTCATATGTATTTGGGAACCAGGCCAGGAAATTCTGGTAGGAGAAAATAGACTGAAGCTAGGGAAGGAAGGACCAAAGAAGCAAAGCTGTGGGCAACCATGTCCATGTGTGCCCGTGTACATATGCATATGCATGTACACAACATCCATACGGAGGCCACAGGACAAGTCACAGGAATCAGGTCTTTCTTCCACCACGTGGGTCTCTGGGTATCGAACTCAGGTCATCAGGCTTGCTAGCAAGCAAATCTTCCCACTGAGCTACCTTGACAGCCCCATGCCCAGAGTTTAAACTCTTTTTCCCTCAAGACAGGGTTTCTCTGTGTAGCCTTGGCTATCCTGGCCTCACTTTGTAGGCCAGGCTGGCCTCGAATTAAGAGATCCACCTGCCTCTGCCTCCCCCAGCTGGATTACAGGCGTGTGCCACCAGGCCCAGTTTTCATTTTAAATTGAAAATTGCTTCTTTTGCCCAAATAATGGGTTTGTAAAAATCATTACCTAACTCACTAAGGAAGTTCTTTCTTCCTAAACAACAGAAAGATTCCTCAGATGGTGACACACCAAGTGAAAAGCAGCAAACACACCCTGGTCCCAGCATTGTGTGGCAGAGGGATGAGGGATGCCATGAGTTTGAGGCCAGCCTGGACTACATAGTGTTTCAGTCCTGCCTAGGTTACAATGTAAAAACCAAAGGTAGGAAGTGGGTGGTAGAGAAATTTTATACATACTATATACATACATACATACATACATACATACGTGTGTATTTGGTTTTGATGTTTTTTTTTCTGATACAGGGTTTCTCTGTGTAGCCTTGGTTGTCCTGGACTCACTCTATAGTCCAGGCTAGCCTCCAACTCACAGCAATCCACCTGCCTCTGCCTCTCTGAGTACTAGGATTAAAGGAATATGGCCCCATACCTGGATAATATAATTATTTTCTGGCTAACTTATTTTTTTAAAGTTTTATTTATTTTAATTTTTACATGTATGAGTGTTTTGTCTGTATGTATGTCTATGTACCACATGTGTGCTTGGAGCCCACAGGGCCAAGCCAAAAGGAGAATCAGTTCCCCAAAACTGGAGTTAAAGTTGGTTGTGAGCCACCATGTGAGTGCTGAGAACCAAACCCTGCAAGAGCAGCCACTGTGCTGAACCACTGAGCCATCTCTCCAGCCTGAGACATCAACATTTCAAAACAGAACCTTTGAGGCTGAGACACTCGCCTTAATCTCTTCAGAACTCAAAAAGCAAAACACATTTCCTCAGTTGCTGGGTCACCAAGCGGGGTTAGGACTTCAGAAGGAGGAGATAACCCATCCCATAACAGCTACCTTGACAGCTCTATGCCCAGAGTTTAAACTCTTTTTCCCTCAAGACAGGGTTTCTCTGTGCAGCTTTGGCTGTCCTAGACTCGTTTGTAGACCAGGCTGGCCTCGAACTCACAGAGATCTGCCTGTGTCTTTCTCCCGAGTTGGGATTAAAGGTGTACGTCACCATGCCCAGCCCAAGAGTTTTAATTTTTATTTATGTGTATGGTGGTGATGGTGGTAGTGGTGGTAGTATGTGTGTGTGTGTGTGTGTGTGTGTGTGTGTGTGTGTGTGTGTGTGTAGAAGTGCAGACATGAGTTCATTTTGCTGCCAAGTAAAGAATTAAGAGGAAGGAAAGAAATGTTACTAGGAGTCTTGGGGGGTCCCAATGGAGCCATCATATGATAGCTGGGAAATCAGGATCCTCTCTTAGGGTTCTTGGCTTCATTAATAAAATAATTTAAGAATAAATGCAAACAGAAGCTCAAGGACAGAGAACAGACTCAAAGGGAAGGTTGGGGACCATTTGTTAGAGGGACAGGTGAGCTATAACTCTCAGAGCTGCCTGTAGGGAGAGAGACTGGAGAAGAGAAGGAAACACAGCTCGGGATAAGAGCAGGACAGCAGACATCCATGCAGCCTGGGGAGGGGGTAGTAGCTCAGAGTGAGTTAGGAACTCCAAAGCCTCATTTGGGGAGTTTTGGGCCAGTATCTGAAAGAAGACAGACAAGGAGAAAAAGAAATAGATATGCTTTTCTGAGTCAGGCCTGAGAAAGGTGGGCAGACCCAGCCAAACCGCTCTCTAGGTCCCTAACCTACCCCATCAGATCAACCCTTCAGGACGAGGCAAGGGCATGGGCCTACAGTAGATCCCACTGTTGAGAGGATCCTCAGGAGTTACTGGGTGTTGTGAGCCATCCCACAGGGTTTCCCAAAACAAAACCCTGTCCTCTGGAAGAGCAGCAAGCACCTTAACCACAGAGTCATATTCCCAGGTCCCTTAAGTAGTTTTTGTTGCTGTTTTTTGTTTTTGTTTGTTATTTTTTGCTTAATAGCCCTGGCTGGCCCGAAACTCGTTAGGTAGTCCAAGATGGCCCCAAACTCAGAGACTGACCCACCTCCGCCCCCCCCCCCCCCCCCCCCCAAGCTCACCACCATACCTGGCATGCTTGATTCTCAAAGGTGCAATCAAGCTATCCATTTTAGAAAGACTTAAAGAGGACTTGGCTTCCTGAGTTTTTGGTTTGGTTTGGTTTGCTTCTTTGAGACAGTCTCACTCTCAACATAGCCTCTTAAATGCTGCAACTACAGGCACGAGCCAGCATTTTCAGCTACAAAATTATTATAAATTAAACTATGTGATTGAATTTTATACTTCACCATACTCTCTGTGAAGAGAATACTAAGACGATGGTATTACTAAGCTTTGAAGTAAGTGATCTGAAAGAAAGACTCTCATGGAGCATCTCTGTGGACTTAGTGATGCTGCCAGGCATCAAACACCAAATCCAGGGTCATTCCCAATAAGACTGTGACCCAAGCCTGTGAAACAGCTCAGCAGATAAAGAAAGGTACCTGCCTACAGACCAGAGTTGGATTCTCAGCACCCGCACAGTGGGAAGGAGAGGACCGACTCCTGCAAATTGTGCTCTGACCTCCACACCTGTGTCATGGCATATGAACACCCGCACACAAAATAAATAAATTAACTCAAAATAAAAGATGGGTGGCATGCTAACAAGCACATCACTGTCCTATTCAACTGTACGCCCCCTCCCAACCTCCACCACATGATATCTAATAGGTGCTCAGTCAATGTGGAACTCAGAGATCCATCTGCCTCTGCTTCCTGACTGCTGGGATTAAAGGTGTACGCCACCATCGCCCGGCCTCCATGTGGGCATTTTAATTCCACTCTGAAGCTGTGCCACGCCTGTTTTTTTGGCCTCACTGCTCACCCTTCTCATTCCTAAGCAAATGTATCCGTTTCTCTCTCACCCCAGGTACCAGCATATCCATACTCTTGACCTACCTTTCCAGTGGCTGTCACACAGTATCTATTCTTGCTGTGTAGATACCACACTGCATTCCACAGGTCAATTTTCCTGTTCTTTTCACTAGATTTCAGACTCCTCAAAGACAGGAAAAATGCTCCCCACATGGCAGGACTTGAGATAGCGTTGCCTCCAACCTGTGCTACCTGATTCATACACCCAGCCTGACTCCCAGTGAAAGAGAACAGACATCCTGTCATGACGTGGTCCACCCAAAATGAGTACCACAAAAAAACCAAAACAGCTTGTGGTGGTGGAGGCATGGCTCAGGCAGTAAGAGGTCTGGTGCTCTCCCAGATGACCCAAGTTCGGTTCCCAGCACTCATGGTTGGCAGCTCACAACTGCTATGTTTCAGCTCCAGGGATCTGATATCCTCTTCTGGCCTTTTCAGGCACCTGCACACACATGACATTCACACAGAGACACAGACAAATACACACAAATAAAATCGGGGTGTTTATTTGGTCGGTTTTTGGTTTGTTTGCTTTCTTTGAGAGGGTTTCTTTGTATAATACTCCTGGCTTTTCTGGATTCACTTTGTATACCAGGATGACCTTGAACTCAGAGATCTGCCAGCCTCTGCCTCCCAAATGCTGGGATTAAAGGTATGTGCCACTGCTACCCAGAAAATTGTTTAAAAAAAAAAAAAAAAACAGATTCCAAGATGGCGGCGAGCAGTGTGGACCTTGTGTAGAAGCTAGAGTAATTGAGTCAGGGAATTGGACTGATTTCTTAACCAGGAACACCAAGATCCCCACCCCACTACAGCAGGAGAACTCCACAGTTTGAAAGGAACACTATGGAAAACCTGTACTCCCCTGAACACAGGAAGAGCACGGACCCCCTGAAGAGCAGACCATAGTGGAAGCTGGGAACGGCGGGCAGAGAACTGCCACCAGAGGTGATTGGTGTGGTGTCCGGTAAGAACTGCTATGGGAAGTGGCAATTGATAGGGGCTGCAAGCAGTGGCTCATGACAGAGAGTGGAGACCAGCACCCTGCCTCAGTGGCGAGCTGTAAACAGCAGGGAGAAACAGAAGGATAGACTGCTCAACAGCTCAGAGCTCAGAGCAGCAAAACAGCGCCCATTGCTTGCACTGCTGTGTAGCCGAGGAGCAGAGGAGAGGCGGGGAGGAAGCCGAGCAGAGTCCGCCAGGCACCAGGAGCCCACTGCATGCACCACTGAGCAGCCGAGTAGAGCCTGCCACCTGCCTGCATCCTGCTCCCAGAGTCATCACTCCAGAACCCCGCAGCAGACTCATACACTGAGACTCACCCCTCTGACAAGAACTAAGGATTCCAAGATGGTGGCGATGAGGATGTGCGGTGTCTGATCTGCAGGGAAGAGATCCAGAAACTACCAGGAACCACGGACCACTGCAGGAGCTGGAGATCACTGGGTGAGAGAGATCTGCACAGTGCAGACCACAGGCTGATGGGCAGGTCTGATCTCCTGCCATCCAGAGTCACACAGACGAGTGCAGACCAATCCGCACAGCCTGGACTAGAGTCTGCCTGAGAGCTGGGAGCTGTGCCCTTGCTCGGCAGTGTGAATTCAGTAAATGGGACTGAAATTATCCTGGCAGTGAAGCATTAGAGCTCCTGGCTTAGGGAAATCTCGGAAAATGGGAGGATCTGTCCTCAGGCCCCCTTCACCCACCCTGCACCAGTCCACAGAAAGCCTAGGTGCCACAGGGGAGCAGAGAAGGCTGTGGTTGCTGTGACCAGACTCAGAGCATGATTTGCGACCCGAGACACTACCAGGAAAGATAGACCAGAGGAGCGGGGGATCACTGTCTGAGAGAGATCCTCATGGGCGGGTCTGACATCCTGCCAGTCAGAGGCACACAGAGGAAGGCAGATCAGTCCCCAGAGCCTGGTCTGGAGCCTGCTTGTGAGCTGGAAGCTGTGGCCTTGCTCAGCAGACTGAACTGGGTTAATGGGACTAAAATCATCCTGGCAGTGAAGCATCAGAATGCCTGGCCTAGGGAAATCTTGGGGAAATGGGTGAATCTGTCCTTAGACTCCCTCCACCCAAAACCAGAAGCTACTCCCCAACATCAAAGATGGCAAAATTAATAAAGACCAGCATAAAAACATAAACAACAAAACCCAAAACAATATGGCATTTCCAGATCCAAGCTATCCCCAAAAAAAGCAACCCAGAGAACTCAAATACAATTGAAATACAAGAAAATTATCTCAAATCCTTAGTAATGAAGATGATAATGGAAGAAATGAATAAAATCCATAACCAAATGCAGGAAGACACAGCCAAACAGGTGGAAGACATAAAAGAGGCCTATAGAGAAGCACTGGAAAAAATTCAGAAAAATACAAACAACCAGATGAAGGAAATCAATAAAGCAATTCAATATCTGAAGGCCTATAAAGAGGCAATGGAAGAAACTCAGGAATACACAAACAACTAGATGAAAGAAATCAATAAAACAGTTCAAGATCTGAAGATGAAAATGAATACAATGATAAAGGCACAGATAGAAGAAAAACAGGAACGAGAGAGCCTAGAGAGGAAGGCAAGCAACACAGAGATGAGCTTCTCTAACAGAATCCAAGAGATGGAGGAACAAATCTTGGGGCTAGAAGATACAATCATAGATCTAGAAGCAACCATGAAAGAAAATGCTAAATCTGAAAAACCCCTGACACAAAACATCCAAGAAATCAAGGACACCATGAAAAGAAGAAACCTAAGAATAATAGGAATTGAGGAAAAAGAAGATGCCAGACTCCAAGGCCCAGAAAATATCCCCCAATTTAAAGAAATTATAAACATACAAGAGGCCTACAGAACACCAAATAGAATAGACCAGAAAAGAAAAACTTCCCCCATATAATAATCAAAACACAAAATACACAGAAAAAAGAAGAAATATTAAAAGCACCAAGAGAGCCCTGGAAGGCAGAGCAGGTTGGAGGAGTGCCGGAAAACTAGGATTCCACCAGAAACTGGCAACTCTGGAGGACTCGGAGGCTGCCTGTGGGCCAGAGGTACCTGAGGATGATGAAGATGATGAGGAGACATTGCCACATTCCGAGGCTGTGGACGTGTTCTAAGAAGGGCTTGCCATGATAGTGCAAGACCCGCTGCTCTGCGACCTTCCAATCCAGGTTACTTTAGAAGAGGTCAACTCCCCGGTCATGCTGGAATATGGCCAAGGAATGACTGTGGGAGTGGGCAAGATGGACGGAGAGGTACTGCCTGTGGCCGTAGCACAGAATGCTACAGTCCTGGACCTGAAGAAGGCTATCCAGAGATACATGTAGCTCAAGCAGAAGTGGGAAGGAGGCGTTCATCACATCAGCTGGTCCTACAGGTGGTGGACATACTATCTGACCTCAGCTGGAGAGAAGCTCACAGAGGACAGGAAGAAGCTTAGGGATTATGGCACCCGGAATCAAGATGAGGTTTCCTTTATCAAGAAGCTTTGGCAAAAGTGAACCCCAGTTGCAGCAACATGACCTTTCCCAACAAAATGGCGCCCTCCTCTTGTCCTCACAGGTAGCCACATCACTGGAAAGCCCAGATAGAGCTGGCAGCGTTGAGCCCTGAGACCCTTGGAACATGGAAAATTCCTCTGCCTTTTGTTTTCCTTTGAATGTGGTCTGAAGGTCCTATGTGGTTGTGGGCCTGGCCTACAGAATAAACCTGTTTGCTTTGTATCTTGTAAAAAAATAAATAAATAAAATAAAAGCAGCAAGAGAAAAGGGCCAAGTAACATATAATGGCAAACCTATCAGAACTACACTCAACTTCTCAGCAGAGACCATAAAAGCCAGAAGGGGCTGGACAGAGGTCCTGCAAACCCAAAGAGACCACAGATACCAGGCCAGACTACTATATCCAGCAAAACTATCAATAACCATTGATGGAGAAAACAAAATATTCCATGACAAAAACAAATTCAAACAGTACCTATCCACAAATCTGGCTTTACAGAAGTTACTAGAAGGAAAACTCCACAACAAAGGGACACACTACAACCAAAACTACACAGGAAATAGATAACCACACCATCACAAAAACACAACCACACAAACTCTCTACTGTAACCAATAGCAAAATTAAGGGATTTAACAGTCACTGGTCATTAATATCTCTCAACATCAGTGGTCGCAATTCTCCAATAAAAAGACACAGACTAACTGAATGGATGCATAAACAAGATCCAACATTCTTCTGCATTCAAGAAACACATCTCAGACACAAGGATAGACATTGCCTCAGGGTAAAAGGCTGGAAAAAATATTTCAAGCAAACAGTCACAAGAAGCAAGCTGGTGTAGCCATTTTAATATCTAATAAAATAGACTTTCAACCAAAATTAATCAAAAGGGATGAGGAAGGACACTTCATACTCATCAAAGGTAAAGTCAAGCAAGATGACATCACAATTCTGAACATCTATGGTCCAAATACAAGAGCATCCACATTTGTAAAAGAACTATTAACAAAGTTTAAACAATACATCGATCCCCACACAGTAATAGTAGGAGACTTCAACATCCCACTTTCACTGAAGAACAGGTCATCGAAATGGAAACTAAGCTGAGAAATAGCAACATTAACTAATGTCATGAATCAAATGAATCTAACAGATATCTACAGAACTTTTCACTCAAACACAAAGGATTATACCTTCTTCTCAGCACCCCATGGAATCTTCTCCAAAATTGATCACATAGTAGGTCACAAACCAAGCCTCAACAGATACAAGAAGATTGAAGTAATACCTTGTATCCTATCAGATCACCATGGCCTAAGGCAAGACTTCAACAACAACAGAAATATCAAAAAGTCTACACATAAATGGAAACTAAACAACTCTCTACTTAATGTCACCTGGGTCAGGGAAGAAACAAAGAAAGAAATTGAGGACTTCCTGAAATTCAATGAAAATGAAGGAACAACATACCCAAATCTGTGGGACACGTTGAAAGCAGTGCTAAGAGTAGCACTAAGTGCCTTTCTAAAGAAATTGGAAACATCTCACATAAGCAACTTAAAGACACAGCTAGAAGCCCCAGGGAAAAAAAAGAAGCAGAAACACCTAAGAGGAGTAGACATCTGGAAATAAACTCAGGGCTGAAATCAATTAATTAGAATCAAAGAGAACAAGTCAAAGAATCAACAAAACCAGGAGCTGGTTCTTTGATAAAATCAACAAGATAGACAAACTGTTAGCCAAACTAACTAAAAGACAGAGAGACACTATTCAAATCAACAAAACCAGAAATGAAAAGGGAGACATAACAATAGACATTGAAGAAATACAAAGAGTCATAAGATCCTACTTCAAAGGCATATATGCCACAAAATTTGAAGATCTAAGCGAAATGGACCATTTTCTTGATCAATTCCACTTGCCAAATTTGAATCAAGAACAGATAAACAAACTAAATAGTCTCATTTCCCTTACAGAAATAGAAGCAATCATTGATAGTCTCCCAAACAAACAAACAAACAAAAGCCCAGGACCATATGGTTTCAGTGCAGAATTCTACCAGACCTTCAAAGAAGAGCTAATCCCAATACTCTTCAAGCTACTCCAAAAAAATAGAAATGGATGAAACATTACCAACCTCCTTCTATAAGGCCACAGTCACTTTGATACCTAAACCTCACAAAGACTCAAGAAAGAAAGAGAATTTCAGACCAATTTCTCTTATGAACATTGATGCAAAAATACTCAATAAAATACTCACAAAATGAATACAACAGCATATCAAAGACATCATTCACCATGACCAGGTAGGCTTCATTCCAGGTATGCAGGGATGGTTTAACATGCAGAAATCCATCAGTGTAATCCACCATATAAACAAACTGAAAGGAGAAAAACCACATGATCATCTCCTTAGATGCAGAAAAAGCATTTGATAAAATCCAACACTCATTCATGTTTAAAGTCTTGGAAAGATCAGGGATACAAGGCACATACCTCAACATAATAAAGGCTATATACAGCAAACCAATAGCCAAAATCAAATTAAATGGAGAGATACTCAAGGAAGTTCCTTTAAAATCAGGGACCAGGCAAGGCTGCCCACTCTCTCCATATCTCTTCAATATAGTACTTGAAGTTCTAGCCAGAGCAATAAGACAACAAAAGGAGATCAAGAGGCTAAAAATAGGAAAGGAAGAAGTCAAATTATCCCTATTTACAGATGATGTGATAGCAAACATAAGTGACCCCCAAAATCCCACCAGAGAACTCCTACAGCTGATAAACACCTTCAGCAAAATGGCTGGATACAAAATTAACTTTAAAAAGTCAGTAGCCTTCCTATATATAAACGACAATCATGCAGAGGAAGAAATTAGGGAAACTACACACTTCACAATAGCCGCAAGCAATATAAAATATCTAGGAATAACTCTAACCAAGCAAGTAAAGGACTTGTTTGAAAAAAAAAAAAAAACCCTCGAATCTCTGAAGAAAGAGATTGAAACTGACATCAGAAAATGGAAAGATCTCCCTTGTTCGTGGATCATGAGAATTAACATAGTAAAAATGGGCATCTTACCAAAAGCAATTTACAGATTCAATGCAATCCCTATCAAAATACCTACACAATTTTTTAAAGACATTGAAAGATCAGTTCTCAACTTCATATGGAAAAACAAAAACTCAGAATAGCCAAAACAATCGTGTATAATAAAAGATCCTCTGGAGAAATCTCCATACCTGATCTCAAGCTGTACTATAGAGCAACAGTAATTAAAACAACATGGTACTGGCACAGCAACAGGTTGATTGATCAATGGAATTGAATCAAAGACTCAGAAATGAATCCACACACATATTGTCACTTGATTTTTGACAAAGAAGCCAAATCCATACAGTGGAAAATGGATAGCATCTTCAACAAATGGTTCTGGTCTCACTGGATGTCTACATGTAGAAAAATACAACTAGATCCATATTTGTCACCATGCACAAAACTCAAGTCCAAATGGATTAAAGACCTCAACATAAAACCAGAGACACTAAATTGGTTAGAAGAAAAAGTGGGGAAAGCCTCAAACACATTGGCACAGGAGACAACTTACTGAACAGAACACCAACAGCCCAGGCCTTAACATCAACAATCAGTAAATGGGACCTTATGAGGCTGAGAAGCTTCTGTAAGGCAGAAGACACTGTCAACAGAACAAAGTGACAGTCCACAGACTGGGAAAAAGATCTTCACCAATCCTACATCTGACAAAGGTCTAATACACAAAATATATAAAGAACTCAAGAAATTAAACACCACTAAGCCCAATAACCCAATTAAGAAATGGGGCTCAGAACTAAACAGAGAATTCACAACAGAGGAATATTAAATGGCTGAGAAACACTTAAACAAATACTCAACATCTTTAGTCATCAGAGAAATCCAAATCAAAACAACTCTGAGATTCCATCTTACACCCATCAGAATGGCTAAGATCAAAAATTCAAGTGAGAGCACATGCTGGCGAGGATGTGGAGAAAGGGGAACACACCTTCATTGCTGGTGGGAGTGAAAACTTGAACAACCACTTTGGAAATCTATCTGGCACTATCTCAGAAAACTGGGAATAGGGCTTCCTCAAGACTTAGCTATTCCACTCCTTGGAATATACCCAGGAGGTTCTTCACCACACAACAAGGACATATGCTCAACCATGTTCATAGCAGCCTTATTCATAACAGCCAGAATCTTGAAGCAACCTAAATATCCCTCAGTAGAAGAATGGATAAAGAAACTGTGGTACATTTACACTATGGAATAATACTCAGCTATACAAAACAAGGAAATCCCAAAATTTGTGGACAAATGAATTGAACTATAAATGATCATACTGAGTGAGTTAACCCAGAAGCAGAAAGATTCACATGGTATATACTCACTTATAATTGGACACTAGCCCAAGAGGCATGTCACATGATAGTCTTCACTTACCAGGAGATTAGGATAGTTGTGAGGACTTCCTATTGGGACTCTAGGTGAGAGAAGTATGGGAGAATGGGGAAACAGAAGAATCCAGAGCGTCCTAGAAACCTACAAGAAGAACATAATGAAAGGTGGATCTGGGTCCAGGGGTCCTGCTCAAACTACTGCACCGACCAAGGACAATACTTACAGTAAACATCGAACCCCTTCTCAGATCTAGCCAATGGACAGGGAATTCTCCATCATTGGCTGGAGAGCGAGGACTGACTCGGGCGTGAACTCTGGTGCCCTATATTTGACCACTTCCCCATGGTGGGGAGGCCTGGTGGCATACTCAGAGAAAGAATAAGCAGGCTACCAAGATGAGACTTGATAGCCTATGACCATATAATGGGGGAGGAGGTGCGCCTTTGTCTTAGACCTAGGGGAGGGAAATAGGGTGAAAGCAGGAGGGAGGGAGGAATGGGAGGATACAAGTGATGGGATAACAATTGAGATGTGATCTGAATAAATTAATTAAATAAAACAAAACAAAAACAGTTTGAAGCTAGGCATAGTGGGACATGCCTTTAATCCCAACATTATAGAGGCAGAAGCAGAGAGCTTTCTGCAAGTTCAAAGCCAGCCTGGTCTACAGAATGAGCTCCAAGACAGCCAGACTATGTAGAGAGACTGGTCTCAAAACAAACAAACAAAACCAGCTTCTAACATGGCAAAAAAATAATCCATCAAATAAACTCGCACCTTTTGGAGGCAACTACGACCTTCCTCCAGAACCTCTTCCTCTCTGTATTCCATCACTGACTGAGGCCAAGACTCGGGATACACTGAAAAACTAAGAAAAACTAAGAAAATTATATATCTTTGTATGGCAATAATTAAACAGGAGATATATTTGATTATGAATATGACTGAAAAAAAAGTCTGTTTCTAGGATGTCGTTGAGACCTGCTTTAACTTTTTGCATAAGTACAGCCCCTCTGTTGAGACCTTCTTTAGTGTTTAGCATAACTGAAGCTTCTTTGTTGACACCTGCTTTCATCTTTAGCATAACTGAAGCCATTTTGCCTTTACTGTCCATTCTGATCATAAGGTGAAATTGAGTTCAAGTTCTCAGGCTCTGCCTGCCTGACACAAAAATAGCCTTTTCCTTACAATTCAACACTTGCTGCTTAGAATAAAACAATAGGTGATAAATACATGTTCTGCTAGAGTTAGAGATAAAGGTATGTTCTGTTAGAGTCATATCACAATGTCCTGCTATGTTTCTTTCTCCTGGAAAGCTGGAAAGTCTCCAAAAGTTCACTTACCCTGAATCCCAGCCAATCAGCTTACAATGCTTCATCTAGCTACCTAGATACAATGTACCTAGAACAGAATTGATTCTTCCTGCTTGGTTATGGTCTTCTTCCTTTATTTTATTTTATTATTATTATTTTATTTTTTGGTCTTTCAAGACAGAATTTCTCTGTGTAGCCTTGGCTGTCCTGAACTCACTTTGTAGACCAGGCTGGCCTTGAACTCACAGAGATATGCCTGCCTCTGCCTCCCTAAGTGCTGGGATTAAAGGCATGTGCCACCATGCCTAGCTATGGTCTTCTTCCTTTAAAAACTCACTCTGAAAATGGCTCAGTGTCACAGTCCTGGTTCCCAAATTCAGACTGTGCCCATGACTGGTCAGACTTTGCTAAGTGTTCAATAAACTTTTATCTATCTGAGTCTGGTGTCTGAGTGGCTATTCCTGAACCACACCAGATACGATATTATAGCAATTTTATCTTTCAAAATAGGTAAAATTGCCTAATTTATTTTAAAAACAAAAACAAAAACCTGCCTAACCTTTCTAATTGAAAAGAATGATAACACATTATAAATATAGCACAATTATCATGGCATGTAAGTGGGGTCCATGAAGCATGGCCCTAACACCTGGAGGCCTTCAGTGTGGTGAGATTGTCAAAACCACCAGGGACACCTGAGCATCTGGCCAGCAGTAGCTGAGGCATTTCTTGGCACTCCAGCTATGGTTTGGTACCATCATAGTTAGGTTTCTATAGCTATGATAAAACATTGTAACCAAACACAACATGGAAAGGAAAGGGTTTATTTCATCTGGAAACAGGAGCCTAAGCAGATGCGGTGAGAGAGCATCGCTCACTGCCTTGCTCTCTCCTGGGTGGTGCAGTTTGCTTTCTTATATATATAGCAGTCAGGGACAGCACTGCCCACAGGGTGCTGGGCTCTTGCATGTCAGTCCCAGGCTTGTTTGTCTACTGGTCAGTCAAATGAGGGGCATTTCTGAGATGAGGTTCCGAGGAGACTCTAGCTTGTGTCAAGCTGACAAACCAAGCAGCGTAGGCACTATCTACCAGCAGTTGTCCCTTCACTTTACAGATTCATGAAGATGACCTGGGACCTAGGGCTCAGTCGGTTTCTAGAAAGCAGCAGCAATGAAGAGGGTCTTCTAACGACTGATTCATCTGTTTCCAAGCCAGCTTGCAAACATCAAGCCAGGAGCAAACAGTAAAACCTGGGACTCTGCAGAATGGAATGCTCTGTGTGTGTGTGTGTGTGTGTGTGTGTGTGTGTGTGTGTGTGTGTGTGTGTGTGTGTGTGTAATTTATATGGGAATTATACCTTGGGTCTTAGCACATTCTCAGCAAGTTTTCTTTCACTGAACTATATCCCCAGCCACATGAGAGAGAGAGAGAGAGAGAGAGGATACTAAAGATAATAATGAACAAAAACGTCCCCTTCTGGCAATGGGCAAAGAGACACCTTGGTGGTGGTGGTATTCTTATATCAATTAGGGACAACGCAGATGGCAGTCCTTTGTTCATCCTAGCCTAATGTCTGGGTTGGTGACCAAAGCTGTTTTATGCCTAGGAGTCATAAAAATCAAATCAAATTCAGATAGTGCAGTGAGCGGAGAGGAAGACAGACAGAGACCTGCAGACTGCCACGCCACCCACAGACCTGCTCTTCAGTGCTCGGCACAGGTGGACCATAGATGCTAACTTGCCACCACACAATGTAGTGCTGATGGAGGATGTCACGCAGGGGCCCACCAGTCACACGGCCAGCCTGCATTGGGAGCCACCACAATGTACAAGTATGTGGTGGTCAGATGGGAAACAAAGAGAAGTGGTCAGCTTGAACATTACCCAAGGAGATGGAATTGGAGAGGAGCAGCTTGTTGTGGGTGGACATCCCTGCCACCTGGGGCCATGGTGAGGTACCAACCCAAGATGCCACGAAGGCCATGTATGAGTCAGTGTGGATGTCCCTGGTTGGGGCAGCCACTGGGGACTATGTGGATATCCAGGGGCTGTTCAGAACTGGCCCAGTCCCTCACTGGCTGCAGTGCTCTGGGGAGCTGGCTCCATCTTTTACTACTTATAGCATTCAGGAGAGTGGGGCCCTGCAATTCACCCAGGCAGCACAGTGGAACTGGACCTGGTGGTGGGGGTGGGATGAGGAGCACTAAGGGAACGAGTATATATAATAATAAGGAAAAAATTGGGGGGGTTTCGAGACAAGGTTTCTGTGCAGCCTTGGCTGCCCTTGACTCACTTCGTAGTCCAGGCTGGCCTCGAACTCATATCCATCAATCTGCCTGCCTCTGACTGCTGAGTGCTGAGATTAAAGGCGTGTGCCACACCCGGTGGCAAAAATTATTTTAATAATATAAATGTATATGTAAAAAATAAAAAAGTTTAATAAAATATTATTTTAAATCACAAATGAAGACAGACAACTAGTACTTATCAATTACTCACCATATGCCAAGTAATATTTCTGCACTTTATCTTCATTGTCTAAAATTCAGAATTCCTGGGCCTGGAGGGATGGCTCAGGAATTAGCAGCGTTGGCTGCTCTTCCAGAGGATCTGGGTTTGGTTCCCAGCACCCATTTGGCAGCTGAGAGCAATCCATAACTCCAGTTCAAAGGATCCATAGTCCTCTTCTGTCCTCCAGACATGTAGCACACAGAAAATACAGGCGAAACACTCATACACATAGAAGAAAGACAAATGAGTCTAAACAATAAATAATAAAATCCAGGCATTTCAACCTGTGGCCCACAGACCGCTACGTCAGTCCCAGGACAGCTATGAATACAGCAGTCTAATACATGTGTAGATGGTAATGCCATGTCACAATGCCATGTCACAATGCCAACAGGTTCAACACCCTTGAGGTCATTGGAATAATCCACCCAGTAAGATCTCCCTTTTGGAGAAAGAATCAGATGAACCAAACTTTTAAAAATCAGGTCATGTGAGCCTGCCAGATGGCTCAGGGGGTAAAGATACTTAGCCACGTCTGATAACCTGACTTCAGTGCCTGGATCCACATGGTTGAGGAGAGAACCAGTTCCCAAAAGTTGTCTTCTGATCTGACCTGCACATGAACATCCTGGCATACACATGCACGCACGCACGCGCACACACACACACACACACACACACACACACACACACACACACATACACACACACACACTACATGAACAAATTTTTAATTTAGATAATGTTGCACAAATGTCTTTCAGATTTTTGCTGTTGTTTTTGTTATCTTTTGCAACTGAGTCTCATGTAGCCTTGTCTGTCCAGAGACTCACTGTACAGCAGAGGGTGACTTTGAACTTCTGAGTCTCTGCCTCTAGTTTCCAAGTACTAGGATTATAAGCATGGACAACACACATGGGTGTCTGAAAAAAAATTAATACTGCAGAGGAACAGAGAATAAGAACCAAGTGTTGCAAGGCTTTATATTTGCATACTGACACTAGGAAACCTGACGAATGGTACTTAGTATGAACTACCTCAAGAAATCAAGCCTCAAAAAGAAGAAAGGAAGCCTTGTTTTTTAAGTGCTCTAAAGCTCTTGCTTAGATGGGCGTGGTGACGCGCCTTTAATTCCAGTACTTGTGAGGCAGAGGCAGGCAGATGGCTGTGAGTTTGAGACCAGCCTGGTCTACAAAGTGAGTCCAGAACAGCCAAGGCTACGCAGAGAAACCCTGTCTCAATAAACCAACCAAACAAACAAATAAGCAAGCAAACAAATAAAGACAAACAAACAAACACCTCTTGCTTTTGAATTGCTTGGTTTAAAGATACTGAGCAGCGCCGGGTGTGGTGGTGCACGCCTGTAATCCCAGCACTCCGGAGACAGAGGCAGGCGGATTGCTGTGAGTTTGAGGCCAGCCTGGTCTACAAAGTGAATCTAGGACAGCCAAGGCTACACAGAGAAACCCTGCCTCAAAAACAAACAAAACAAACGAAAAAAGATACTGAGTAGCTTTTTCGTCATAGTAGGAGCATTGTGATCGTCATGACAGCTAATCACAAAGGAACAGACAATTTCCCCCACAGAAACAGCTTTGTCATTGGCCATTGCATGCCTGAGCAACAGGCTTGGCAAAACGTAAATCAAAGTAAAAAGCAGCAAGTTCTCACCTGCAGAGTTATTATGAAAAACCAAGCCACACACCACAGTTTATAAAGGAACACAGTTGTCTGAGAGTCTGGGCACAGTGTGGCTCAGTGGCTAAGGTGATGGATTGCCTAGTCAGTCTCCAAGGCATTCATGCATGCAAATCTAGGAGTCTAGGGCACCATAAAGCCAATCCACACGTGGACATGTATGCACGTATTAAATAAAAATCCTTTAAGAGTCATGAAGGTTGAAGCTGGAATGACGGCCTACCAGTGACGTGTTTGCTGCAAGCATGAGGACCTGAGCTCAGATTATACCAACCACATAAGAACCTGGGCGTGGCTGCACACACCTGTAACCTCAGTGCACTGTGCAGCAGAAACAGGGGGATCGCTGCGCTTGCTGGCAGCCGGTCTGGCTCCATATCGTATGGGAAATCCTGTGTCAGAGGGATAAAGCAAGACACCAGCCATGTTCTCCTGGACTCCACACATGTCTACATGCACATATGAGCTTATAGTTCACATACACACTTACACATGTACACACATACAGAGTTATGATGTATGCAATCAACTAAAGAAAAACTGTAGGGATGGATCCGAATGGCAGGCTCATTAGATTTCCATCTCTACCCTTGCTCGTGCACACGACTCACTGTTCAGTCATTTAACTCTGGCTGAACGGTCTAGAACTTGCTGCTCAGACAAGGCTGGTCCAAAACTCACAGACATCCACCTCTGCCTCCAGAGTACTGAAATTAAAGGTATGTGCCATGACAGCTAAGCCATAGGCATCTTTTTAAAATATTTTAATTGACTGATAAATTAACTGTGTGTGTATGTTCATGAGCCACTGCATGCATGTAAAGTTTAAGGAACAACTCCTGGGAGTCAGCCGGGCGTGGTGGCGCACACCTTTTATCCCAGCACTCGGGAGACAGAGGCAGGAGGATCACTGTGAATTTGAGGCCAGCCTGGTCTACAAAGCGAGTCCAGGGCAACCTACACAAAGAGATCCCTGTCTTGAAAAACAAACAAACAACAACAACAACAAAAACCAACGCCTGGGAGTCATTTTTCTCCTTCTTCCATGTGGGTCCCCAGGATTGAACACAGATTATCAGACTTGGCTACAAGTGCCTTTATTTACTTAGCCATTTTATAGGCAAGTCATTCATAAATGTAAAAACAATCTTGTTTGTCTATCTCTTGTTTTCTGCTGTGAATCCTGTTGTGGGTGCTTCTGGAGAGGCTGAAGTCTGCCGCTTCCAGACACCCTCTCAGTTTGGTATACAGTGACTGGCACCCCCTTTCTTAGCAGGGTCCCCTCTCTGCCTGAACCCCAGATCTTGTAAGGAGCATCACATAGCCCTCAGGGAAGATTACAACCCCAACCATTTCCTGATAGAACCTGTTCAGCAAGCACCTGGGGATTCCTGGAAGCACTCCCACCCTATGCAAAGGAGATCCTAGCCTTCAGCAAATGACATTTAGTCATACCTAGCTGTCCTTTCCCCACCCATAGGATAATTAAGTATCATGTTTTCCTTCTTGTGATAGGACCCCCTTTTTACTGCACGTAAATGAGGTACTGTGCCACTGTATGTAGATAAAGTATCCTGACACTTCTAGCCTGAGTGAATCAGATACATTCACCCACAAACTCTGTCTGAACTTTATCATTTATTCTGGAGAAGAATCACTGCTGGATGCCCAGAGCTTGACTGCCAGTCAAGGCCGTCAAGGTAGCAATGACAGATGCTCTGCATCTCACCGGGTGGCCTTCCACTTGCTTCCTCTGCCCTGTTTAGCAGAGGTGGTTTACAGCTGCCTGTACCTCCAATTCCAGAGGAATAAGATGCCTCTGACCTCTGGGAATACTGGCAGTCATATGCATGCATGCACAGGCATGAAGCACCGACACACACAAATTTAAAAATAATCATAAAATTTAAAAATGCATAATCCCAGCACTCGGGAGGCAGAGGCAGGCAGATCACTATGAGATCAAGGCCAGTCTGGTGTACAAAGCAAGTCCAGGACAGCCAAGGCTACACAGAGAGACCCTGTCTAAAAAAAAGAAACCCAAAATAATAATAATAAATAATAATAATAATAAACACTCAAAGAAGTAAATAAGAAAAATCAAAAACAATAAAACAAAACATAATGGCTATAACCATAGTAGGATGGCTGGCCCATCCTTGTAAAAAGATAAAGGCAAATCACGGAGTCACAGAGGAAAGAATGTATGTGTACATGAGTGCATGTGCTGGGGGATGGTCCTGCACACTGTTTGTTCAGATGCTGATGTCTGTGCCCTGAGGCCTGGTTGTGGTCTGGCCATTGGCACTGTCACTTTTATGAAGAATTTTCTGTTTCAGTGTTGTGTAAACAATGCTCCCCAATTATCTCTGATAGTTAATAAAGAAGCTTAGCAGCCTGTAGCTGGGCAATAGAGGACAGACAGTAGGACTTCCATTTCTAGTCTGGAGGTCTCAGAGAGAGGGGAGAGGAAGAGGAAGGAGTCATCAGAAGAGGGCTCCATGAGGAGAGTTCAGCATAGGGACAGAGTTACAGCAGTAGGCCAAGGGAAGGCTAGCATGGCAAGGAGAAGGGCAGGTCTAGAGCTTAAATCGTGTTAAATAAATCCAATAGGTCTCTGTTTCATTTATTTGGGAGCTAAGGTGGTATTAGAAAAGGCCCCAACTAAAACGGTATTTCTTTCTTTCTTTCTTTCTTGCTTTCTTTCTATCTTTCTTTCCCTCTTTCTGTCTTTCTTTCTGTCTTTCTTAAAAGATTTATTTATTTGTAATTGACACAGTGCTCTACCTACATGCAGGCCTGCCTGCTAGAAGAGGACATCAAATCACAATATAGATTGTAGTGAGCCACCATGTGGTTGCTGGGAATTGAACTCAGGACCTCAGGAAGTGCAGTCAGTGCTCTTAACCTGTATGCCATCTCTCCAGCCCCTAAAACGGTATTTCAACATGCATAAGTACACTATCCTGTGACATGTTGATCTTTGGACTAAAGCATTGCAGACTGCCATAGCTGGAGATGTTGGTGGAACATTCTAGTCTTTGAAGGGCATCCTAGTCTACCCAGGGAAGTACGAGACATTTGGGGTGACGATAGTGAGTGCTACAGAGACGTTGACTGACAGGGAGTAAGCTATGCATTTAAATACTACTGTGAAGAGAGATGGTACCATGGTTAAGACAACTTGTTCTTAGCCACGCAGTGGTAGTATACACGTTTAAAGCCAGCACTGGGGAGGCAGAGGCAGGCAGATCTCTGAGTTAGAGGCCAGCCTGGTCTATATAGCGAGTTCCAGGACAGTCAAGGCTACATGAGAAACCCTGTCTCAAAAAAACAACAACAACAAAAAACAAAAACAAAAATAAAAAAATAATAAAGCACTTGTTCTTGCAGAGGGCCAGTATTCAAGGCCAAGTTACCCACACAACTCCTCATAACTGTCTGTAACTTTAGTTTTAACATTGTCTTCTGACCTCTGAGGGCATACAGTACACAGACATACATGCAAGCAAAACACTCATACATAAAATAAATCTTAAAAAAAAAATAGCTAAGGTCAGGCTGAGGAGCTGGCTCAGCAATGGCAGGCCTGACAACCTGACCTCGGGGCTCTGGAGCAGCACAATGGCAACAGAGCACTGAGCCCTAGAAGCTGGCTTCTCAGGCCCACATACAAGCTGTGGTCTGTGTGTGACTGAATGCAAACACATATATAATAACATAGACAATAAATAATAATAGTAATAAATAATATACAAAATAAATAAGATGTAATACAAATTTAAAACTGATGTGGGGCTGGGGAGAGGGCTCGGCTAAGGGCACACAATGCTCTTCCAGAGGAATTGGCTTCGTTTCCAGCACCTACGTGTCTGTGCATAACTGTCTGTAACTGCAGTTCCAGGATTTCAGACATTCTCTTCCAACCTCTATGGGTGTCAGGCACATAGACATATACACGCAGGCAAAAATATTTATACACAATTTCAGACCAATTTCTCTTATGAACATCGATGCAAAAATACTAAATAAAATACTTGCAAAACGAATACAAGAACACATCAAAGATATCATTCATCATGACCAAGTAGGCTTCATTCCAGGCATGCAGGGATGGTTTAATATATGGAAATCCAT
The DNA here is from genome assembly GCF_903995435.1 of Acomys russatus. NCBI lineage: Eukaryota > Metazoa > Chordata > Mammalia > Rodentia > Muridae > Acomys > Acomys russatus. The sequence continues at coordinate 106,722,886 of NC_067138.1, read as the reverse complement.
CAATGTAATCCACCATATAAACAAACTGAAGATAAAAAACCACATGATCATCTCTTTAGATGCAGAGAAAGCATTTGATAAAATCCAACACCCATTCATGTTTAAAGTTTTAGAGAGATCGGGGATACAAGGCACTTTCCTCAACACAATAAAGGTTATATACAGCAAGCCAATAGCCAAAATCAAAGTAAATGGTGAGATACTCAAGGAGATTCCTCTAAAATCGGGAACAAGGCAAGGCTGCCCACTCTCTCCATATCTCTTCAATATAGTACTCGAAGTTCTAGCCAGAGCAATAAGACAACAAAAGGAGATCAAGGGGATCCAAATGGGAAAGGAGGAAGTCAAATTATCCCTATTTGCAGATGATATGATAGTGTACATAAGTGACCCTCAAAATTCCACCAGAGAACTCCTACAGCTGATAAACACCTTCAGCAAATTGGCTGGATACAAAATTAACTCAAAAAAAGTCTGTAGCCTTCCTATACACAAATGACAAGCTTGCAGAGGAAGAAATTAGGAAAACCACACCCTTCACATTAGCCACAAGCAATATACAATATCTAGGAGTTACTCTAACTAAGCAAGTGAAGGACTTGTATGAAAAAAATTTGAAAACTCTGAAGAAAGAGATTGAAGATGACCTGAGAAGATGGAATGATCTTCCTTGCTCATGGATCGGGAGAATTAACATAGTAAAAATGGCCATCCTACCAAAAGCAATCTACAGATTCAATGCAATCCCTATTAAAATACCTACACAATTTTTTAAAGACATTGAAAGTTCAATTCTGAACTTCATATGGAAAAACAAAAAACCCAGAATAGCTAAAACAATCTTGTACAATAAAAGGTGCTCCGGAGGAATCTCCATACCTGATCTCAAACTGTACTATAAAGCAATAGTAATTAAAACAGCATGGTACTGGCACAGCAACAGGCTGGTTGATCAGTGGAATCGAATCGAAGACCCAGATATGAATCCACACACATATGGTCACTTGATTTTTGACAAAGAAGCCAAATCCATTCAATGGAAAAAGGATAGCATCTTCAACAAATGGTGCTGGTCTAACTGGAGGTCTATGTGTAAAAAAAATGAAACTGGACCCATATTTGTCACCTTGCACAAAACTCAAATCCAAGTGGATTAAAGACCTCAACATAAAACCAGAGACACTAAGTCACTTAGAAGAAAAAGTGGGGAAGAGCCTGGAACATATTGGCACAAGAGACAACTTCCTGAACAGAACACCAACGGCCCAGGCCTTAATGTCAACCATTAATAAATGGGACCTCATGAGGCTGAGAAGCTTCTGTAAGGCAGGAGACACTGTCAACAGAACAAAGCAACAGCCTACAGACTGGGAAAAGATCTTCACCAACCCTACATCTGACAAAGGTCTAATATCCAAAATATATAAAGAACTCAAGAAGTTAAACACCACCAAACCAAATAACCCAATTGAGAAATGGGGCTTGGAACTAAACAGAGAATTCTCAACAGAGGAATATCAAATGGCTGAGAAACACTTAAAGAAATGCTCAACCTCCTTAGTCATCAGGGAAATGCAAATCAAAACAAACTCTGAGATTCCATCTTACACCCATCAGAATGGCTAGGATCAAAATTTCAAGTGACACCACATGCTGGAGAGGATGTGGAGGGAGAGGAACACTCCTTCATTGCTGGTGGGAATGCAAACTAATACAACCACTTTGGAAATCTATCTGGTGCTATCTCAGAAAACTGGGAATAGGGCTTCCTCAAGACTTAGCTATTCCACTCCTTGGAATATACCCAGAAGATGCTCCAGCACACAACAAGAACATTTGCTCAACCATGTTCATAGCAGCCTTATTCATAATAGCCAGAACATAGAAACAGCCTAAATGTCCCTCAGTAGAAGAATGGATAAAGAAACTGTGGTACATTTACACTATGGAATACTACTCAGCTATTAAAAACAAGGAATTCCTGAAATTTGTGGACAAATGGTTTGAACTAGAAATGATCATAATGAGTGAGTTAACCCAGAAGTAGAGTCAAATGGTGTATACTCACTTATATCTGGACACTAGCCCAAGGGGCATGTCCCATGAAAGTCTTCACTTACCAGGAAAGTGGGACAGAGGGGAGGACCTCCTATTGGGACTCTAGGTGAGAGAAACATGGGAGAATGGGGAAATAGAAGGATCCAGAGTGTCCTAGAAACCTACAAGAAGAACATTATGATGGGCAGATCTGGGCCCAGGGGTCCTGCTCAAACTATGGCACCAGCCAAGGACAATGCGTGCAATAAACTTCGAACCCCTACCCAGATCTAGCCAACGGTCAGAACATTCTTCACAGTTGAGTGGAGAGTGGGATATGACTTTCTCACGTACTCTGGTGCCTCACATTTGACCATGTCCCCTGGAGGGGGAGACCTGGTGGCACTCAGAGGAAGGACAGCAGGTTGCCAAGAAGAGACTTGATACCCTATGAGCATATACAGGGGGAGGTAATCCCCCTCAGGAACAGTCATAGGGGAGGGGAATAATGGGAAAAAGGGGGGGGGGAGGAATGGGAGGATACAAGGGATGGGATAAACATTGAGATGTAACAAGAATAAATTAATAAAAAAATAAAAAATTTTTTAAAAATGTAAAAAAAATATTTATACACATAAAATAAAAATGAGTAAATCCTTAAAAGAGAAGCTAATATATTTTTTAGGCAACATAATGTTGTATGAAGGAAATTGTAAATATGAAAAAAGGGCTGGGTGTTGCTAAGTGGTAGAACACTTGATTATCATGCACAAGGTACTAGGTTCAATCCCAATACTCTCCCCATGCCCCCACCCCCACTCAGACACAAAACTCCAAACTACCAAAAGTAAATGTATTAGAACTAATAAGTATGCTTAACGACATTGTAAGATCTAAATTAATATATAAAACCCCCACCCACTGAGTAGATGTGACTCCAAGTGCAAACCACTATGCTCAACTTGTCTGGCACTTTAAAAGAACTTAACCATATATTTATTTATCACTGCTTTTCGCAATTCAACTTGTAGAAACTTTGCTGAGATGAAAAAACAAACTGTACGTCCACATAAAGGCTTGCATTAAAACACTTGCGGCAGTATTACTCACAGCAACGCAGCTGTCAAGATGATAAGATGTCGCCTAGCACTGACTAGGCAGTCACCACAAAGCAGCCTCATAAGGGATGGAAAAAAACCAGAGCCTGTGAGATGGTGGGGCAGGTAGGGCACGTGTCACAAAGCCTGCAACCTAAGCGCAACCCTGGGAGCCACATGGTGGAAGGACAGAGCTGACCCTATGAGTTGTCCTCTGTCCATCAGTGCACACCATGGCAAGCACACACACACACACACACACACACACACACACTAAATAAAATGGAAAGAATCAGACACAAAATACTATATACTTTATGAATCCACTTCTAGAACAGTTCTGGTAGGCAGGGCTAACAGTCAGCTCAGGGTTCCCCAGAGCTTAGGTGGGAGCAGAGATGGAAACAGAAAAGCAAGAGGGACTCGTTCTGCTGATGAAAATGTTCAAAAGCTGAATTGCGGCGATGGCTGTATATTCAGATAGTTACTAAAATTCAAAGCCACAGTTAAAATGGGAAGATTGTTACCGGGAGTGTGACTCGGGTAGAGAGTATGCTTAGCATGTGAAAACTCCCCCCTCTCCCTGCCCCCCCCCATCGCTGTGCCCAACTAAGCTGTCTAAAAACAAAACTGACAGCCACTGTGTCTGCGGAGTGCCTGCCTGGCTCACACCTCTAAGGACCTGCTTCTCCTTCAGGCCCTCTCTCACACTCTTGGGAAGCCCCCGGGGAGACCCAGAGTGGGTGGGCTGGCAAGCAGCTCTAACCTGCGAAGATCTTATTTCTCTAGATGGGGGTCAATGGATAAAAGTGGTGAACAGGAGCCCATTTAGGAAAACCACGTATAAAATGGTGAAGGCCTTAAATGTGTGGCGTAGGCATGCATCAGTCTCTTTCTCTCCTCTTTCTCCTTTTTCTCCCTGTCCCCCCCGCATCCCCCCAGCTCTCTCACTCCCTTCCTATTCCCTCATTTGCTTTCACCTCATATAACCCAGGTTGGCCTCAAACTCACCAGGTATTATTTAAGGATGACCTTGAACTTCCTACATGGCTGCCTCCACCTCCTGCCTGCTGGGATTACAGGCCTGTACCACCACACTCAGTTTATGAAGTGCTGGAAATGGTACTCAGAGGCTGATCGTGTGTGCTAGGCAGTTTCCCCACCCACTGAGCTACATTCCCATGACATTCCTCACTCTCTTACCAAACATCCCGTGATCACGGTAGATGTGGTAGCTACACAACTGTGAACACTCCTGGGTCCTTGTCTTTTGGAGCTTCTTCCTCTTCTTTTTTTTTAAAGATTTATTTATTTTTATATGCATTTATGTTTTGGCTGCATATAAGTCTGCATGAAGATATAAGATCTCCTGAAGCTGGAGTTACAGATGGTTGTGAGCTGCCATGTGGGCGCTGGGAATTGAACCAGGATCCTTTGGAAGGAGGCCAGAGCTCTAACCACTGAGCCATCCTCCAGCCCTGGAGCTTCTGTCCTTGTAGTATGAAGCCACCTACAGATGGATGGATGAATGATTGGACAGAGGAATGAATGGATGTAAAGGTGGATGGGTTGATGAATGGAGAAATGTGTGGTGGGTGGATGGACACACAGGTAGACAGACAGACAGATCATAATAGATGATAGATAAGACAAAGTACTAAGAAAATTAATTCTCTGTAGAGTTAAAAGAGTGAAAACTCTCAGCCCAGCATGGTGGTGCACGCCTTTAATCTGAGCACTCCAGAGGCAGAGGCAGGTGGATTGCAGTGAGTTCAAGGCAGCCTGGTCTAGAAAGCAACTCCAGGACAGTGAAGGCTACACAGAGAAACCCTGTTTCGAAAAAAAAAAACAAAAACAAAACAAAAAACAAAAAAACAAAAAAAAAAAAAAAGAAAGAAAAAGAAAAAAAGAGCCTCTCTCTTTCTCTCTCCTCTGTCTCTCCTCTGTGTCTCTCTCTCTCTCTTTTTCTCCTCTCTCTCTCTCTCCCTCCCTCTCCCTCCCTCCCTCTCCCTCTCCTTCTCTCTCCCTCACCCTCTCCCTCTCTCTCCCTCACCCTCTCCCTCCCTCTCCTCTCTCTCTCTCCCTCTCCCTCCCTCTCCCTCACCCTCTCCCTCTCTTTCCCTCTCTCTCCCTCACCCTCCCTCTCTCTCCCTCCCCCTCCCTCCCTCTCCCTCTCTCTCTCTCCCTCTCTCTCTCCCTCTCTCTCCCTCCCTCTCTCTCCCTCTCTCTCCTTCCCTCTCTCTCTCCCTCTCCCTCTCTCTCTCCCTCTCTCACCCCCTCCATCCCTCTCCCTCACCCTCTCTCTCCCTCTCTCTCCCTCCCTCTCTCTCCTTCCCTCTCTCTCTCTCTCCCTCTCCCTCTCTCTCTCCTTCTCCCTCTCTCTCCTTCCCTCTCCCTCTCTCTCCCTCTCTCTCCCTCCTTCTCCCTCTCCCTCCCTCTCCCTCTCTTCCCAGAGCTACATAGTGAAGAAGAAACCTTGTCTCAAAACAAAACAAAAAGTGATAGCAATGAACGACTAAACCACAAGATGGAGCTAGTCATGCAAAGACCAGCGGGAGGAGCATTTAGACTTTTTTTTTTTTTTTTTTTTTTAACTGTCCTGAGCTCTTGAAATCCTCCTCCATGCGTTCCCTCTTTGCAACACTTAAATTTTCAGGAACAACAAAACTCCCTCAACCATTTTAATTGTGTCAGAGCTTACTGACAAATTATAAGCCCAGTTAAATCCAGCTCTCCGGTTTCCTACTCTTACACCTTTTGCAGCTGGTGATAGCTGGCAAACACACACAAGCACGCACATGTGCCACAGACAAGAGCAAGAAAGAGAGAGAGAGACAGAGACAGACAGACAGACAGACAGAGAAAGGGAGAAAGGGAGGGGTGGGCTGGGCTCACTTTAACCCTTTAACCGTGTCACATCTGCGTTGTTTCCCAGCTAACGCTCTGTGTTTCTCAAGTCTCTTCACTTTCTTACAAGCACAATGGGTTTCATTTTTCGTTTCCCTATCCATTCCTTGGCTGATGACTACACTAACTTTCCTCATTGAAAAACAAAAACTAGCTGGGCGGTGGTGGTGCATGCCTTTAATCTCTACAGCAGGCAGGCAGATCTCTGGGAGTTCAAGGCCAGCCTGGTCTACAGAACCAGTTCCAGGACAGCCATAGCTACACAGAGAGACCCTGTCTCGAAAAACAGAACAAAACAAAACAAAACAAAAAACAAGAAAAAACAACAAAAGGAAAAGAAAAGAAGAAGAAAGAAAGAAAGAAAGAAAAACAAAAACTAAGAAAAGAGGTTCTGCTGGTTTGCTGCTGCAAGCCTGTATTCTGGTTTGCTGCAGTGAACCTGTATGCTGGTTTGCTGTTGTGAGCCTGTATGCTGGTTTGCTGCAGTGAACCTGTATGCTGGTTTGCTCTTGTGAGCCTGTATTCTGGTTTGCTGTTCCCAGCCTGTATGCTGGTTTGCTGCTGTGAGCCTGTATGCTGGTTTGCTGCTGTGAGCCTGTATGCTAGTTTGCTGTTCCCAGCCTATATTCGGGTTTGCTGTTCCCAGCCTGTATGCTGGTTTGTTACTCCCAGCCTATATTCTGGTTTGCTGTTCCCAGCCTGTATTCTGGTTTGCTGCTCCCAGCCTGTATTCTGGTTTGCTGCTCCCAGCATGTATTCTGGTGTGCTGTTGTGAGCCTGTATGCTGGTTTGCTGCTCCCAGTCTGTATGCTGGTTTGCTGTGGTGAGCCTGTAGTCCCAGTGCTCCAGAGCTAGAGGTAGAAGGACTCCACCTGGGCTACAGAGCAGACTTTGTACAGACAAACAAATAATTGTAACTCGGTTTTGCCATGTCGATCCATACATGTTCACCCACTTCTGTCCTGCCCCAGAGCCAGAAAACCAGATTCCATTCTCCATAAAAACTCAAAACCCCAAACCAGCAAGCCCTGACCACTCCCCTGCCCCCATCTCTCTCTCACACACATACACCAAGGTTTCCTCTATGAGATCATTTGCCTCAGTGTAATGACAAAGCTGTCACTCCAACCATTTAAAAACCAACAAGAGACATCTCTGGCTCTCCTCCCCTCATCCAGGACCATCTTATTTTCCCGTAACTGGTCCAGTCAATCCGGTGTCTGAGCTACCTCGTCTCATTTCTCTTTTGTTCTCTCTGGAGTTCCTCTCTCACTTGACCTGGGAGCTTGAATAAAATCAGCTTGGTGGGAGCCAGCATTTGGGAGGCAGAGGTAGGTGGATCGCTGTGAGTTTGACACCAGCCTGGTCTACAAAGTGAGTCTAGGACAGCCAAGGCTACACAGGGAAACTCTGTCTCAAAAAACCAAAAAATAAAAAATAAAAAATCAGCTTGGGTGATGCAAAGAAACCCTGTCTCAAAAAATATTTTTTCTTTCAGTTTATCTTGTGTGACACCATTGGCTGATACTGTCTTTTAACCACCTGCTACCAATAAAGTAAAACCTTCCTGTCAAGAAAAAGTAATGAAACGACTTGACGTTAGGGAAGAAGTATCAGAGCACTCCTGAAGACTAGCAGGTGCACCTGTATTCTAACAATGAGTGAGTTTCTTCCATCCCTCCACCTACACATTTTCATCGTTTTCCATTTCTTTTTGCTCCTGTCTACCATCGCGCAGGTTATTTCATCAGGCTGTCTGAGTGAGTACCAGACAAACCTGCTCATCCATTAGGTATAAGGCCAGTGGGGCATACAGGGCTCTTTCATTTTATGCATTCTTGGCTCTGAAGTTAACAAAAAGTTAACAAAGAACTTCACCTAGGAACCATTTAAAGAGTAGGAGGAAGAGACACTGCCAAACAAAACTCACGCATTTTAAGATGATGGTCATTGCCTGCTTGTGCTAATTTAAATGTATTTATAAAATTTTATTTATATTTACTTATTTGTGGGTGTATGCTAAATAGCAATATTCATTTGGGTGTGTGCACATGTATATAAGTGTGTGTGTGCCTGTGGAGGCCAAAGGTCGATACTGGGTATCTTCCTTTAGAATGCTCCATGTTATCTTTTGAGACAATGTTTGTCCCTGAACCTGGAGCTCACACACACACACACACACACACACACACACACACACACACCATCCACCCCTAAAGTCAAAGACTCACATTCATACTTGTGTTTGGAATTTTACTTGGGTGCTGGGGATGCGAATTCAGGTCTTCCTGGTTTTGAGGCAAATGTCAACTATCTCCCGAGCCCTACTTTTGAGAATTTTGTAGCTATTCTGTTTTATAAACAGCCTAGCCTGGAATTACATACATTGACCTCAGCTAGCCTTGAAAAAGCCTGCCCATGCATAGCTCCTGCTGACTTCCATGGGGGCCACAGTGACCCAGGGAAGTGCGGTGACAGTAGCTCCACCCACAGGCAACATGCAGATGAGGTAAATGTTTGACAACTGTCCCATTCAGTGGTAAATAGAGGAAATCTCACTAAAAGTACAAATCACTGTTTAGGAGAGCACAAGCCACAACTGTTTAATGGATTATGACATTATTTTGGTGGGTTGACAAATTTATGTGTGTGCTATATGTATGCTTGTGAACATGTATGAACACCCATGTGTGCACATGTGGAGGCCAGAGAAGAACACTGGGTATCTTCTGTCGCTCCCCACCTCAGTGGCCTGAGAGTTTCTCTGTGACCCTGGAACTACACTTATTATCAACAAAACCTCAAAAACTACACATATGTCTTTGTCTGCTTCCTATTGCTAAGGACCACCACCAAAAACAACTTGGGGAGGAAAGAGTTTATTTAGCATATGTGTCCTCAGCCATGGTCCATTGAGGGAAGCCAGAAACAAGAGTTGGTGCAGAGGTCATGGAGGAATGATACTTCCAGGCTTGCTTCTGTGGGCTTGCTCAGTTTACCTTCTTGTATAGCCTGGGATGACCTACCCAGAAATGGCACCATCCACAGTGGATTTGGCCCTCCCACATTGATCATTAATCTAGGAAAATGTCCCAGCCTGAAACAGTGGTACATGCCTGTAATCCCAGCATTCCTGGAAGCAGAGCCAGGCAGGTCTCTGTGAGTTTGAGGCCAGCCTGGTCTACAAAGCAAGTCCAGAACAGCCAAGGTTACACAGAGAAACCCTGTCTAGAAAAACCAAAAAACAAAAACAAAACAAAAAAACAAGCAAAAAATCCAAAAAACCAAACCAAACAAAACAAAACAAAAAAACCAAACCAAAAAAACAAAGCCCCACAAGGTTGCCTACAGGTCAGTCTTATGGAGGCAGTCTCTTCTTCTTGAATAATTCTATTTTGTGTCAAGTTGACAAACAAACATAAAACACAGAAGTAAACAGATGGGCTGAACATCTTATACATTTAAGAAAGCTCTTGAAACTTAAAACCCAAATATTTCCAATATTTAAGATTCTAGAACGGTGCTCTTCTGGGTCTTCCATCATGCAAATAAGATGGCTCTGAACCATGTGATGGTTTTGTAGTCTTTTGAGTAGGCATCAATGTTCTTTTCTGTTATTAGAAAACAACCACGATTTTTGGTACCAATAATGGCTCCAGTGTGACTTTACTGGTGGTGGCACAGTAAGAGCAGCTACAGTGCCATTCAAAATCTCCATGCCACAGCCCATGTGGGAAGAACATCCAGTTTGCCAATAATCCAGAACCTATACCACCTTCATTTGTCAAATATTCATAATGCAATTATTTGAAGATCAGATAGATAGGTGGCCATGAGCAGGAAGCCAGGAGAACGGAAGGCAGCAGAGAAGAGGAAATGGAGACCACATGGATAGGCCGCCAGTGCGGCAGCGAGCAGGACCCATGACTGACTCCCCATCCAATGGGACTAGAGGGTCCCTCTGGGTTCAGAGCAAGTGCCAGAGCAGAGCTCTCACTGCAAGTCACAAGCCACTTGGACCCATCTCTTCTGCCTATCTACTGTGCCCTAATCCAGCTGCCTCCCCAAGTGAAGTTGGAATAAACACATTAACTGGGCCAGACGGTCTGGGTTAACAAAACATTGTTTTACATCCCAAGAACATCTCCCATATTGTAACTTTTTGTTTGTTTGTTTGTTTGTTTGTTTTGTTGTTTTTGTTTTTGTTTTTTGAGACAAGGTTTCTCTGTGTAGCCCTGGCTGTCCTGGACTTGCTTTGTAGACCAGACTGACTTCAGACTCACAGAGATCGGCCTACCTCTGCCTCTCTGAGGGCTGAGATTACAGGCATGGGCCACCCTGCACAGCTACATTGTAATTTTTTAAAAAGTGGAATAAATAAGAAAATATCAGCCAAACCTGGTGGATCATGTCTATAGTCCCATGAAGTGTGAAGAGCACAAGTTCAAAGTCATCCTTAGGTACATAATGAACAAAAGCGATTAAGTGCAGACTGGAGAGATGACTCAGTGGCCTTAAAGCAGGCACTACTCTGGCAGACTACCCTATTTCAGTCCCCACATCTGGCTGCTGCAGCCTGTAACTCCAGATCCAGAGGATCTGATACATCTGACTTCCATGACACTCACACACACACACACACACACACACACACACACACACACACTCACACACACACTCACACATACACTCACACACTCACACACACACTCACACACACACTCACACACTCACTCACACACACTCACACACACACACACTTTCAAAAAAACTTTAAAATGGTGAGTATAATAAAAACATATTATGTACAATTATTTGAAAATGTCAAATGAGACTCATCATTCATAGTTAATACGTAATAATAAAACTTTTTAAAAATAGAAAATATCATCAACCAAAAAAAACCCCAGAAAATATCAAAGTGTAGTGTATGCACTCAGGATAAGACACAGTTTGCGAGATTTTGGTTTCAGTTGTGAAATATTAAACAATTAAAAACACTTGTGCACTGATATTATAGTGACCAGGGCTGGGGAATGCACTGGTCACAGAGGACAGGCTGGGGTGTGGCTCAGAAGTAGAGCAATCTCTATCATGCTGAAAGTGCTGGGCTTGATCCCCAGCACAAAGGCGTGGAATGAGAAGGGAGGGAGGGGGAAAGAGAGAGATGGAGAGAGACCAGAGGACATTTGGAAACTTCCATCTTCGTTGTTCCTTGGCATTTGAAGAAGCAAGGGGAATGTTAGGCCCTGTAGGGAGGAGCTGTCATCACCAACGCCAGGAAGAGCTTGGGATTTGCCTGTAAACTAAATTGCCACACTAGAGCCATACATTTTCCAAACCACCTTCCCAGAAGAGATTCCATTCGAGCTTCTTGTCCATTGAAGCAGAAAAGAGGAGGGATAGCATCCATCACAGATTTCAGTGGTGTCTTGTGCATGTTTTAATGAAGGAAAAAGTAAAACAATGATTTCTTTTTAAAAATTACTATTATTATTATTGCTATTACTGTTATTACTTGTAATTTTGTGTAGGAGAGTTTTGCCTGCATGTGTGCCTGAGCTCCATGCTTGTCCAATGCCTATGGTAGCCAAAAGAGGGAGTCAGACGCCCTAGGACTGGAGCTATTGATGGTTACCATCCCAAGTTGCCTTTTTTTGAGCATCTTTTTAGTAGGCTCGGGAAGAATCAGAGTTCAGAGGACAGGAGCTGAGTGACCAGAACACTATCTTCAACAGTCCAGCCTTGGATGATGAAAATACTTTGCATAATTTATAAGTCTGTCAAGTTTAGTTTGTTTTCTATTGCTGTGATAAACACCATGCCCAAAAGTAACTTGGAGAGGGAAAAGGCGATATGTTGACATTTGTTTGTTAAATTCTATTTTATTTGAGGGTATTGACATCTCTACCTCCCTTCCACCAATCCTTTAACCCTGAGAGTAAGAAAGAATGTTAGTGGGGAGAGGGGGTGCAGACCCCTTTACTTCTCCTGGCTGCTTAGGGTCAAGTGGGTTCTTTGGAGGTGACACCAGTCTCCTTCAACCGCAAAGCAGCAAGCAGTCTCCTCCGAGCCACTGCGTTGAAATGTTTCTCTCCATCTGCCACACTGCTCTCTCCAAACTGCTGCAAGCCACGTACGTGCCACCACTGCACACCACGCTTTCTCTCTCCACGCTCTCTCTCCTATTTATTGTCCTCAGTGTCCTAGACCACACCCCCGCCCTCTGCCGCAGGAGGCAGGCTGACAAAGACCACGCCTCGCCAGAGACAATTATCAGCTGTGGACAAACTAAAACCCTAGACTAAAATCCCAATTTGGGATTAAAACAAAAACATATCTACATAACATACCTGAGTTTACAAAGAAACCAAAACTTCCCTTAAAGGTATATTCCGTTTTACCAACTTGCCTATCATGAAGGGAGGCCAAGGCAGGACTTGTAGCAGTGGCCAGGGAGGAGTGCTGCTTTCTGCCTTGCTCCTCAGGGTCTGCTCAGTTTGCTTTCTTATACCACCAAGGCCACTTTCCCAGGTATGGCACCACTCACAGCGGTCTTGACCCTCCCACATCAACACCTATATTAACGTAGAAAAATGCCTTAATGGTTTGCCTAAAGACCAATCTGATGGGGGATTATTCTCAACTGAGGTTCCCTCTTCTCAGCCGATCAGAGTCTGTGTCAAGTTTACAAACAGAGAAGCAAAATCCCAACAGCAAAAGCCTAGCACGCTGCCTTACATAAGCGAGACTCCCAAATTCACTTAGATTATAGAGATTAAACTACCTTTTAAAGGATAATTTCTGTCTTGAGAAACAAACACTTTAAGACGAAGAGGGAAAAAAACCATAACAACAGGTATGCATAGTTTTTCTTGATCAGACTCTGTGCAGTCACAAACTTCCTCAGACAGGATCTCAAGTTACCCAAGCTGGTCTCAAGCTCATTTTGTACTTGAGACTAACCTTCAACTCCCGAGTCTCTCGCTTCTGCCTTCCAAATGCTGGAATGACAGCTGTGGGCCGCCATCAGCCAATCACATACTTCTTGGGGAAGCTGAACCAATATGTGCATTACTAACTTGCCTGATTTCCCAGTAGACAAAGCCCAGTGTCTTGTCCATTGCTGACTTCCCCATGGTGAACAATGAGTAAATATTTGTTTAATAAAGTACTACTGACTTATGAGTTCTTTCAGAGCAAAGTCCTTATCTTCACTATGTTTGCTTCTTAGCACCTGACTCAGGGCTGGGGACAAGTTCCTCAGAAAATGGTTCTTGATTAAAGCGTTTTAATTAATTAACAACCAGAAGTGCTTCCTATTAACTACATTTCTCCAACAGGACATCAAAGGTACAACTGACATATTTTTCACAGGGTGAAGGAAACCTGCTGAGAAAGACCTTTACAACCACAGAATCACACCAATTAGGTTGAGTTTGAAAAGCAATTCTCTTCACTAGTATGAAAAGGCAACTCTTCACTTTTCAGAGAGGGAAGCACTTTGCACACTCTAAGTCTAAATCCTAACCGTATCTTAGGTAGATCGCTACAAAGCAGGAGGCAGTGTTTGGGGCCTTTTTTCTAGCCCATCTCTGTCTAGCCACTTGTATACGTCTTTCCAAGGTTACAATACGAATGTCTTGAGGGCAGAACCTATTCTGGATTGTTTTATGTCACGGAACTTTTCACTAATAGTAACGGTGTTGGATTTTCTTCCTGTTTACTTGAGACACAGACTTTCTGCTGCAGTATTGCCCTGAGTAGCTTGGAACTTGAGTTCCTCTGGCCTCTGCTTCCCAGGGGCTGGGATTCTAGCAGGAAGCAGTCCTGGAGCAGCCAGGATCAAGATCTAAATGCCATGGTTGGTGCTTTCTAAGTATCTTTATTAAACTTCAATCCTAAAAATCATTTCTCGTTTAGGCTAGGGTAAAGAAGTGAAAACCACAGCTGATGAGCCATTAGCAGACACAGTTAACAGAGCTGAACTCAGCACCAGCTTGGGGTGCTCTGATGGAGAAATGTCCTCATGGCCTCAGACCTTTGGCCATCTGCACCCTCAGCCCCCCCTTCCCCTCTGCACCTCCCTCCATTGGTGGCACTGCTTGTGGAGGTTACCATGGTGCAGCCTGGCTGGAGAGGGTCTGTCACAGGAGGCAGGCTTTGAGATTAGAAGCCTCCAGCTATACCCAGTTTGCTTTCTCTGCTTGATTCTTGCTGTTGATGTGAGCTCTCGGCTTGCTGCATCTGCTGCCATGTTTGCTCATTGCTGTGCCTCCCACCATGATGGACTCTTGTTCTTCTGGAACCGCAGACCCAAATAAATTCCTGTATTTAAGTGTTTAATTTAGCCAGCAGCTGTGTAATAATCTTGAGGACCAATGTTTGACCTTCAAGATGATGTGCGAGTGCTCGTGTATTGATGGCAAGAGACACGGATGTGTTTCCTATAATTACATTCTTGGTGTCCTCGTTCATTTTTTTTTCCTCTTCAGCTTTATAGTTAAAGGAACAGATGATTTAGTTATATAGCGAGGTTTCTTCTCACCTCAGTGAGTGCTGTTGGTGTTATAGCTAAGTTATGACTTTTCCTGTTGTTATCTGGAGTTGCACATGGGGCCTTTAGCTATTATCTGTCCTATTCACAGACATGGATATACTCAGCTATGCAACGGAATCTTCAAGGCGCAGCTACATATGCTTGACATTAACAATGCATAATGCTCCTTGGAGCCATAAAGAGAATTGGATGAAGCATTTATTTCCCAATCATTTGAAGCTGTAAATATTAACATCCATCTTTTTAAAAATTATTTATTTTTATTTTTTACATACATATTTATATTATTCCACATATATACAATAAACCACCTATAGAGAGAATAACCATGACACAATCAGGAATTACATAAATGTTACGTTCTTAGTGTTAACATCCATCTTTTCAACATCCCCCTTTGGTCTGTTCACCGCCAGCATTGGGAGCTAATTCATAGGACCTCAGATCTAGAGGGTCTAGGAGTCAGGGTCCACATCAGGGCAGGTGTCCCTAGCATACACAAGGCCCTGCGTTCAGTCCCCACTTTCCAAGGAAAACATGGAGCCTATGATTTGACTCCAGGCTCAACAAGATTAAATCGCAGCTCAAACTTTATCAAGCATTTGTAGTCTGGTATATGAAAGCAAAACAGCAAGAGTTAGTGTAACTAATGTATCTATTTGAATCAGAAAGAATTCAGAGAAGGGGAGCCAAATATAGTAAAACCTAAGATGGGGGAAAGCAGTTAAAAAGTTGAGAGAACAAAGTATGTTTTGCTTGGATGTGTAACTGAAGGAGCCTGCCAAGACTGGTAGGCAAAGGGTGTGAGATCCATGCACCGTCTCCAAAGTTTTTCCTTCACCACCGGAAATGAGCAAGGATGGGATTGTGGGAGAAGTCTGCTTCAAGCCTCCCTCAGCTTTCATGACAAGAAAATAGTGATGACTGTAGACAGTTGTGGTCCTCAAAGCTTGTCCCCAGTAGCAGAAAATACAGTCATTGTCCTGAATACCGATGTTGAAAGGCACCATGAAATACATATTACAAGGGCACAGTGGCACAAGGAGAGCTTTCAGCTCTGTGAACACAGCAAACACTTCACAGCCAGCATGTTGCCATGTTCAACGACAAGGTACGCTACCCAGGAACAGGGGAAGAGGAATTCACACACATATCTGAGTCAAAACTCAAGAAAGGAGGTCAGAAAAAGGTCACAGTACTGAGGGTTAGCACTTCTGAGAGCTCTCCATCTCTAAGCTTTAGGCACACGAACGTTACAAAAGCGGAACCACAGCTGCACGTACATTATGCTCCCCTTAAGACGTCAAGTAAACCTCGATCCAAACTGGGGTCTAATACGGTATTTGGTGAAGAGCTAGGCTGTGCTCGTCACCTGTAAGGTGCATCCTAGTCAACGCCATCGTCCACTTCTGCTTTCAATCCTAAGAGAGGCACTCAAAAGAGAAACAAAAGCGAAAGTTCCTGAAGGAAAACACACTTGTAACCTGAAGCACCAAACTGTCCCCGAGAGACCTGAACCGTGAACTCGGGACACCTATCACGTCCTGTGAATGTAAATTAACACGGTAGAACACGAATTCTCCCAGTGCTCTGCAAGTGTCTTCTCAACCCTCCCTGGACCTCAACAGCCATTTATTTAAAATTTCTACCTCGATAAATTCAGCCGTGATGCATGCACCCCTGCCCCCCGCCAAAAAAAAAAAAAAACCCAAGCTCAAACCAAACCAAACAGCAAAGCCCGTACCACCACAAACCACACCTAAACTGTGCGTCCTTTTTTAGGAAAGGGAAGCAGAAAGAACCTCTGAACTGGTCTGATTCTGCCTGCCCTGGCCACTGGCCACGCGGTGGTCTCAAGGACCGGCACTGGAGCGAACTATTTTACAACTTAAGAATGCAGTGGTCTTTGATTTCTGTCTACTGAAAGGAACCTAGGGCCTCTGGAACCAGTCGAGGGCGAGCAGCCGGGTACCCATTAGAAGGATGGTGGAGCACACGGCCCGCATCCACGGATCCTGGCGGGAGGATGCTCCGACCGTCCCAGCCTCCAGCTCCCGGGAAGGGAGAGGCGGGCGCGCACGCGCGTACACGAACCACGTCCTTTGCCGGGAGTTATGTCTGGTCTCCCTTTTGTTTTTCTCTCTTCCCGGTCATGAGACCCGGAAGTTTTTTTTTTTTTTTTTTCAATCCCATCTCTCTCCCTTTTCCACCCCCCTCCCCAATCTATCACATGGCAGAGCTAGAATAAAAACAGAAAAATGGCGACGGTCACGTTGTGGAGAGCCTTGCTGCGTCATTAGATAATCCTCATGCAAATAGCGGGAAGAACAAAGGAAGGGGGGCCCGGGACCCCCGAGGGTGCAGGTGGGTGCGGGGCGCGCGCGTCCGCGGGGGCGGCGTCCGTGTGCGCGCCCAGGGTGCTGCGCTCTCAAGCCCGGGGCTACCGGCGCGCCCTGGCTGCCTAGTGGGGCGCGGAGAGCGGCTGTAGGCGCGCGCATGGCGCTCGCACCCGGGCCGGCCGGGTGCCCTGGATCCCCGAGACGGCGGCGGGGGCGGAGGCTGCGGCCGGACGCCCGTGGACGCACGGAGCCAGCTCGGGTAGGCGGCGGACCGCGCGGGGCCGGGCCCAGAGCTGTGGCGCACTCGCTTTTCCCCACCCCCGCCCGGTTGCTGGGCGCTGGCGCGGTTCCCTCGCCGTCCCGCGGCCGCTGGAAATAGAGCCGGGATGTTGTTTACATGACGGATCCGGCGGGAGGAGTCTGCGAGGAGGAGGCGGAGAGAGGAAGAACGGAGTCCCCGCGGCGGCGGCGGCGGTGGACAGGGGTGCAGGCGAGCCCCGCGCTGTTCCCGAAGCCCGGACACGGGAGACTAGGGTAGGCAGGCTGGGGAGCGGGCTGCGGGAAGGCTGTCACTGTGGGGTTTGCGGTTTCTAGCCTGTCACGCAGACTCTAGGGGACCGGGAGGAGAGTGGACAGAGGTTGGGAGAGCCTCGGTTTCCCCTCATGTTCGGGAACGCCCCCCCCCCATCCCCACTCTTTCCCGCTTCTCCCTGGACTCACCTGTTTATTTCCACCGCTCAGAGCTGTGGTTTTGTTTGTTTGCTTGTTGGTTTTAAACGTGGGCTAGAGGGGCAGGGCTTCTATTATTATTATTAGCATTATTATTGTTATTATTAGCAGTACTATTGGGGAGGCGAGAGGGTGTTGCCGTAACCGATGCTAGTCCAGGTCGGTAAGCAGGAGGGGGGAGGGGACTTGGCGGAGACCCTGGCTCCTGGCCGCAGCTGACCCCGCGGCTCCTCCCCGCCTTCCCGGTGAGGAATCCTTTCCCTTGGTCCGCGCAGCCAGCTGCCACCTTCTTGGAGAAAGACCACACCTATGCTTCTTCCCGCTTTGGAGGCGAGGTGAGCTAGGAAGCCAGACAGAGTCTTGCCCACCAGGGCTTGACCAGATCACACCCCAGAATTGGCAAAAGGCGCTTCTTTTCACCTGCTGATAGCGTTTGGTACGTCAGCCCTCTAGCCCTGGAGAAGTTGCAGTTCACAGTTTACCTTAGAATTTGTCTCTTTTTTCACCCTGGTTCCCCACCACCAACAGTTTAAGTTGAGGAAGAGAGGTACCCCATGCCCCCCAGTGAGTTTGGCTTTGTTTTGTGTTGTTGTTGTTGTTGTGTGTGTTTTTTTTAAATTCCACAGCGGGTCTTCCACCCAGACCTGCATTTCCCCAGTCTCATCTACCCTTCCGCTAAACTTAGCCCAGAACCAGGCCTAAAGCTTTTATTCCCTGTGGGCCGCACCCTGGCCCCTTGCCGCTCTCCAAAGCCAAATGCCTCAAGCAGAAGGCACACCCAGCCCCAAGTCTCTTCCAGGAGGGAGGGAAAGAGAAGGGATCGGCGCGGGGTGGGGGTGAGGTGGGGTGGGGGGAGTCCCCCCGGTTCTGGTTCCGAATACCCCTGTAGCAGTCCCCTCTCTGAGCCTCCTACACGGAATTCCTAAATTGTTCCTAACAGCTGTTTCTGCAGCTCCTTTTGCTCCTGGACTTCTAGATGTTTGAAGGGAGTGGGTGGTGAAAGATAGTCGCCCCCCCCCTTTCCTGGAATTAGGCATCCCCCCCCCATCTTGTCATTTATTATGTTTTGCATATAAAATACGGTAGTGTGATTGCCTGCTATTAGGATTCCTTTTCTTCCTGGCTAGTGACTGAGACTCTAGAGGGAGTGAGAGAACGAGGATGAAAAGGGAAAGTCATTTACCACCTAAGTGTCCTCAGAGAAGACCCTTCTGCGTCGCCTACGTGTCCTTAGAGTTGCCAGAGAAGACCCTTCTGAAAATGCCAACTCTCCCTTCCATGACATCACCACCTAAGCCCTTCCAACTTTAGCTTCGGAACAGGAAGGAGGCTCAAAATAGAACTACCTTAGGAATCCAGCTCCTTCACGGGATCAACTTTTAAATCAGCTGCTTGGGGAAACAAAATGTGAACTTGGACAGAGGGAAAGGGAAGAGGACGCTGTGGGCTTGGTAAATGCTTTTCCTGCCATAGGCTGGCTCACTGAGGCTAGTCAGTGATAATTTGGCGTGGCATTTGTGTATTGTTTTGTGTGTAAACAGAAGCACATTTCTAGACCAGCCTAGTAGAGAAAAGCTAGGGAGGGGTACTTGTGACAGCTGTTCTCTGTAAATCGAGAGGCTTAGTGTAAGCAATGATTGTAACTTTCACAGGATGACTAATGTCTTAGACAAAGAAGCCCCAGTGTCAAGGTTTCTCTCCTTTTTCTTAGAAATTAACTGTCTCTGTGTCTCTGTGTCTGTCTGTCTGTCTGTCTGTCTGTCTCTCTCTCTCTCTCTCTCTGTGTGTGTGTGTGTGTGTGTGTGTGTGTGTGTGTGTGTGTGTAGCCCTGGCTGTCCTGGAACTTACTCTGTAGACCAGGCTACCTTGGAACTCAGAGATGCACCCGTCTCTGCCTCCTGAGTGCTGGGATTAAAGGCATGCGCCACGGCACTCAGCTGGTATCTTTAATCTTAATGTGTGCATTATGCCCCTGAATTGAAATGTGCCTTTCTCCTTACTGAGCAGGTTTTTCAAAAACAGCTGCTTAGCAAAGTACTGTAGAAAAAGAAAATACTGGAGCACTTGGTATATACTGTAGCAAGACTTGCTGGTCAGGGGGGTAACATCTTTTATTCTGACTCAGGTTTAAAGGAGTCCAAGTGCCTGACAGCATAGTCTGTACCAGGCACTACAGTAGCCACTAGCAACCCTAGGCATCAACCATCTAAAATACAGAGAGGCTGATGAGCTGAAGTTTTTAACTTATTTAATTTTTAAAGTCCATACTTGACTCAGGTATTGGAAACTTATGTATGTCTTGGAAACAAACGTTAGCATATGTTTCTACTTTTTAAACAATATATACTATGGGATCTAAGTACAAATTAAATATCTCTTGAAAATTCAGTACTGGAATCAAGATATGGTATAAGCACAGTGTGGATTTTTGAAGACAGTATAGAAAAGAAAGGTTATTAATATGTCCCTTACTTGGTTTTAGATTAGATTTGTTTTGCTTGGGGTGGGGGATTCTCTTGGTGTTGGTTTTTTTTGTTTTGTTTTGTTTTTGTTTGGTTTGGTTTTTCAAGACAGAGTTTCTCTGTGTAGTCTTGGCTGTCCTAGACTTGCTTTGTAGACCAGGCTGGCTTCTCTTTTGGTTTTTTAATACATGGTTTCTCTGTGTAGCCCTGGATGCCCTAAAACATGCTCTGTAGATCAGGCTGGCCTATAACTAACTCATGTAGATCCTCCTGCCTCTGCTTCCCATGTGCTTGGACTGAAGGTGTGCCCCACTAAGCCCAGCTAATTTTAATTTTTTCAAATATGGCTACAGAGAAGTTAACTTTGTAACTTTTGTGGGTCTTACTTTGTTTATTACCTGAGCTATATTCATGGATACTTTGTGACCTGGCAGCTGGTCTATGCTATGCCTCTTTCTGATTGCTTTGGTCTACAGCATTCCATCTTATGGCCATGGGTTAATTGCAAAGAGGTTCATCAACTATTTACTTTCTTTTTTTCTTTTTTCTTTTTTTTAAAGATTTATTTAATTATTTTTATACAATGTTCTGCCTGCATGTACACCTGCACACAAGAAGAGGGTATTAGATCGCAGTATAGATGGTTGTGAGCCACCATGTGGTTGCTGGGAATTGAACTCAGGACCTTTGGAAGAACAGACAGTGCTCTTAACCTTTGAGCCATCTCTCCAGCCCAACTATTTACTTTCTATTGCTGAGATGGATGTAAAGACTAGGGGGACCCAAGAACATGGAAGTATTACTCTGTCTCAGAGCTCTGAAAGGTTCTAAGGGGGCTAGCAGTAGCTCCTAGGAAATTTGGGGAAACTAACATATTGCCTAACAGCTGCTTGTTTGAAAGTCTCCTGGGAGTAACAGAATGTGTCAGAAAACACTAGGTGACATGGTAGTACGTGTGACACATGTTGATAATGTTGCCAGCCTTCTGTTATCTTCATTTACTTTGTCTTTCCTTTTAACCTTATTTCTGCTCCTACTTTAGAACTCACAGGATTGGCTACTACTTATCCTCCCAAAACTATCCTGCAGTTGTGTGTGGGGGGGGGGCTGTCTAAAGAAATTCAGTAATGGCTGTGGGAAGGCATTAGTTTGTTTCTTGAGACGGTCTCATTATGTATCCCTGGCTAGCCTGAAATTCACACATAAACCAGGCTGGGATCAAACTCAGAAATCAACCTGCCTTTGCGTCCTGAGTGTGCTATCCTTATTTTATAAATGACAAGCTGTCCAATACGGTGCAAGAAAGCAATCAAGTATACAGTTTTGTTGATAACCAGAGAAACGAGCCAATATTTGCTGAACTTGTGGGCATGACTGATGAGTGCTGTGAAAGGACATGAAAAGAACATCGTGTGACTTCAGAAGTGGTTCACTGCTACTACCTATACACAGTGCCAGGGTGTGCAGTTGTCCCCACTTAATGAGTGACATGTCTCTGTGGCATGTCTTACTGAAGAAATGTGTTCATTTCATAGGTGTAGGGATAGAAGTGAGAATGGTGGAGTCTGCTGAGAAATGGTGTGTGATTATATTTGTGGTCTAGCCAAAGGCCCTAGAATTGGAGATCAACATTACATCTTTTGTTTTGTTTCGTTTTGTCTTTTTTGTTTTGTTTTTCCAGACAGGGTTTCTCTTTCTTTGTGTAGCCTTGGCTGTCCTGGACATTGTAGACCAGGCTGGCCTCGAACTCACAGGGATCCACCTGCCTTGGCCTCCCGAGTACTGGGATCCAAGGCACGGGCAAGCACACCTGGCTACAGCATTACATCTTTAGTATTATCTGCTCTACCTGTTCACTAGTGGAATTTCAAAACCTAAGACCCAACATTTCAAGGGCGGTGCTGCAGGAAATAAGACATTGGAGGCCAACAGAAAACCATGAGAAGTTTTTAGGGATGCCTGTTGGTGGGTGATCATTCTAAAGTTAGCTTTTTTGATAGGAGTGGTTTTGTTAGGTAGGCCAGGCCCCCCTTAAACTCCAACTCTTCCTGCCATAACCTCCTAGTACTGGGATTATGCTCAACTACAATTAATCCTTTTTCTATTTATAATGAGTAACTTTGTAAGAAACTATTTAGTTAACTTTATTTTTACTGTATTTTTCCTAAGGTTTTTTTTTTTTTATTATACAGAGTTTATTAGATGAGCATGGGGGGGGGGGGGAAAGGAGGAAAGGGGTACCCAAGAGAGGGAAAGTAGAGAGAGGGAGAGTAGAAAGCTATTTTTCCTAAGTCTTATAAAAGGTTTGTTTCATTTTGTTTTTTAACCTTTATTTTTATTTTATGTGCATGGGTGTTTTGCCTGCATGCATATCTGTGCACCATGCCAGAAAAGAGCATCAGATTCCCTGGAATGGGAATTACAGACCATTGTGAGCTACCCTGTGTGTGCTGGGAAATGAGCCCAGGTCCTCTAGAAAAGCAACCAGTGCTCCTAACTACTTAGTCATCTTTCCAGGTACCCCCCACCCCACCCCTATTTGTTAAGATGAGGTCTTGCTCTGGATCAGAGGCTGGCCCCCAACTTACTGTGTAGCTCAGACTGGCCTCAGGCAAACCAGTTCTTTTCCTTTGCTTCCCAAGGGCAGGGATTTTTGGTGTGTACCAGCACACATGCTGCAACTGGTGCGGTTTTGATTATTGTAAAAGCATAGTCTATAGAGGGAAGCACAGAGTGGAAATAACTTGTGAGCAAACTATAAAATCTAAATTCTAGGTATTGAATTCAGTCAAGAGCAAAGTCAGAAAGCAAAGTAACTTGAGCAGACAGACTAAATACATTTACACTGAGTACATGTAGTGAAAGGAAAGGCTTTTAAAACAGCTTGTGGGTCAGTGTGATTGGTTTGTAGTCTCTCAGAACCTTTTGGGGTAAAATCATGAGCTTCAGGAACAAAGCTGATTTTTTCTGCTACTTTTACTTTGTTGTCTTTAATTGTTTTTATTAGTGTGTGTGTGTGTGTGTGTGTGTGTGTGTGTGTGTGTGTGTGTGTTTCTGCTGTGTGTGAGCCATGGCCCTTGTGTGAAGGTCAAGGAACAAGTTCTCTTTCACCATGTAGGTGCCTAGGGATGGAACTCAGGCCATCAGTCTTCGCAGAAAGCAACTTTATCCATCCTTCCAGCTCTCTGCCTGGGTGACTTTTTCCATGTCTTCTCCAAAACGGTGTGTGCTGGTTTCATCTCCTCCACATGGACCTGCTTCTATGCAGCACAAGCCTTTTCCGCAGCCAATTCTCTAAGTGGATGGAGCAGTGTGCTCTTCTAGGGATGGTTGTGTTTGAATGTCAGGGCTGGCTTCTAACAGAACTCTTTGCTTTGACTTTTAACCAATCTTTCTCCTTAAGGAAGAAAAAAATATCTGTAACCCTCTCCAGGGTTGTATCAAATCTTTGATACAAGTTAGTTTCTCACAGTGCAATGTAGCAGAGTTTTGGGGCAAAGTCCATACTGCATGCTCCTGGCCAGGCAGGTGCAGACATGTAGATCCTACTGCTAGAATGTTGGCGTAATATTTAATATTGTCAGTGAGCTAGATTATGATCTTCAAGCAAAAGAGACTGTGAATTTAAATCAGCTAGCAACAGTTCTAAAACATTCTGACTTACAGGCAATTTCATGTGCCTCCAGTTATGTAATATACAGGCAGAGTTTAATAGCTTCAGGTTGTATGTTAATTTTTTTAGCGTACAGATGGCAGGGGGCAGCCTGTCTTTGGGCAGATCATTTGTACTCTGTGTCGCTCAGGGGCAAGGTCGAAGGCAGAGCACTG
The DNA here is from genome assembly GCF_903995435.1 of Acomys russatus. NCBI lineage: Eukaryota > Metazoa > Chordata > Mammalia > Rodentia > Muridae > Acomys > Acomys russatus. Next base: position 106,698,927 of record NC_067138.1, on the reverse strand, counting down.
TCCCTGAACGACTCGGATTTTAAGAAATTTTGTGACTTCATTATGAAGAAATTGGTTCTTTTATTTTCTTCATTTTAAAAAAATATTTGGTTTTTAAAAAATTATTATTCTGTTTGTTTTTGAGGGGTGGTGAGACAGGGTTTCTCTTTGTAGCCTTGAGTTTCCTGGAGCTTGCTCTATAGATCAGCCTGGCCTCGAACTAACAGAGACCCACCTCCCTCTTCCTCTCCAGTGCTGGGATTAAAGGTGTGTGCCACCAACACCTGATTTTTGTTTGTTTATAAGACTGGGTCTCCCAACTGGGCACAGTGGCGCATACCTGTAATCCCAGGACTCTGGGAGGCAGAGGCAGGCGAATCTCTGTGAGTTGGAGGACTCTACAAAGCGAGTCCTTGACAGCCAAGGTTACATAGAAAAACTTAAAAACCAAACTGGGGGTGGGGCAAAGAGAGAGAGAGAGAAAGAGAGAGAGAGAGAGAGAGAGAGACAGACAGACAGACAGACAGACAGACACAGAGACAGAGAGACAGAAGACAAGGTCTCCCTAAATTTAGGCTGGCCTAGAATTCACTCTAGCTCAGGCTGACATGAAACTCAAAGCAGTCATTATGCCTTGGGAGTGCTAGGATTAAATAGTCATGAACCACCATGCCTGGCTGGTTTTGTTTTGTTTTGTTTGTGGGGTTTTTTTGGGTTTGGTTTGGTTATTGGTTTGTTTTTTTTTTTCAGCCAGGGTTTCTCTCTGTAGTCCTGACTGTCCTGGATTTCACTCTTTAGACCGGGCTGGCCTCCAGAGATCTGCCTGCCTCTGTCCCTTGAGTGCTGGGGTTAAAGGCCTATGTCACCACTGCCCACCTTATTTTGTCATAATTTACGTGAGAACTCAGTTTACCATCCAGAGGAAAGCGAGCTGTGTCCCTGGCTTTGGTCCTCTCTTACAGTGCACAGTAGGCTTTCTTGCTTGCTAGAATATCTTTGCTCTCTTGTTTTTCACTAAAATAATTTCATTTGCAGAAGAGAAATATGTTGAAGTGTTTCTGATTTGGTTTTACAAGAACGTACATTTATAAGGAGAATTTCCAAGAAGAAGTAGTGTAAGATTCCATTTTGAGGTACTGGAAATTGGACCCAGGGTATCACATAGGTGGGGCAAGCTTCTGAGCTATATCCACCCCCCCCCCCACCTTCCTTCCTTCTTTCTTGTTTTTGGTCTTTTGAGACATGGTTTCTCTGCGTCGCCGTGGCTGCCCTGGACTCACTTTATATACCAGGCCGGCCTCAAACTCACAGCGATCTGTCTGCCTCTGCCTCCCGTGTGCTGGGATTACAGGCGTGCGCCTCCACACCTAGCCCCAACCCTTTTTTATTTGTCTTGCCACTGCCTCTTCCTCCAGACTGCAGACATGCTGACATAAAGGGCCATTTTACAAATCTTTTTTTTTTCTTCTTGAATCTTCTTTACAAATAGTCTGTGACAAAATTTAACACTCACACAGTAGTAAAGATTTTTCTTTCTTTTTGTTGTTGTTGTTTTTTTTTTTAATTTATTCATATTACATCTCAATGGTTATCCCATCCCTTGTATCCTCCCATTCCTCCCCCCCCTCCCATTTTCCCCTTACTCCCCTCCCCTATGACTGTGACTGAGGGGGACTTCCTCCCCCTTTATATGCTCATAGGGTATCAAGTCTCTTCTTGGTGTAAAGATTTTTCTTATTATGAGTACTTACTTGGCCTTTTCCCCCTCCTAATTTATATAGTGAAAGAAAAAAAATGAAATGTAAAAGAAAAAAGGAAATTATCAGTTATTTCATCAGAAACGTTTCATAACCGTGTGAGTTTTGGTAGAGTGAACTTGGCTGATGGAGTGAACGTAAGCGTCAACATACACTACCCCCACAAATGCCCTTTTGGGGTTCTAGACATTCGGCTACATACAGTGTTACCATCCAGTCAGGGACCTGTCTGCTGATGACTGAGTGAATTCTGGAGTGCAAGTGGAGAAGATTCTGTGGTCAGGTGAAATTAAGTGTTAGTATTTTTATACCTTTTTGTGGCTTATCTCTCCAAACTTTTCTTTTACAACAATCAAAATAGCTTTGTTCACATAGCATGTTTATGATTTGGGTGAAAACATGCAACCATTTCCAGGAAACAAGGGCCATGTGATCCAACTTGTTCTTTATTTTAATCTGCACTGCCACCTACTGTCTCAACTCTTGTATTACATCAACATGCTAAAAGCCCTGTGGGCTTGACTCCTTAACTTTTAGCTAATTTTGCATTTTGGAGTGATTGTTTTTCATTTCTGTGGAGGTGGATTTTTTTTTTCATTTGGATATTACATTTCTAAAGATTCAGGTCAGTTTCAAAGTACATGGAGTTAAGTTTTGAGCTAGATTGACTGTGCTATTCCGGTTTCTGATTCATCTATCTGACTTATTTGAGTCCAAGTTAATGTCTGATCTGCATATAATGAGTCTTTGAAATTGAGCGAATGCCTAATTGAAAACATAATTATTTTTCATTACCTGTCAAGCTCCGCTCATGCTGAAGTAGTTTGCAACGTGACTGACGTAGAAAAGTGGAATGAATCATGCTTTTAATAAGTTAGTGTTCTTTCGATGGCTTTCTTTCTGAACACCCCCTCCCCCTTCTGAGACAAAGCCTCACTATGTAGCCCCCGGATAGCCTGGAACTCAGAGATCTACCCGCTTCTGCTCCCCTAGTGAGACTAAAGCCAGGCCCAGCCTTTTTTATTTTTTAAATATGTATACCTTTTATTAAAAACAGGACTTATCCCTGAAATAACTTTAGGGTGCGCCTCAAAGGTACAGCTATCCGGGTGTGGAGTTGCATGCCTGTAATCCCAGCACTTGGGAGGCAGAGTCAGGCGGATCGCTGTGAGTCCGAGGCCAGCCTGGTCTACAAAGCAAGTCCGGGACAGCCAAGGCTACACAGAGAAATCCTGCCTTGAGAAACAAACAAACAACAACAATAAAAAAAAATCACAGCTAATAATAATGAAAGTGATGAGTGTTGCCTTTTTTTTAAAAAGGCATTACAGCAGAGTGGTGGTGGTACATACCTTTAATCCCAGTATTTAGAAGACAGAGGCAGGTGGATCTATGAGTTTGAGGTCCGCATGCTCTACAGAGCAAGTTCTAGGACAGCCAGGGCTACACAGAGAAACTGTCTTAGTAGAAGTAGTTGTTGTTGTGGTAATAATAATAATAGTAGTAGTAGTAATAACAACAGCAACTGCATATATTATATGATATTGTAATATATTATGTAACTATTAGATAATTAAACATCATTTAATAATTAATATTAAAAAGTCATTCAAACTTTTTTAGCCTTACATCATTATAACTGTAATATTGACATAAACCAGAGTGAAAAACATGCCAGGGAGCACTGCCCCATGACTACTTAGCATCAAGAGCTGTGAGACTGATAGTTCGTTATCTGGGGGAGGGATTGCCTCCTAAAGTACCAAAGCCCTGATTTCTGTTTCACAGTCTGGATTACTGAGGAAATTAAAACTCCAAACAAAACTTTCAGAAATGTTTAAAACTGACATAAACCGAATATCCTAGACGGCGATGAGATGAATAGGAGGGAAAAGGGCCTGATCTGATCTACAGAAATGAACTGCGGCCTGCCTTTTATGTAACTTAGTCATCGCATGTCTCAGTTTCTGGGTGTTTTTGGTTTTTTTGAGACAGGATGCTTGTGCATCCCTGACTGTCCTGGACCTCGCTATGGAGACCAGACTGGACTCCAGCTCACAGACACCCTTCCCTCGAGTGCTGGGATTACAGGCATGCACCACCACAGCAGCTTTATTTTCATGTTATGGATTTGAGTGTTTTGTCTGCATTTGTGTCTGTGTGCTGTGTGTGTGCAGTGCCCCCAGGGCCCAGAAGCAGCATCAGATCCTCTGCAACTGGGCATAGAGATGGTTATAAGCCACCATGTGGGTGCTGGGAATGGAATCCCCAGCCTGCTCTCTAAACTGCTGAGTCATCTCTCCAGCTAGCTAGTGCTCTCGTGCTTCTCTCTCTCTCTCTCTCTCTCTCTCTCTCTCTCTCTCTCTCTCTCTCTCTCTCTCTCTCTTGTGTGTGTGTGTGTGTGTGTGTGTGTGTGTGCATGCACGTGTGCTGTAAGTCATTCTTTGACAAGTTCATGCTTGTATACCATGGCTCTCCAACTCCCCGTGGTTTGGGTTTTGTTTTTCTATCTCTAAAATGGTCTTATGTTACGTCATCTAGTTCCATAATCCCTTCTTGGATGAGATTGTGAACAGTTCATTGTTAACTCCATCGGGTTTTGTGAAATTTAAGTGAAAGACACATAGAAAATGTTTGACTGTTAATGCAGCTGTGCAGTATACTGTGATGTTTGGTTATGGAACCAAGTCTCAGAGAACTAGCTTAGAGAGGCGCCTGCCTCTGCCTCCTGAGTGCTGGGATAAAGGCGCGCGCCAGCAAGCCCAGCTCTAGGAAAGTGAAGTTGGGGAGATGCAGTCTGTAAACAGGGGAGACACAGTGGGAAGTGTGTGATGCACATGTGACCAGAAGGGAAGTTGAGTTGTGTTCGTGTGTGAGTTGTGCGCTTGCCTTTCCTGCCTGTACAGCTCCGTGTGACCCGTTTTCTTCTGCTTCCTCCTGTCTCCAGCCAGGGCATCCTTCAGCCCTTCATTCGACGGGACACCTCCGCAGGGAGTGACACCGCTGACGCTGACGGACGTGGTGACTGACAGGCTGCCCTGGCTCAGTTATCACAGTGCTGATGCTGTCTGTTCTAAAGGTACAGTACTGTGATAACTGAAGGATGGCAGCCATCTTGCCTTCCTCCCAAGAGCTCTCATCACAGAAGGTGAAGGACGAATGGGAAGCAGGACACAGGACAGGACCAGACACTTCACGCCGCTTCTGCGTTTACCTCTTCTCTGCTCCGTTTGGTAACGGGGAATAAAACAACATGGTAGTTTACATGGGCTGTGGAGACGATTCTGCTGGGTAGACGGAAAGTCAGTGGAACCTGCTGTCCTTAGAAGATTGATCCTTGGGAAGGCCTGAGAACATATCAATGTGTCTAGGGTGGTAGTGAGAGAAATGAGCCATTTTAAAAATTAAAAAAAAAAAAAAAAAGTAACTTGATGACAGCTTTGCACCTAGTCCTTCACTGTTATTTGTTCACAGTTAAATAGGGAGAAGATTGGCGTTATGTGTCAATAAAATTATATCTGTGACTAAGGAATGGATAGTGATATGGCTTTTTTTCCAAAAAATTCATTACGAAATGTTATCTCTACATGAAAATAAGTTATTTTATCCAATTAGGTAAATAAGGACCATTCTACACACCAGCACAAATCAGCTTCAGAGATCGGCCTGCATCATCTTAAAAAATACCGTGTGTAGACGCCGTGAAGATGGCTCTGTCGGGGGCTGGCGAGATAGCTCATCTGTTAAGAGCAGTGTTTGCTCTTCCAGAGGTCCTGAGTTCAATTCCCAGCAACCACATGGTGGTCACAACCATCTATAATGAGATCTGATGCCCTCTTCTGGCATGGACCATATATGCACACAAAACACTTGTACATAAATTTTTAAAAAAAGAAAAGGAAAAAAGAGATGGCTCTGCCACTGACATGCATGGGCAGGCGTAAGGACCTGAGTTTAGGCCCCAGCATCTGTGAAAACCTGGGTATGATAGCGTGCATTTGTAATCCTCTGGGCTGGGAGGCAGGGCCAGCTGCTGGGAGGAGCACTTGAGGTTGTGCTCCTCAGTGCGTGTATGTGCATATACATGCAGGAAGTATAACTGGAGTAGAGAGTAGGGCCCTTAGAGAACCTTAGAGATTTATCACATCCTGTCAGTCAACGCTCTTCCTAAGGACAATGTGTACAACAAGCCAGTGAGGACCAGTTGATGACATTGTTGGGTCCCAGTCTACTGTGGAGCCCAGGTAATTTTACACGGAATGTGTGTTGTAGGCGCCAAGCTTAAACAGGGTCCTGTTACCTCTTCTTCAGCTAACATGCATGCCTGGGACCCTTTCTACCCTGTGGATGACTGAGTAGTAAAGGAATGGAAGCAATGGCATGCATCTGGAGAGGCAGGCCCTGTTTAGACTTGCCTACAACAAGGACCCCACGGGCCAGGGAGGGCAAGACCGCACATGTGACTTTTAGCAGATGCTGAACCTTAGGAGTTGACACCTCCACTCGGTGTCATAGACCATTTTCAGTTCATTTTCCTACCAGGGCAGAGTGAGGCAAACCAGCTGCTGGGAGCCATCACCATCTCTCTGCTGGTTTCCTCTCTCCATCCAAAATGGAGCCAAGCTAGAAGTGACTTGGGCCACACCTGCCTGGCCAGAAACACACTGACCATGTTGACAGCCCAGTACTTCAAGTGTCACAGTTCTCATAAGCCGTGAGCTAGGCTGCTCTTGGTCAGTTATAGACAGGGAGGGCCACTCTGGAAATTCCTTGGAAAGGAACTTTTGACAGAAACCCTGAAAGAACTCAACAGAAAGTTCTGGGATTGGTGAGTCTTCAAGTAATTTGAAACGCTACTAAATGTTAGTGTTTTAGCAGGTGGGAGAAAAAAAAATGCTTGAAGAAGGAACGCTTTTGTAATCCTTGGCTTTGCTGTGGATTTCACCACCTTCCTGACCTTCCTGTTTTCCCTCTTAACTGATTTTACAAAAATTCATCAGGTTTCTTACTTGCCTAAGCTGGACCTCAGAAGCCACATCCATGCCCGTGGAGCATTGCAGTTGTCTTGTTCCTTTGGCTGCTGCTATAATAAAAACACCCTGAAGGCACCCGGAGCCTGAAGCAGCTGGCCACGTCCTTTCTACTCAGAGTCAGAAGGAGAGAGCGATGAGTGTGTGCATTCTAGTTCTCAGCTCAATGTTTTCCCCATCACTACCCAGGATTCCTGCCTAGGGAATGGTGCCACCTACAGTGGGCAGCTCTACGACCTTAATTAGTGTAATTGAACACATCCCTGCCAAAGGATAATCCTCCACAGGCAGGCCCAGAAGCCATCTCCCAGGTGATCCTAGGGTATATCAAGTTTACAAAACTATCCCAACAATATTGGCGGTAGTTTGGACTCATCACTTAGCTTCTATATACAAGAGTAAGGCTGGTCCAGGGGAACCGCGTCAGTAGCTCCAGAATTCCCCACGGCCTAGGGTCTTTGAAATTTTGGGGGTCTCCAAAATGCTGAGTGTGCTGCACACCTGGAATCTCAGCTCTCTGGAAGCGGAAGCATGAGATCACCCATGAGTTCGAAGCCTGCGCTACACAGCGCCAGGCCAGCCAGCGCGATATGGTAAGACCCTTTCTCAAGAACAAAAAGGACACTTCTGAGTAGTTCTTAGATGTGCGGCAGATGGATTTGATCCGAGTACGTGAGAAGTGATGTAAGAAGAAGCTGGGGGGACCATGGCCTTTTACTTAGATTTGGTTGATGTATTATTCATTACATATCCGTACACGCCCAAAGGAAACGAAAAGAAGGGACCGAGAGATATACTTCATACCCATATTCATAGCAATATTAGAAGTAGCAGAGAGTGACAAGCCACCATGTGTCCAAGGATGGAGGTGAGGTGTATACAGAAAAATATTAGTCATTTAAGGGGAAGGAAATTGTGACACCACCCAACAAGGGTGAACCTTGAAGGTACTATGCTAAGTAAAGGTAGACACAACTGAACAGACAGTATGTGAGTCACTCACTTGAGGATCCTAGGAGAGATACTGTTGCCAGAGTCTGCAGCCAGGAGGAAGTGAGGAGTCTGTATTTAAGGAATACCAAGTTTCCTTTGGGGAGGGTGAAGCAATTCCATCCGGGTATGGTGGGGTTGCCCAACATGAATATACTCAACCCCTACAGGACTGGCTACCTAAAATGGTAAATAAATATATATATATACACACACACACATACACACACACACACACACACACACACACATTTAGGGTGATGATGCTGTTGGATCTCCAGCAATAAGATTGTGTTGCATGCTGCCCCGGTTTTCATTGTGAAGATCTCAATAGTACTGTTCAAAGTAAACAATTAGAATGTGATTGCTTTGTCCTTTTGTGTTTAGAGTTCCCAAACCCATAGCCCCTTAAGTGTATTTCCAGACATAAGGTAGCTTTAGTTAGTAAAATAGAAGCCCACACTTGACAATGTGGAATATGATCCACCTCCTTGCAGGCAGGCTGTCTACATAAATTAGGAAGGAAAATAATTAATAATAATAATAAATCATCAGCCATATGTATTGATTGGCTCACACCAGTAACCCTAGCACTAAAGTAGAAGGACTGCCTTGAATTCAAAGCCATGACGATCAAAATCAAGGAATTCCACTGGATGTAGTAACACACACCTTCCCCACCCTGCCCCCACCGCAGCACTAGGGAGGCAGAGGCAGGCAGATTTCTGAATTCCAGGCATCCCAGTGACACCCTATTTCCAACCCCAGCCCCCTTCCCCCTCTTCCTTCTCTCTCCTCCCCCCCCACACACGCGCACACACACACACACGAACAAAAAGGAAACTTCTGTCCAACCAAAAGTTGCCTATGAAAAAAATCAGTGTATCTAGCTGTGCTCCTAGAAGAGAAAAGGCCAAAGTCCTTAGGAAAAAATATAGGAAATATGAGCAAAGCAGGGACATAAGAATAATATTAGGACTGGTCCATTAGTTGTAACAAATGTATCTTGTCAGAGGCTCCTGTCAGGAAGCTTTGGAGGCAGTATGTGAGACCTCTCTAGGAGCTACGTGTTTCTACAGATTGAAGGTTGCAACAAGGCTCACTAAAAAACAAGTGGAAGGTAGAAGAAAAGTCCATTTTGAGTTATTTCCTTCTTCAGACATAGTTCCTGCTCACTGTACCAGAAGGCCACTCTTTTGTCTCCCGTCCAGCACATGATGACTCACACATTCTTGCTAGAAGAGAGCCACAGATGAGAAGGCGTGCCTGGAACATTCTCCATTTCTTTTCGGTATACATACCTATAATGTCAAGTGTGATCTGATAGAGTGCGCCTGACTGAAAGGGAGGGGCGGGGCTTATACCTTTTTGCGTTCACACTGTTCCTGTACTTTTTTTTTTTTTTTTTTTTTTTTTTGCATGAGCTTGTGAGATGATAATGTTTTCAAATGGGAAGAAGGTGAGTTCTAATTTAGGAAATTCGTGTCCGTTTTCTGCTACTATCTTTGAAATGAAGCAATAGAATTTCTGTGGTTCCTACTGATTTGGGATAGTTTGTTGGTATTCTCACTTTGAATAGAGTGTCTTGGGATTGAGACCGCCTTGGGTTATTTAGTGGTAGCTGCCCAGCATGTTGCTGAGGGGTGTGAAACTGTTCCTGAACCGCTCAGTGCTGTTGCCACACATTCAACTCTTCTGTGATCCCCTGGCCGTTCTGGGGGCATCAGACTGAGGAGCCAGACTTCGCATCTGATGGTTTGCATGGAATACAGGGGTGTGGGTCTTCTAGGAAGGCAGAAGGTCCTGGGTTAACTGTTAGTAAATAAGGGCTGACTTCTAGAAAAGAATGCCGTGGGAAAGAGAAGAGCCATTTTTATGGAGAGCATCCATTAATGGATTGTTTTGTTTTCAAGAGAGGGTTTCACTGTGTAGCCTTGCCTGTCTTGAAATCAATATGTAAATTTCCAGAGTTGTACCAGGACCAGGCTCCTCAAACTTACAGAGATCTGCCTGTTTCTGCTTCCCAACTGCTGGGTGGGATTAAAGGCATACACTACCATCACCCACTACAGCAATGGATTATTTTGAAGGGCAATGGTTTTTTGTTTGTTTCGTTTTTCGAGATAGGGTTTCTCTGTGTCACCCTAACTGTCCTGGACTCACTCTGTAGACCAGCCTGGCCTCGAACTCACAGCGATCCACCTGCCTTCTGAGTGCAAGGATTGAAGGCGTGCACAATCATGCCTGGCTGCATCAGTGGATTTTTAATAACAAAGTTTAACAGTGGAATATATTTTTTCTAGACACAAGTTTCTCCACTTACCACTGTCTCATTTCTGTGGAGAAGAAAAATCTAGAGCCAAGTGTTGTGCTCAGATAAAGTACTTTCCCAGCATGCTTGCAGCCGTGTGTGTGTGTGTGTGTGTGTGTGTGTGTGTGTGTGTGTGTGTGAGAGAGACAGACAGAGAGAGAGAGAGAGAGAGAGAGAGAGAGAGAGAGAGGGCACGCGCGCACATGATTTTGTTTAGTGAAGCGATGTTTTTTTTAAAAAGCCTGTCCTTATTTATTTATTATTGGTTTTAAGCGTCTTAACATAGCCTAATCTGGCATCAAACTCATGGAAATCATCCTGCTCTAGACTTCAAAGTACTGGACTTAACAGGCAGGAACCCTCTTATTTTTTAATTGACAGTATTATTTTACTAAGATGCGTCAATATTTGTTTAGCAGCTGTGTACCCCGTTTCACCAGAGATGCTCAGAGTCCCCAAGTCATACTGCTAGTAAGTGGAAGAGGAGAGATGTGGATTCAGAAAAATACGCATATACCACACATTCATGTATACTCACAAGCACACAAACATAAGTAATATTAGTTAATATAGCATTGCTTTAAAAATTGTTATTGTGGCCAGGTGTGGTGGTGCACACCTATATAATCCCAGCACTCAGGGAGGCAGAAGCAGGCAGATGGCTGTGAGTCTGAGGCCAGCCTGGTCTACAAAGTGAGTCCAGGACAGCCAAGGCTACACAGAGAGACCTTGTCTTGAAAAACAAAAAGTATTACTCTTGTGAGTGCCATGAAGTCGAAAGAGAACTTTATGGAGGTAGCATATTTTCACCTTTGAGGGGTTCCAGGGATGGGACCCAGTTTGCCAAGCTTGTGAAACATGTTCCTTCACCCACTGAGCCATGGTGCGGGCTCCCATATGGCTTTTGAATGTCATAATAGGTCAAGTTTTGAAACAACTAGATCAGTTGGGTGTGTAAAACCACTGAACCATCCCACCACACACACTGCCTCCTTGCATCGACCCCCAGGTTGGTTTCAAACTTGCTATGTGGCCAAGAATGATCCTCTTGCCCAAGGCCTCCTCTCTTGAGTTCAAGGCTTACATAGACTGCTACCCCCCAGTTTCTGCTGTGCTGGGGATTAAACTCAGCATGCTAGGCAAGTATTCAAGCTGAGCTGCATGCCCTGCCCTAGTTACTTTGAAAGTTCTTCCATAGATAGGTAGTGGTGGTGCCTGTTAATCTCAGCACTCCAGAGGCATCGGCAGAGGGACCTCTGAGTTTGAGGCCAGCCTGGTCTACAGTGCAAGTTCCATGACAGCCAGGGCTATACAGAGAAACTTTCCCGTCCCCCCGCCCATGGGTGTATGTGTGTGGGTGTGGGTGTAGTGTGGTTTATTGGTTGCATTTGCCATGGTCACAGAATAACCTTGTACAATGTCAAGCTTCTTATAGCAAACCTTTACCAACTGGGCCATCTCAGCATTATTTATTTATAGACAGGGTGTTACCATATAACCCTGGCTGGCCTGACTCTAGCTAAGTAGACCAGGTTGGCCTTGAACTCACTGAGATTCATCTGCTTCCGCCTACAAAACCCTGACATTAAAGCTGTCTACCACCACAAAAGGCCCTCACTACTTTATTGTTGTTTTGTTTTGTTTTCGAGACAAGGTTTCTCTGTGTAGCCTTGGCTGTCCTGGACTCTCTTTGTAGACCAGGCTGGCCTCAGACACACAGAGATCAACCTGCCTCTGTCTCCCCAAGTGCTGAGATTATAAGTTTGTGCCACCACACCCGGCTCCATTACAACTTTGTTAAAATGATAATTTGGTCTTGATATTAATGTTTGACAACCTCTCCTTTCCCTCTCTCTCTCCTTCCCTTCCCTTAACAGAACCAACAATTGAGTCCATGTCATCTTCCGTACTGGACAACGACTCTCCCACTGGGCTATACTTTATTTCGATACAGACTTTGATTACAGGCATTACCCAACACATCCCATCTAATGTGCCCAGTCAGCTGCTCTGTCCTTTTGCCAAAGAAGATCCTTTCTCTACAAGGAATATGTCCTTCTGCCTAGAGTACCCACACCATCTACTTTACTGTATTTTCTCTCTTCCTCTCTCCTTTCCCCTCATCTCTTCCTTCAGCCCTCAACTCACAACCACCCCCAACCCCAACCCCAAAGAACAAAAACAGACACAAGCCTGATTGTCACCTCATGCTCCCGAGCTTGCCAGTGTTTATGGTGTCTCTCTAGAGTGAGTTCTAGGAGGGCAGGAGTCCTGACAGCCACCACAGGGTTCAAAGCAGCTGGAACAGAGCTTGCATGTGGCTTGCACTGTGGCTTCCTTTCTCCCGGGAGGCTGGGCTGAGAATCTGGTCATAGAGTTTTCTTCAGCCTTCTGGAGATAGCTGAAGAAGGCCCTGTCGGGAGAGAACTGGTCAAGAAGAAGGCCTTCTGGGCAGGGAGGGAACGCAGGGCAGCCATGCTCAGCTGCTCAGCCAGGGTTGAGACAATAAAAATCTGTGTCCCTTCCAGAGGGGGAAGGGAGCCTCTGGCTAGTGAAAGGCCAGACCGCACTTTATTAAAATAAAGACAGTCAAGAGTCGAAGAACTAGATTTTAATTCACTAAGGTTAATGATAAAAGAAAGACAAGGACAGAGAGCTACAGGGGGTGAGGGGGTAGGTTGGGGGAGGGAGAAATGAGGAGTGCGCCCCAAACCTTCCACCCTCTGAGTTTTTAAACCAAAGGTAGTTGAATAGCAGGAGGCACTCCCAGGACTCTTCCTGGGGGCTTGTCTCCAGGGCACCCTTGATATGTTTTTCTTCAAAGAGCCAGCTTTTGACACCTTTTGTGTGGGTTAGGGTCTGCAAGAAACTATGTTTTTAACACATTTGGGTCTGGTGGGCTGTTGTCAGCAGGGGATCAGCTCACCCACGTCCTAGCAGTAAGTTTACCAGGAGGGAGCATCTCCTCTGCTTGCAGACAAGGGCCCACATTGCAGGAGCGGTTTAAGCGGTGTGAGGCTTGGGTGGGATCCTTCCTATTTTCTGAGGATGGGTGGAAAGAGATAACAAGGTTCTTTTCATCTCTACTTCCCAGGGCCTAAGAGTGGCGCCAGCCCCAGGCCAGCATCTTCCTGCAGATGTGTCAAAAGATGTGATCCCAGCACAGCCAGCTTTCCCTCACAACCCTTGCCAAAAGCCAGGGCAATGTCTCTCACTGGGAGAATGGCTGGCTGAAAATTGAGGAGCCACTGTCCTAAAAAGGGAGGACAGTGTCTGACAAACTGGAAGAAAAGGGAAGGGAGTGAGAAGAGAGAGGCACGGTCTGCTGGGGTGAGGATGTGGGGTTCTGTGGCGATGTTGCCTCAAGCAAATGCATGGAAGATGGCTTGGGATGCAGGCTTTCCTCTAGAGTCACAGAAGAGTGACCTGAGCCTGGATGTGGACTGTGGTCCCTCAACAGAACTCACCCAGGATAGCCAGGACCAAGGCAGGCCGTGGATGGCATCCGAAAGGAGAGTCCCTAGGCCAGACAAAAGGCTCCCCATACACAGAGGGTGTGCTCCATAGTCTCTAGGCACTTTTGAACCTCAAGGTAAGCCAGGGTTTCCAGGTGGATCTTTTGAAGGGTGTGGTTTCTGCAACGGCCCTGAGTTTGCTGTGGCTGATGAACAGAAGAAAGCTTCTGGGAAATGGGAAAGGGTTGGAGCAGACATCCCTTCTCCACCCCAAGCCACTCAGGCTTTCCCTCAGCTGCAGAGAGGGAGCAAACTCTGACCCAGATGAAGTCTTAAAGCAAAATGATTCAAAGTGGGAAGAGATTTACTTAAGTTATTCCTACTACTCAAAGGTAAGATGTCTAGATAGGCAGAGCAGTTGAAGCCATTGAAAATAGGTTGATGTTTTCTTCACTGAGTGAAACCAGACAGATTTATTCATTGAGAGGAGAAAGAGACACAGTATCCCTTCAGATAGAGCTTCATGCTAGCCTTTCTTCCCGGAAGAAGTCCCCTGGCTCACTGCTTCTAGCAGGGCAGTCCTGGGGTTTCCAGGGACTGTGGACTTCCATGCACGTGCACAAATTCTGACTGGGCTACCTCTTTCTCCAGAGAACAAGTGGCAACTCTGTGGGCCAGCAAGATAACTCAGTGCTTAAAGGCACTTGCTGCTAACCCTTATGACCTGAGTTCAGTACCTAGAACCCAAGTGGGTTGAAGGAGAGAACTGACTGCCGCAAACTGTCCTCTGACTTCCACATGTGTGATGTGGCACATGTGTACATACACATGCAAACACACACACACATACACACACACAATTAATAAATATAAAAACTTAGGGAAAAAACCCTGCAACTTAGCAAGACAGTAGAATTCAATAACCAAGGCAACATACAGAAGTTTAAATTTGGCTTACAGTTCCATGTAGGCAGAAGGTTATTGTGTGGTTTAAATCCTGATTTTTGTACTTCCCATGTCTGGTTGCAAGCTTTGTTCTGAGAAATTAAATGTTGGGTAAATTCTGCTTCCCAATTGTTCCCCTGATAAGTCAATAAAGTAGCTTACAGCCAATCAATGAGCAGGGGAGAGAATAGGGCAGGACTTCCGGCCAGCCGGGGAAGGAGGAGTTAGGAGAAGTAAGGGATTCAGCCAGAGGATTCAGCCCTGGGTAGAGAGGTCCAAGGAAGATCAAGAGAAGCAGCTGGAGCTGAGGAAACTTACAAAGTGTAAGCATCTCTGGGATTTGTGCTGGGAGTGAGACAAAATCGGTTGGAGGGTTAAGAACAGACTTCAACTGCTCGAGATTGTGTTGTGAAGCCTTGTGTTGTAAGAGTCTCAGCCAGGCATGGTTGCACTGTAATCCCAGCACTCTGGGAGGCAAATGCAGGTGGATCTCCTGAGTTTGAGACCAGCCTGGTCTACAAAGTAACAGCCAAGGACAGCCAAGACTGCACAGAGAAACCCTGTCTCGAAAAGCCAAATAAATAAATATAAAAAAATAAATAAATAGAAATAAGAGACTCAATTATTTGTGTGATATCCAGGCTAAGAAATAAGCTAAGAGAAACAAAGAATGTTTTATTAAAAGAACTTAAACAGTTACAAAGGATTACAGTCTATAATGTTGGGGACATGGCAGGAGATGGCAGGCTTGGTGGCAGGAAAAAGAAGCTGATGACTCACACCCTCAATTGCAGTCATGGAGTGGGGAGAGGGAGACACTACTGAGCATGGCCTGAGGCTTTGAAACCTTAAAGGCTGTCCCCAGTGAAGCGGCACCTCCTAGAACTCCCCGAACAGTTGATGTGAGGACGAAGTGTTCAAATGCCAGAGCCTGAGAGAGACATTTCTCGTTTGAACCACCACAGATGGAGTCACTAAGAATATCAAAATGAAGACCCATCTGCCTTAAAAACAAACAAACAAACAAACAAAACCCCAAACGTAAAAACACTTCATTTACATGCGCTTGGGTGTTTGCAGGTGCATGTGGGTATGGGGGACAGAGGATATTTCTCAGGTACCTCCAAGCATCATGGGGCAGTGAACTCCAGGCACACCCCTGTATCCCTCCTCCTGTATCACGTCTCCTCCTCCTCCTCAGTGCTAGCATGCACTACTGTACGTGGTTTTATTTTTAAATGTGGATCCGAGGCCTCAAGCACAGGTCACTGTATTTGCCAGACAGGCGCTTCACCGGCTTACGCCTGCCAGCTGCCGGCTCTAGATGCGTCTGCTTTAAACCGTCCTACCCAAGGTCAAGGCATAAGGGACTGATGGAGACCCCGGCCCATAGTCCCGTCCATATACTGTCAGTGATGGGAACCTTAGAAACCATCTGCTGTAGGTTCCTCAGATTATGGGTTTTACTCCATTAGTCTCTTGACCAACATTTTTTATAAATGTAGGTCAGTTGGGAGAGCGCTTGCACAAAGCACGTGCTCAGTCCCCAGCACCACATAAAAGCAAGGCCCACAATCCTAACACCTAAGAGAGGTGGAGAGATGAGAGGCTCAAGGTCACTTCTGCTACAAAGTGAGTTCAAAGCCAGCCTGGCTGATTTTCTTTTTTAAATGTCTGGCAATTATTTTGTTTTGTTTTGTTTTTGTTTTTCAAGACAGGGTTTCTTTGTGTAGCCTTGGCTGTCCTAGACTCACTTTGTAGACCAGGCTGTCCTCAAACTCACAGAGATCTGCCTGCCTTTGCCTTCCTGAGTGTTGGGAGTAAAGGTGTGCACCAACCACACCCAGCTGAAAATCAATTTTTATTTCAAAAGTAGGTCTAAAATGGGCCAGTGAAGTAGCCTACTGGGTAAAAGGAACTTGCTGCCAGTCCGATACTGAGATCTACCCACAAGACCCTTGCTGTGCAAATGGTCCTCAAGTTTCCATATGCATACCATGGCACAGACACAGAACGGCGCCAGTGCAAACACACACACAAATTCTGACCTTGCCTCAGAAAACAAAAATACAAATAAGCCCAGCAGTGGTGGTACATATCTCTAATCCCAGCTTTCTAGAGGCAGAGGCTGGCAGAATTCTCTGAGTTTGAGGCCAGCATGGTCTCTAGAGCAAGTTCCAGGACAGCTAGGGCTATATAGAGAAACCCTGTCTCCGAAAATCAAAAAACAAAAATGGAAGGAAGGAAGGAAGGAAGGGATAGAAGGAAAATAAAAAGAGACACTGTGTCCACTGGGAGCCCCCAATTGTAAACATGAGTCCTCACATCTTGAGGATGACTGGCAGACAAGCGTTAACACCAGTGGCCACCCCAAGGCTTCTGTGAACCTGGGAATTGCAAAAGGGAGTTGCCAGGGTAAATGTCTACTCAGCCGCGTGCTGTGCTGAGACCTGGCTGTGAAGTTGGCCACACAGAAAAAGAGTCCAAGAGAGAATTCATTAAAATGCCCAGGTCAGGACTCAGAATGTCAAATAGCCAAGGAGAAATGCTGCCCAGGTGCAGGTGACATGATTGACTGGAAGGCTTTGCCAAGCTAGGTGCAAAGTACAAATCCATTCCTGTGCCTTCTGGCAAAAAAAACAAAAAACAAAAAACAAAAAAAAACTCAGATCTGCAGCCTAGGTGCCTTTGTTTGCATCCCCTGGAATTCTGAAGGCCTCAGCCAGTTAGCCAGGCTGAGCACTGGCTAGAGTGTTTAGTTAGCTGAATACTTCCTTATGTTTTCCTGGTTCCTTCTCATAAAAAGTGACCTTAGCCCAACTCCTAGTAGCGCGTGATTGTGGAATGTGCCCTCCTGGGAAATGGCTGCCTTATTTTTTTATCCTGAGTAGCCTGAAAATATGAAAAAAATATTTTCAGATTCAACTTTCAGATGAGTTTGCTCGGGTTGTGGTAATAATGGCGTATGTGCTGTGAGCCTGGTATTTTATATCTGCCTTTATCTATCTGTGTATCTGTGTTTTGTTTTTGTTTGTCTGTTTGCTTGCTTGTTTTTACCTAGAGGTTGCATCTAGGACTTCCAGAATGCTAAGCAACACTGCCATTGGCCTGTATCCTTAAGCTTTCACTGTGTTGCCAGGCTAGCCCTGAGCTACTGGACTCAAACCATCCTGTGGCCTCAGCCTCCTGAGAAGCTGGGAATATAAGCGTGCGCCACAGTGCCCGGTTACATACATCATTACAGGATGTCACAAAATCCATAGCCAAATAAGTATGTCACCAACCTGATGCTCTAGCCTTGGGGTTTTGAATTTTCAAATTACTGCCAGTTATTATGAGCAGGGGAGGGAAGGCCAGAAGTCCAAAGTCTCTGCATTCTCAGCACCTGAAAGCAGTGCCACGGTCCATTTCCTTTTGGTTTTAGCTTTGGGTGCATATCACAGACTGGATTTGGGAATGGGGGTGCCTGTTTTCCCACAGGCCCGGCAAGCCCCAAAGGCACCGTAACATCAGCTGAAGTCTGTCTCCTGAACCTGACCGTGCCCTCCCTGCATTAGCTGACTTGTCCTCCTGTAGAAGGTGTTCCCCATTTTTTCTTCTCACTTACATTTAGTATAGCATGTTCACACTAGTGCACTCGCGTGTGCTCACAGTGTTGGCTACATCATTTCCCCCTGGGAAGGCAGCTTTGTGGTTTTTCATTTGATAATGTCTGTCATAAACAAATAGAGCCAGCCCTCGTATCCTAGTGTGCACGTATTTTACTTCATATGTTTATTATTTGCTTGTTTATTGTGGGGGTGTTGGGGATATGGAAGTCTGAAGACCACTTGCAGAAGTCAGTTTTCTTCTTCTACCATGTGGGTCTTGGGCTTGAACCCAGCTCATCAGGCTCAGCAGCAATAGCCTGTACTCTCTGAGTCATCTTGCCAGCCTGGAGCCTGACGTTATAATGGGCATTCAAATGTCTGTTGAGTGAATGGTGCATACAGGCAAACACAGAGGCTAAATAAATCACCCCTATTCCTAAATAAGGGACCTGGACTTTTTATTAAGCAATGAGCTCGAATGCAGAAGTAGTTACTCTTAACTTCAAAATCTGTTTTTGAATGTTTGGGGTAATTTAACACAAACAGAGGTTAATATGGTACTTCAGGTACCCTCCTTAGGGTAGGTAAACAGTTCCAATTGTGGAATATATATGTTCATCCTCTCACCCACAGTAGTGGCAGAACCAGTGTTCAAAAAGCTGTCACTGTGTCTGCCCTATGCTGCTAACCCTAAGTCTAGGAGAGATCCACATGAATGGTTTGCTAACCCAAAACTCCTTCCATTGGAGCCTCGTGTACTCTGTCTGTCTATCTATCTACCTGTCTGTCCGTCTACCTATTTACCTACCTACCTATCAATTTATATTTTATCTCTCTCTATCTCTGTCTCTGTCTCTGACAGGTCCTACTATGTAGTCCAGGATGGTCTTGAATTTGTGATTCTCTGTCTCAGTGTCCCAAGTGCTGGGATTTCAGGTGTGAGCCCCCAGCCTGGCCCATAGTTTTCAAAGGCGTGAGAGGCTTTGGAAAGCCAGTCCAGACGCTGGACCTCAATCCTCTTTCAATTAGCCAGCCCACGCCACTGACTGACAGCTGCATTGTCACTAAGTCACCACATTACGTGGAAGCTCTTTGTATTGAACTGAAATTTATGCCCAAGTAAGTAAGTACTGGTGTGAGTGCTGACTCACCGAGGCTCAGCAGAAGAAAATGAAACAGGCTTTCACTTCAAATAGCCATTTCTTTTGCTCAAGAGAAGCAAGTGTTTCTCCTGTCCCAGAAGATGCATTCTTGAACAGCCATATTCCTACCTACCTTCCCATCCTGGCTGCCCCACCAGCACTCTGTGCCTTGTTGGCACACTACTGCATTGCCTCTTCCTGTGCCTTCGGTGTGATGTGGGGACTGTTTTTTGGCAATTGCACCACTTAATTAGCTCACAGTCACAAAGTTTTTAAGTGTGAACTTTGTTGAACTCTAGAAGGAAGAAAAAGTGACCCACAGAAGGAGCTGAGCACCACCAGCGATGATAGAAACTTTCCAGTGACCCTGTGGTTACCATCCCCACTTCCTGTGCCCTCCTGCCACACACAAGGCCACTGTGACAATGAAACTGTTTATTAGCCCTGACGTTTCACACATATTGCTCATTTAGCTGCTTGACTATTCTCAGGGATGTTGGTTCTATTTTGTACTTGAGGGCTAAAGTCACAAGTGACTAAGATTGCATAGCTCATCATCCAAGTTTGTCTGGTTCCCAACCCCAGGCTTAATGAATGCTCTTAGGAGCTGCCAGCTTTGCAGTCTGAAGCTTCTATTTTCATTTTTCCTGTGTCTCACAATGTTCTTCCTCCTTCCTCTCTCTTCCTCCCATTCCTTCTCCTTCCTTTGCCTCCTCCACTTTTTTTTTTCAGCTTAAAAAAATTTAATTTCATTGATTATCATTGTGTGTGTGTAAGATGTGGGGGAGAGGGGGTACACACCACACGGAGAGCCTTGTGGAATCACTTCTCCCCTGCCACCTCTATGGGAGTTCAGGAGAGTATATCCAAGCCACCAGATCTGAGTGGCAAGTGCCATTCCACTGGTTCACCTCTTTTGTGAGACAGGAGCACTGTGTCCCAGGCCAGCTTCAAAGTCAGCATGTAATTGAGGATAATCTTGCCTGCCCACTCCACCCAAACTAGAAGTTTACTCACAGCCAAGCTTGGTCGGGAGTCTGATAAGCTTTCAAATAAACAGGATGCAAAGCAGCTGAACTCATGCAGGGTTTTGCTGAGAAAAAGACAAACATAAGCGACTGAGGGAGAAATAGGTCCTAGATGATGCCTAGGATCGCATGTGCGTGACTATTCACAAAGGGGGGAGGAGCCGTGTTTCAGACTCTGTATGTGTTCTGTGAACTCGGTGCACCTGCCCTGCAAAGCTGATGCTCAACTTTGCAAGGTCTTAAAGCAAACTGTTGGGCCTCTTCTACTCTCGAGTCTCCAGTGTTCTTTGTAGGAAGCAAGGATCACTGTCTCTTCTTGGCCTTGCTCCCCTTCATTTGAACCACAGCCTTACTGTATGGCCCAGGCTGTCCTGGAACTCACAATCTGCCTGGTACCCAATGCTCAGTCCTGCTAAGTGCATTGCCAAGCCTGGCTCCCACATGACAATTCTACGAAGGAAGCATTTTACCCTTGGTACCATTTCGTAGGTTGGAAAACTGGCCCAGGAGCACTGCTCAGTTGGCAGAATGCTTGCCCAGCATGCAGAGGCTCTGGGTTCCATCCCCAGCCCTAGAAAAGGACAGGGGCCCAGGGACTATAATCCATGCACACAGGAGACAGAGGAAGAAAGATCAGGCTGTGAAGGCCAACCATGGAGATATAAAGGGGTTTTTGAGGACAGCCTAGGCTATATTACACCATGCTTTAAAAACAAACAAAAAACCTGACCCAGAAGGTAAAACTAGGTTACTAAGTCACCTGTCCTTTGCCAGCTATTCCTGTGACAGGGGAACCTTGAGTATTTAAAACAAACAAACAAACAAACAAACCTCAAAATTAAACACCACAAGGAAACAATAATTCAGCTAAAGAAAAGTCAAATGAGATAAACAGCACTTGGCAATGGTCAACACATACAGAAAGAACTGCTCAGCACTTTTGGCCATCATGAAAATGCAGATCAAAACTCTTGGAATTGCACTCGCCCTACTCAGAACGGGCATTGTGAGGACGGTGTCTTAGTTTGGGTTTAATTGCTGTGAAGAGACACCATGACCATGGCAACTCTTTTTTTATTTTTTTTATTTTTTTATTTTATGTGCATCAGTGTTTTGCCTGCATGTATGTCTGTATGAGGATGTCAGATCTTGGAGTTACAGACAGTTGTGACCTGCCATGTAGGTGCTGGGAATTGAACCCGGGTCCTTTGGAAGAGCAGTCAGTGCTCTCAACCACTGAGCCATCTCTCCAGCCCCGGCCATGGCAACTCTTAAAGGAAAACATTTAATTGAGGCTAGCTTATAGTTTCAGAGGCTCAGTCTATTGACAGCACAGCAGGAAGCATGGCAGCTTGTAAGCAGACATGGTGCTGGAGGGGCCGAGAGCTCTACATCTTGATCTGTAGGCAGCAGAAGGGAACTGTGAACCTCACTGGGAGAAGGGGACCTCAGGCCTGTCCCCATAGTGACACACCTTCTCCAGCAAGGCCACGCTTCCTAATAGTGCCACTCACTCTGGACCAAGCATTCAGACACATGAGTCTATGGGGCCATGCCTATTCAAACCACCACAGAAGGGAACAGGGAACCTTTACGTACTGTTCATTGAAATGAGAATTAGTACTGTCACTGTGGAAATCAGTATGGAAGAGGCCCCCAAATTAAATAGAGCCACGCTTGGAATTCTAGTACTACAAAGCGGAGATAGGAGAATCATGATTTTAAGGCTAGCTTGGGCTATTTTATGAACCTTTGTCTTAAAAGAAAAACAAAAAAAACAAAAAAACCATCTCTACCAAAAATCCAAACAAACGAACAATAAGAACAAACAAACATGCATACAAATAAAACAAAAGACAGGGCATCATAGCACATGCTTTTAAAGCCATCATGCAGGCATGTAGGAGGCCTAGCTATTCAAAGGGTCAAACAGCAGCGTGGGCAACTTAATGAGACCCTCCTTCAAAAGAGAAAGTCAACCAGGCAGGCCAGGGAGATGGCTCGGTGGGCAGTATGCTTATGGCACACATGAAGACCTGAGTTCAGCTCCTCCGCTCACAGGGATGCCAGTACCTGGCCACTCCCCTGAGCCATACAGAGTGACAAAATGGTACGTTTGTCCTGGCTGAGTCGTCTTCTGTAGCAATCAGTCTCACTAGTACCTGCTACTGGACTTGAGTGTGCATCCTGGGTGGGAGAGGCTGGCTCTAATCTAGCTAACCATCATGGAAGCCCATCTTTAGCCCACCCCAGAGTGCTTCTGTGTGCTGCAGCTGTCCAGTAGTATGTCTCTTTTTCTGGAGACTGTCCATGTTTTCCCTTGTTTCCCTCTTTGGGCTAAAGTCTACCTTTTTCTTTTTTCCCTTTTCCATTTTCTGACTCTCCACCACCACCTATACATAGACAGCCTGTATACTGTCATTGTTCTGGTAGCTTTCTGTTGTGTGGAACACATGACCAAAAGCAACTTGAGAAGGAAATGGTTTATTTCCATTTCCAGGTCATGCTCCATCATTGAGTGAAGTCGGCACAGGAACCTGGAGGCAAGAACGGAAGCAAAGACCCTAGAGGGATGCTGCTTACTGCCTTGCATCCAGGCTTATGCTCAACTACCTTTCTTACACAGCCAAGGCCCACTTACCCAGGGAGGCATCCACTCACAGTGCGCTGGCATTCTTCTTTTTCTTTTGTCAACATTTTTTGTTTGTTTGTTTGTTTGTTTTTTCTGAGACAGGGTTTCTCTGTGTAGCCTTGGCTATCCAGGACTGGCTTTGTAGACCAGGCTGGTCTTGAACTCACAGAGATCCACCTACCTCCGCCTCCCCGAGTGCTGGGATTAAAGGTGTGTGCCACCACACCCAGCTGGGCTGGCATTCTTACCTGAATTTTCAATTGCGACAAATACCCCCACAGCCACGCCCACAGTTGGGTAGAGGCATTTCCTTAGTTGGGGTTTCCTCATGCCCGAATGTGTCAAGTTGACAACTGATGCAAACTGTGAAGTTAGATCACATTAACTTTTCCTCATTAGGCTTCATGTATGATTAGTTGGGGGCCAAGGGTCAGCAAGGACATGAAATAGGAAGTCTGCAGAAGTCACTCAGGCTCAGCTCCTATGTGGTCTCCTTGCTTCCTTCTTCCCGACTGTACAGCCCATGTGTGGATGCCTAAGGAACAGCACCACAACGGCCAGAACCCGACTTGGCCATGCTGCCTGTGGCCGGGACTCAGCAGCTTCAGAATGTATTAACTTAGCTTCCACACCGGAAGTACAGATGCCATTTAAGACTCGCCAGCAGGACGCCCACCAAATCACATTACTAGGCACCTGAGTGCTCATGAAACCATTTTCGCTCTCATTATTCCATCTCTTCCTCCAAACCACCTGGGAGCGTGGCCTAGGCAAGAGTTCACTGCTGTGTTCTAGGCAATGGGAATCTGAATCTCAGACTACACCTGGAGCCTAAGAGGCTAGACAGGCCCACTGGAGCTGAGTCCTGTCTGAGCACCTGCCTGTTCTTGTCCCTTCACTTCTCTCCTGTACAGTCTCCTGACAGACTATGCATCTCTGCCCTTGCCATTAACCTTTTGGTCACAAGCAGCCCCCAGTCCAGAAACCATGGACTGAGACTAAGCAATCTGTTCTGATTTTCAGGCTCCGCTTACCAAATCATCTGATCACACTGACTTGCCACAGGCCAGGGGCGGACAGTGCTCTCTGCACGTGATGTCACGTCTCTCCTTTACCAGAGAGATCAATGTCTGGTGGTGACCAGACACATTTTTCTTATGGGCACATGATCTGTTTTAATCCTTGTCTTGGTCACTTTCCTATTGCTTTGGAAAGTTGCCATGGCCAAAGCGACTTGTAAGAGAAAGGCATTTAATTGGGGGCTTGCTTGCAAGTTTCTGAGGGTTAGTCCATGACCATCGGGCAGGGAAGATGGCAGCTGACAAGCAGGCATGGAGAGGGAGAGCTAACTGAGCACTTACATCTGATGCACAAGCACGTGACAGAGAGGGAGAGAGAGAGAGAGAGAGAGAGAGAGAGAGAGAGAGAGAGACTCCGCGTTTCGTCAGCACACACTAGCCCCTCAGAAGAGTCACGCCTTCATTCATTTCCTCTGGCTAGACGAGAAATTGACAATTGCCCTGCAAACTTCCTGTGGGTAGGTCCACAGAAGGAGATCTGGCTTGGAGTTCATGCCTTTCTTTGCCAGTAAGGGAAAGCAGCCATCTGCACTCCTGTCTGCTGAGAGGGAGAGCCTTAACCCCCTCTGTAGCTCTAGAGACGCAGTTCTCAACTGTGGATCATGACCTCCTTGGGGGTCGCATGTCAGATGTCCTGCATATTAGATATTTACATTATGATTTATAATAGTAGCAAAATTACAGTTATGAGTAGCAAAAGAAATAGTTTTATAGTTTGGATGAGGAACTGTATTAAAGGGTCACAGCGTTAGCGAGGTTGAGAACCTCTGCTCTGGAGTCTAGACTCTGCCACCTACCTAACTCTGTAAGGTTTTCTCACTACAGGCAGGTGCAGTGGCACACCAGGAGCTGGGGTGATATGGTCATTTATGCCCAGTAACTCAGCCCCCACCTGGGCAACATGGAGAGCTCCTGCCTCTTTTTGTTTGGTACGTTTGGTTGAGACACGTTCTCAACATGTAACCCTGGCTAGGCTGGAACTCCCTGGAATCCACCTGACCCTGCCACCCTAGGGCTGAGACTAAAGGCGTGTGCCACCATCCCCAGCAAATCCCCATCTCTTAAGAAAAATAAGAAGAATGTCTTGTGATGAAAAACATCTTATAGGGTGC
This sequence comes from Acomys russatus, assembly GCF_903995435.1. Classification (NCBI taxonomy): domain Eukaryota; kingdom Metazoa; phylum Chordata; class Mammalia; order Rodentia; family Muridae; genus Acomys; species Acomys russatus. The sequence continues at coordinate 106,673,877 of NC_067138.1, read as the reverse complement.
TATGTCTGATGGAGCACACCTGCAATGCCAACCCTGGGGAGGCCGAGGCAGGAGGATTAGGAGCCTCAGCCTTAGCCCGGACTACGTAGTAAGACTTGGTCTCAAAAATACTATTATAAACTGGGTGTACTGGCTCACACCTTTAGTCCCAGCACTTAGGAAGCAGAGGCAAGCGGATCTCTGTGAGTTCAAGGCCAGCTTGGTCTACAAAGAGAGTTCTACAGAGAAAACCTATCTCAAACAAACAAACAAGTAACCACTATTATATAAATAGAATGGGATGTTTTAGAATTGGCTTTTGCTCCCATAGCAAAATTCCCTTGAGATTTGTCCAAATTGTGATATAGCTTTATTTTGTTACTGTCTGCTTTTTACCTAAAGCATATGTAAGCAATTAAATATTTACTTTTTAAACATTTCTGTTGACCAGTTTTAGTAACCAAAATCTATAACCAGGATCAGAGAGGGCAACTAGACCATTTCTGAGCTGAGACCCCATGTGGTTGTCTGGAGCTCTGTCTCCCCAACTTGAGCATAAGTAGGGTGGTCAGATGTTTACAGCTTTTCCCTGTGTCGTCACCATTCATGGGCCTCGGTGCTGATGCTCAGCAGTGCGTGTGTTCCTTGTCTTTTTGTTGTTTCCCTCTGGCTGGGGATGGGACCCAGGGCCTCATATGTACCAGGGAAGTGTTCTGCAGCTGAGCTGAATCTCCAGCCATATACAAAATCCTCTGTACCCACAGAGAAGCTTTAAGCTCCAGTGTTTCGGGGATGAGGAGAAACAGCAGATCTGGGGCTGAAGAGAAGCCTCAGCAATTAAAAATGCCTGCCACTCTTGCAGAGGACCCGAGTTCAGCTCCCAGCACCCACACCACCTCTTTTCCAGCTCCTGAGGAATCTGACATCCTCTTCTGGCCTCTGCAGGTACCTGCACACATGTGAACATACCCACATATCCACAAATATAAATAAAATAAAATTTAAAATCATCAGATTAAATAAGTCACCTTTTGTGCGGGTACCTGTCCCACAGAGATTGGCTAGCTGACTCCATGTGGAGAGTGTGTAGTGGGTGGGTCCAGCCAGACTTTACAGTGAGGTCTTCTCTTGTGGATCCCTACGTCTTTTCCCTTGGCGTCCATGGCAGCCATCCAAAAGCAGGCTTGCTTAGGGAGGTGATGTCCAAGCCACAACCGTGTCTGGCTAGAACCATGTCACATAGGACCAAGGGTAGCTGATAGCTGTGTATTGGGAGTAGATATTAGTCCTTTGTACTCCCGGAGCAGGAGTTAATCTATGCAACACGGTGCGGAATGACAAATCGCTATTCAGTCAAAGTTCTCAGAAGGGGACTTGATTTGACAGGAATATGGGGCTTAATGGACCCATCAGAGACAGCTGTTCGACAAGGTTGTTCTAAGGACCAAAATTAATAATCAAGAAAATGTTTGGCCAACCATAAACCCTATGTAAAATACTAGCATTTCACAAAAGTCACCTGATTTACCATGAAGTCAATGCTCACTAAGTAGCTTTTTGGCTATGTGCCCTTAGGAAAGGGAACTTTTGGGTTGTGTGTATGGAGATTTTAAATGAGAGGCCCAGTTCCCATAACTAGGGGGCTAGATGTAAAAAAAACAAAAACAAAACAGTACGTGTGTGTGTGTGTGTGTGTGTGTGTGTGTATGAATGTGTGACTTTATGACTGTGTGTATGAACGTGTGACTGTGTGTGTGCATGTGTGACTGTGTGTATGAATTGTGAGTGTGTGTATGAACGTGTGACTGTGTGTGTGCATGTGTGAGTATGTGTGTGAATGTGTGCCTGTACATATGAACTGTGAGTGTATGTGTGAATATGTGACTGTGTGATATGTGTGTGAGTGTGTGTGACTGTGTGTGTGACTGTGTGACTGTGTATGAGTGTGCGACTGTGTATATGAGTGTGTGAATGTGTGTGTGGATGTGTGAATGTGAGTGTGTGAGTGTGCGTGTGTGAGTGTGTGTGTGAGTGTGTGACTCTGTGTGTGTGTGTGTGTGTGTGTGTGTGTGTGTGTGTGTGTGTGTGAAATCTCCCTCATTCCCTGGTTACTGTGAAATTTCTGTTGGAAAAGCAGACTTAAACCATGACCTCTGTTTTGTCAAGGGTTACAAATAGCTGCCAACAGGAACAGTCAGTCACCAGGCATAGCCAGGGTTCTAGGCTGTGATACAGCCAGAAACAAACACCAAGTAAGAACAGCTTACATGTTGCCGCCTTGGTCCTCAGACCTCGCATTTGAGACACACAGGGGTACACCTTGTCTTTGAACCTTACGGTTTTTTCCCTTCTCTGGTCAGTTTTGTTGTTGTTTTAGGTTTCTTTACTTTGTTCTATGTGCCTTCATGTATGTATGTGTACCACACATATGCTGGGAGCCTGCAGAGGTCAGAAGAGAGTGGTGGAACTCTTGCGAGCGCCAACTGTTTGCTAAAGAGGTCTAGTGCCTGGGAAGAGAGAGGCCACGAGCAGATTTTCCCCCAGAGTCTTTGGGAAGAACGGCTCTGTACACACTTGGATTTCTACCCTTTGAAGCCCATTCTAACCTTCTGACTTCCAGAAGTGCAGTAATATATCTTTGTATTATAAAACACTGTAATATAATAACCGTTATAAACATATAGGGGTACCAAGTGGGTGGTAATGTGGTTAACTGTAAGATGGAGTCTCCAGCCTCAAACATAGGAACAAGAGGAAGACACGAAAGGAAGCCTGGCTCACATGAGGACCCAGTAACAACCTGCCAGGACCACGGCCTTGCCCAAAGCCACTGCAGAAAACAGTTCTGCAAGGGCATCCGGCTGGCAACTGCTTCTCCAACTTGAGCCCGAGGGGACTGGTGCCGCCCATCTTGTTCACGGCTGTAGCCAAAGCTAACCAACCGATGCAAAGCAGTTGGTGGAAACCTCCTCCTCTAGTTCCAGCAGTGCCCTCTGGCCTCAGCCTCTTCCATCAAGCACACATCCCACTGCAGGTTCGCGCTTTCAATGCAGTGCTCTGCCCACTTGAATAGTAAACGCTGGGGAATCTCTCTGTTTTCCATTCAGGTTTTGAGTATCGGAAGCAGCATCTGGAATTTAGTACAGAGGCTAAGCACAGAGGAAGGAGGGGAAGGAAGAGGAGGAGGAGAAGAAGAGAGTGGGCGGGGGAGAAGAGAAGCGAATCGAAGAGAAGAGACACAAGAGGAAAATGCCCCTGTTGGAGAAGCTGAATCAGTGTCCAAAGAGACCATCGTTCCTGTCATTGTGGACAAGGTAGTTGACAAGTTAGGTTGATGCCTATAACCCCAGCACCTGAGAGGTAGAAGAAGGATTGCAAATTGAAGGTCAGTCTGGGCTCCAAAAATAAAGTAAGAAAGTGAATGAGGAAGAGAGAGAAAGAGAGAGATGAGAGAAAAGAGAGTTGCCAGTAAGGTCAGAGTTAGAAAATGGCCTCTAATCTCCAGAATAGTGAATGGGTCCAGTTAGTTCAGGGGAATTATAGGATATGGGTGTGGGGCGGGACTATCTCTTCAAGACTTATACAGAATAACATAGATCGCTATCTGCAAACAAAGCCAGTCAGTTTCTTGACCCAGAGTCATTGCGAGGATTAGAAAGCACTTGCCATGCACCTCACACACAGCGTGACATATTAGCATCAAGAGCAAACAGCATCCACTCAGTCTGGAGCGTCTTCAAACAAGCAGCTAAGCCAGCAGCTAAGAGTGAGTTCTGCTCTTCCACAGGACCCCAGTTCAGTTCCCAGCATCTACACTGTGGCTCATAGCTTCTAACTCCAGCTCCAGGGCAAGCTGACTGACGCCTCTGACCTTGCACAGGCACCTGCCCCTCTCATCACATACCCATGCATAAACACAGACACACAATTAAAAGCAAGAACAAAACAAGGGCATTGCAAATGGGACATCTAGATCCTATTCCCTCACCCAAGGCTCAGGGGCCATCATGGAAGAGTGGTGGAAAAATTCTAAGAGTCAGAGGTCAGGGAGGACCAGAGAGAAACAGTTTCTTCTCAGCACTACAGAACCACCCATGCATGCACTCACAGCAGCGGTGGCCCCCTGCGAAGACATACACAAGAAAGATCAGGCCAGTCAACACTCAGCATGGAGGGGAGTGACTCATGAGCCTCCCCCCCACCCCCCCACCCCCCGCCCTCGGCTAATCATCTCGGCAGTTGCTGGCTTCCAGAGAAGTGACTGCTGTCTTTAAGGCCCACCATACTCCAGGGGATGGCCCCACATACATAACCACGTGGGAAAGAGCGAACTATACAAATAAAAAGAAGTCAGAGAGTTGGGAGGGGAGGGAATGGGGGTGGATCTAGGAACAGTTAGGGGGGAAAGTGTGGATGGTAGTGAATATAATCATTAAATGCACTTGTGAAATTCTCAAAAAAAATTAATAAAATATTATATTAAAAATGACAAAACAAGCCAGGAAAGGTGGTGCATATCCCAGCATCTGGAAGGCAGAGACAGAGAGGTCGGTGAGAGTTCAAGGTCATCCAGGTCAACATATCAAGTACCAGACTAGCCAGGGATAATCTGAGATGTTTTGTTTTGTTTTGTTTTTCAAGACAGGATTTCTCTGTGTCGCCTTGGCTGTCCTGGACTGGCTTTGTAGACCAGGGTGGCCTCGAACTCACAGCAATCTGCCTACCTCTGCCTCCTGAATGCTGAGAGTATAGGCATGCACCACCATGCCCACCTACACAGTGAGATCTTGCCTTAAAAATTATAATAATAGAACAAGTGTTGAGGGACCTCTGTTTTCCACATTGCCTCCATCATATATAGAGGCTATGGTGAATGAGGACAAAATTAGAGAAAACCAGCCCTAAATGGCTAAAGACAATATCATCATCACCATCATCATCATCATCATCATCATCATCATCATCATGTCTTGAGAGATGGAGCATTTTGACATTAAGCTATTTGGGCATTTTCAGCATCAACCCAACACAAACTGAGAGATTTGTTAAAGTATTGAGAATGTCAAAATAGCTCTGAAAGATCCCTTACCCAAGCTTGGGCCTTCTGAGCACAGTGCACACCTGCATAGGCTATGCATGCAGCCAGCCAGGTAAGAAGTAGATTCTGCCCTGCATGCGGCACACATCTGTACTCTGAGGGCTGAGGTAGGAGGGAGAGAGGGAGGAAGGGAGGAAGGGAGGGAGGGAGAAATGACATATAAGGGAACACTGTGATAAGCCAGTCAAAAAAGTGGAGTGAGGGTGCTCAGCTCTGACTGAAAAGTGAAAATTTACATTGAATGATCCCTAGAAATATTTCCAGTTCTGAGACTCAGTAATTCTATCAATTATTTTAAGGGAAGAATTTTGAGTCCTTAAGCTTTTCCGAAAATAAAATTAGTGGATTTTTTTTTTTTTTTTTTTTTTAGAAATACAGAGTTCACACACAGAAACAGACACCTGCCTCCTTCTTGATAATCATATTTTTGGTAGATAATACTTAAAAATTGTAAATTACATTTTATTTATTTATTTATTTGTGTGTGTGTGTGGGTTGTTTATGCCTGTCTCTCTCTCTCTGTGTGTGTGTGTGTGTGTGTGTGTGTGTATGTGTGCACCTGTGATTGTGTGTATGGGCCGTGTATCTGTGTGTGCCTGTGTCTGTGTGTGTGTGCACGCCCATGTATGTGTGTGTGTGCATGCATGTGTGTATATGCATGTGCCAAAGCACACATATAGAAGCCAGAGAAGATCTTGCAAGGTCCATTCAGCCCTCTCACTCTGTGGGTCCCCAGGACCAAATTCAAGTTGTCAGTCTTGATATCAGGAGCTACCCACTGAGATGACTCAGCAGTCTAGCATTTGATATATTTATGTAGCTTCTCTCTCTTCTAAAATTTCATTTATTTCTTTTTATGTATATGGATGTTTTGCCTGCATGTATGTCTGTGCATCACATGCATGCAATGCCTGAGTAAGCCAGAAAAGGGTGTCAGATCCCTTGGGACTGGACTTAACAAAAAGTGAGCCATCAGGTTGGTGATGGGACTCAAACCCACTTCCTCTGGAAAAGCAACCACTGCTCTAAATCTTCCAGCATCTCTAGCCCAGCATAGTTTGTTTCTTTTCCTTATATCTGTCTGTTTGTTTGTCTGTCTGTCTGTCTGCCTGCTTGCCTGCCTATCTATCTGTCTGTCTGTCTATCTATCTACCTATTTAGAGACAGTCTCACTATGACACCCTGGCTGGCCTAGAACTCACAAAGATCCACCTGCCTAATAGCTTCTTTCTTAATCTCTCTCTCTCTCTCTCTCTCTCTCTCTCTCTCTCTCTCCTCCTCTTTTTTCTTTTCTTTTACTAATTATTTAGGTTAGCACACAAAATAATGGGTTTTATTATGAAGTTAGTCTAATTTAAAAAATAATTATCTATCAAGTGTGTGTGTGTGTGTGTGTGTGTGTGTGTGTGTGTGCATGTGTGTGTGTTTGCACATGTGCTATGGGATACATGTTGAGGTCAGAGAGCAACTTACAGGAGTTGATTCTTTCCTTCTACCACATGAGTCCTGGGCATTGATCTCAGCTGGTCTGGCTTGGCAACAGCCATCCTTACTTCCTGAGCTTTCTTGTCAGCCCTACTGCGACATTTTCATTCTTTTCTCAATCATTAAGCGTATGCATTTAGTCTTTATGACTATTGTAATAGTACTATGACTATTGTATTGCTTAAGAACACTTTCTAATGTTTGTGGGTTTTCATGACTACCTAACATTCCATTGAGTGGACATAGTGCAATTTAGTATTCCCCAGGCACTTGGTGACTCAGTTCTTCCCAGTGTTTTGTTATTTCAAAGAGCAGTGTCCTAGATTTTATTTTCATCCACAGCAGCTCCATTTTGTTCTTTAAAAGTACTGTTTGAAAAAAAAAAAAAATTAGAGCTCCCTTAGTCACAAATTCCAAAGCTCACTGGAGTTGCTGGGGGAGGGAGATTCTGTTGTAAGTTATGACAGCCAAGTCATGGAGGACCCAGAAAGACGCCACCTCAGTTCCCTCCCTGGTCTGGCTTTCCCCGACTGGCGACTGGCGCCTGGCGGTCTCTGTTCACTCCCAGTATCTTCTCCCTCACAATTTTGGCCGCAGAGAGGCTCTGACCTGAGTCGGGAGGCAGCACTGGCTGACAGAGCTTCTGAATCTTCAGCATCAGGTTTCTGATAAGGGTTGTGCCCCTGTCCTTCTGACCTGGGATCTTCTGTTCAACAGGGATGCAGGGATGCTCAGCATCTGCTGGCTTCTACTCCACATGGCCAGAACATTAAGACATGGCTCCTCTGAACTGCTGCCTGCTGCTCTGAGGAGTGAGTCCAAAACCCAGACCTACTGAATCTAAGCACATACAAAGTTCCTTGCATGTGTTAGATTGTAGGGATTCATTTTTACTTTTGTTGTGGACACACACAGACACACACACACACACACACACACACACAGACAGACACACACACACACGCTCGCTTTACTAATTTCTTATCTACTATTATATAAACATCACCCCTGGCCATCTGCAGAATTTTTCAGCCTTCAAAGTTGTAGGGCTTAAAAAAAAAAAAAAAAAAAAATTCATTATTTATACAGTATTTGGCCTGCATGTGAGCCAGTAAGCCAGAAGAGGGCACCAGATTTCATTATAGATGGTTATGAGCCACCGTATGGTTGCTGGGAATTGAACTCAGGACCTTTGGAAGAACAGCTACTGCTCTTAACCTCTGAGCCATCTCTCCAGCCCCTAGTTCTTGTCTTTTAAGTACCATTTTCATGGCTCTTGAGTCCATTGTTTGGAAAAATAGGCAGGTACTCCCCCACAAAAGGAACATGATAGCTGGGTACTCCAAGTATGTACTGAAAAAAAAAAAACCCTCATTATTTTTCTGTTTTGTAAATTGAGTACATCTGTGTGCTGGTGCCCACAGAGGCTGAAGAGGGCATTGGATCCTTGGGAGCTGGGCTTATATAGATAATTGTCAGCCATCTGATCTGGGTGATGGACGCTGAACCCCCTCCAAGAGCAGCAAGCACTTTTAATGACTGAGCCATCTCACCGGTCCATCCTCTAGCATTAAAAGTTTTAGTTGCACAGAACACTGGTGTGCATTATTTTACGTGTCCTTGTGCTGCCACCGGCCTTTTGTGCTCGCTCGGTGGCTGTTGTTCTGTGCCGGCCAAGCCAAGCTCTCATACATGGCAGTGTGTGCTGTATCACTGAGCTACATCTTATAGGATTGAAGTGTGGGGCATCTGGCCTGCTCAGCATCTCCCGCCTTACGGAGAGTGCACTCTGGGTGAAGCCTTCTCATCCTAAGGATGCTCCTCTACTGTGACATCTCGGAGATGTGTTATGCAATCAGGCTCCCCGGTTTGGAGCGCCCACTTCATGCTCTCTCAGGTTGTAGAACGGGGAAGGGGGAGTCCAAACCTGGAGTCTGTGCCTCGGCTGTATAGGCACAGGCCTACAAGAAGTCTGATGCCTCGTCCAGTTTGCTAACTCCCACCTCAACACCATAGGATTTACGATAATAGCATAATGTTGCACAATGTGGTGATTTTTGTAAATACTGGCATGGAGAAATGAGCTAATGACCCCTTAACTTTTACTGTAACAGTCCTAAAATATTTGCTGGTATTAGTAAGGCAATTTTTAAAAACCATTAAGAGGAAATGTGTGCATTTTTGGTAGCGTTTCATGGCTTGTGCAGAGAAACATACCGTACCTAATCACCTTGATTACTTTTTTTTAAAGTGAAAAATACATTTGCCAAAGACTTCATTTTTAACAAAAATCACAGGAGGAACGCTTTCCTGGGCTCGAGCTGCTCCTACACACCTTCCTAGCAGCTAGAATAGTGTTTCTTTCCATAGGCAATCTTTTCATTAAATTAATGACTACTCTTTTGAATTAGACACTCACCTTCCATTTGGCAATCAGAGCCATTTCCTGTCACTTATCTGAAAAGAAAACTACTCAAGCTAACTGAAGACGTTCTTATCATGGCCTTTTATGTCTTTCCTGACCATTCTTTTTGTATAAGATTCAGACAGTCTGCTTGTGCTCTTCCATATTGAGTTGTGTGTTTTCTCTTTGCACTTCAACCTGACCCCAGTCCAGAAGTGCTACCCTGGTCCCTCCCCATCTGTGCTATCCTGAGGCCACTGTCCCCACTTCCTGACCTCAGTCCACCCATGCCAGTCCATTCCCTCAGTTCTGCTACACTGGTTAAGTTGTTTCCCTGAATGCTGCACATCTGTTGTATTCAACCAGCATCCATCATTACCCATGAGGCACTCCATGCTTTTTCTCTGTGTGCAGACATTTTTAAACCTTCATTACAAAAATATCCGATGTATTTCTTCTAAGGCTTTCCTGGCAGTTTAAAATCCACAGCAATTACTTTCTTCCTTCCATGAGTTTATATGGATTATAAATTACCACTATGATTTTACTAAGTACATATTAAGTGCCAGGTCCATGTTAATTTTTTTTTAATTTTATTATCATCATTATTATTTTATGTATATGTGTGTTTGGCCTGCAGGTATGTTTGTGCATCACATTCATGCCTGGTACTTGATGAGGCCAGAATGGGTTGCCTGATCCCTTGGAACCAGAGTTACAAAGGGTTGTGAGCTACCACATGGGTGCTGGAAATTGAACCTCAGTTTTCTAGAAGAGTAGCCAGTGCTCTTAGCCATTGATCCATTTTTCCCACTCCCAAGACCATTGTTTTTACTCTCTGTGACAACCAGAGTAATTAATATCATTTTCTACTTTTTATGTTTTGAGTGTTTTGTTTTCTTTGAGACAAGGTCTCATGTAGCCTAGGCTAACCTTAAACTCACTATGTAGCTGAGGCTGACCTTAACAACTATCTCTCTGCCTCCACTGGCTAAATTGTCAGAAAAGGGGAGGGGAGCACCACCACTTCTGGCTCATCTGCCTTTTACAAAAGGGGCAACTGGGTTCCAGAAGTGTAGCAAA